>NC_092044.1:94525104-94873537 GCF_003086295.3 Arachis hypogaea | reverse complement strand
GCGGGAGCTTTTATGTCGTTAGATAAATTATTCCAGCAAAGAAAATAGCGGTGATCGCGCGTAGGGACTTGGCGCGTACGCGGTTCTTCAGAAAGCGCCACCACGCGTACGGTGATGTGCGCGGGCGCCGATGGTGCTGACCCAATGCAGCATTCCAGAGAGAGCCAGGACGGTGCCAGTGTTGTGCCTGGGGCCGAGAACACCCGCGTACGGGTTACGGTACGCGCGATTGGCAAACAACCACCGTTAGGTCATGGTTGACGTCGATGGTTTTGAGGCATCCAGCATGCGCGTGAGTGCGCGTACGCGTGGCCCTGCTTTCATCCCAAAGTTGATTTTGAGTTTTAAAAGCCAAATTTCATACTTCTAAGCCTCCGATCTCACCACTTATATTTAATCATTATGACATGCCTAGCTATTAAAAGGGGCTAGAGAATGAGGTAACTTGCGAGTGAAGCAAGGGAAAATGAGTGATCATTGAGAATCAAGCATGATTATGTGAGATGCGGAGGATGGTGGTGGAAGTGCTGGTTATGCCATGGCCGAGGGCCGTAATTGTTTATATATTGGCTGGTTTGGATTGAACCGTGAGCTGGAATAGCTGTGTATGCTATGAATATTGGCTGTTCTGGATTGAACCGTGAGCCGGAATAGCTGTGTATGCTATGATATTGGCTGGTTATGGATTTAACCGTGAGCCGGAATGGCTGATATGGATGTTGATCCATGGATGAGAATTCATGCATGTTTATGCTGAATTATTGATAATTGTGAATTGCACTTCCACTATCTGAGATACGAGTTTCCTTGGGTAGTAGCAGTGGCTAGCCACCACGTGCTCCAGGTTGAGACTTGGTACTCTGTTGACCCTATGTCATAAGTGTGGCCGGGCACTGTGAAAGACCCGGATGAGCTCGCCCCCGTAAATATTCACCAGTGAAGGTGATGGATATAGATCATGATTATGATCAAGTTATGATGAGTATAACTCGAGTTGGGGATGCGTGACAGAGGGACAGTCCAATGGTTAGCTACCAGGACTTGTCGGGTTGGCTCTATAACCGACAGATGATATCATCAGCCACTAGGGACAGGCATTCATCATATGCATACTATATGAATTGTTTGAGATTACCTATTTTACTGCATATTACTTGCTAATTGTCTAAATGCCTTAATTATTCCTATTTGTATATTTCTTGTTTGATATAACTGTGTTTGCTACATTATGCTCCTGCTGGTGGTTGGGGGGTCTGAAGGAATTGGAAAGGGAAGTATTAGTTAGACTGAAGTATCTTTAGTCAGATGCCCTTATATGGTTTAGCTTGTTTATAAGCTTTGATATTATCTGGAGGAAGTTCTAGGATTGCCTTTGGCTTCCTCCATTATTATGTTATATATGTGGAAGCTGTTACCATGCTGGGGCTCTGTTCTCACCCATGGGATTTTGTGGTTTTCAGATGCAGGACGTACGGTTTCCCGCTGAGGCATGCTGGAGACTTCTAGATTTGCGAAGATTCCTTGTTCTTGGGGACTATGTTTTGGTTTATATGTTTTGTTTAGATACTTTTATCTCCAATAATAATACAACTGTGATGACTCCTCTTATGGGAGATTTTGGAGAATAGGTTTTATGTATTTGTGTCCCTTTGGGTTTCCTTTGGGGTTTTCCTTATTTTATCATATGTATATATTGCTATGC
Organism: Arachis hypogaea; assembly: GCF_003086295.3. NCBI lineage: Eukaryota > Viridiplantae > Streptophyta > Magnoliopsida > Fabales > Fabaceae > Arachis > Arachis hypogaea. The sequence goes on along the minus strand of NC_092044.1, from coordinate 94,871,835 downwards.
TCGGACCGGTTATCTTCGCAGCCGGATCTTGAGTCTTGATATTCCTGTTTTTGACACTCCTTTGTATATATATAATCTCGCGTTGGTTATCCTTGTTCGTTACGTTATCGATCGGAGTGTTGCGCTTTCGAGTTGCGATTTTTGTTTACCCCTTTTTCTATAAAGGCTCCTAGTTATAATCAATCATTCATACTACTATATGTACTAAATTTTTATTTTAGAGGTCGTAATACCTTGCCATTTCTGAATTATGACTTAAGCATAAGACTCTGTATGGTAGGGTGTTACATTATGGTATCAGAGCAGTTCGTTCCTGTAGAGCCTGAGGGATGGACTGATTATGCTTCTATGCATTCTCTGTGTGTGTGTTATGTGCTATTAGTATATTTGCTTGATATAATTGGCATAAACGTTCATGAGCATGCATTTGGGACTTTGAAATACTAGACTTCCGATATTGAGACTGATCAACTTAATATCAATTGTTTGGTATTTATAGGAACCAGATGGCGCCTCGTGGACGCGGTAGAGGTAGTGTGAGAGGTCGTACGAATGCTCGTGCGCCGGAGAATAATCCTCATGACCCGGTGAACTTTATGACTGCGTTGAAGAACATGGCTGCTGCTATGCAAGCCACTGCTGAGGCTCTTGGTCAACAGATGAACAACCATGGTAATGATGGAGGTGGAGTTCAGGGCCCGATGACACTAGCAAACTTTTTGAAGGTTAATCCACCTAAGTTCAAGGGAACTGCTAGTCCGACTGAGGCTGATACATGGTTTCAGGCTATAGAGCGAGCACTACAAGCACAAGTGGTACCTGAAGGATAGCGTGTCGAGTTTGCTACCTATATGCTCACAGGTGAAGCGTCGCATTGGTGGCAAGGTATCCGACGTCTTCTGCAGCAGGGTGATGACTATATCACTTGGAATGTTTTCCAAGAAGAGTTCTATAAGAAGTACTTTCCAACTTCTGCTAGGACGGCTAAGGAACTTGAATTGTTACAGTTGAAGCAGGGTACTATGTCCATATCAGAGTATACTGACAAGTTTGAGGAGCTATTCAGGTTCTCTCGTATGTGCCAAGGGACTCCGGTGGAATATGAGGAATGGAAGTGTGTTAAGTATGAAGGAGGACTCCGGATTGATATTTTCAGTTCAGTGGGACCAATGGAGATTAGAACTTTCTCCGAGTTGGTAAACAAGTGTAAGGTTGCTGAAGAGTGTGTGAAGAGGGCAACCACTGAGAAAGGGATTCACAAAGGTTCATTCTCACAGAATCAAGGGAAGAGCTTTGCACCTAGAGGTCCGTCTTTCAAGAGGGGAAGCTCTTTTAGGAGGTCCAACAACAACAACAACTCCCAAGGAAAAAGGTATAGGAAGCAGCCTCAGAATGATCAAGCTTGTACTAGATGTGGGAGTCACCATCCGGGAGCACCATGCAAGGCCGGATGGGGTTTGTGCTACACTTGTGGAAAGGTGGGGCATAAAGCCGCAAATTGTCCTGAGAAGCAGAAACAAGGTGCTGGGAAAGCACAACAGACTGGTCGGGTGTTCACCACTTCAGCTGTAGGAGCTGAGGGATCTGAGACACTTATTCGAGGTAACTGTGAAATGGCTGGACAAACTTTAAATGCTTTATTTGATTTGGGAGCATCACATTCATTCATTGCATTTGAGAAAGCCCATGAGTTAGGACTGAAGATTGTAACTTTAGGCTATGATCTAAGAGTGTACAATGCTACCCATGAAGCCATGGTAACTAGGCTAGGATGCCCGGAAGTTTCCTTTAGGTTCAAGCAGCGTGATTTTGTTCATAATTTAGTCTGCTTACCGATGATTGGTCTTGATCTTATCTTGGGATTGGACTGGTTATCTAAGAACCATGTTCTGCTAGATTGTTCTACAAAGTCGGTGTACTTTATGCCGGAAGATACTGAAGGGCCGGTCGTGGTGAATAATTATTACTTGAATTCGATGATGGTGAACTGTTCCGAAACCGAATGTCAGGGTATCATGTTGTTAACTGCGGGCGTTTCGGGTGATGATCAAAGGTTGGAACAGATTCCGGTTGTGTGTGAGTTTCCGGAAGTGTTTCCTGATGATATTGATGAGTTTCCACCTAACCGAGAGGTTGAGTTTGCTATTGAATTGGTGCCCGGGGCGGGACCAATCTCAAGTGCTCCTTATAGGATGTCACTGTTAGAGATGAATGAGCTAAAGTCTCAGTTAGAGGATTTGTTGGGAAAGAATTTTATACGACCAAGTGTCTCTCCGTGGGGTGCTCCAGTGTTACTGGTAAAGAAGAAGGATGGGAGTATGCGACTCTGTGTGGATTACAGGCAGCTGAACAAGGTTACAATAAAGAATAAGTACCCATTGCCGAGAATTGATGATCTCATGGATCAATTGCAAGGAGCTGGAGTTTTCTCCAAGATCGATTTGCGATCCGGTTATCACCAGATAAGGGTGAGGGGTGAGGATATCCCTAAGACCGCTTTCAGGACTCGTTATGGTCATTACGAGTACACTGTAATGTCTTTCGGGTTGACGAACGCTCCTGCGGTGTTCATGGATTACATGAATAGAGTTTTCCGTCCGTTTCTGGATAAATTTGTTGTTGTCTTCATTGATGACATACTGATTTACTCCAAGACTGAAGAAGAGCATGCGGAACACTTGAGGACCGTGTTGCAGATTCTAAAAGAGAAGAAACTCTATGCAAAACTGTCGAAGTGTGAGTTTTGGAAGAGTGAGGTGAAGTTTTTGGGCCATGTGGTGAGTAAGAAGGGAATAGCCGTAGATCCAACTAAGGTGGAGGCTGTGATGGATTGGAAGCAACCAACCACCGTAACAGAGATAAGGAGTTTTCTGGGTTTAGCTGGCTATTACCGAAGGTTTATCAAAGGCTTTTCACAGATAGCTTTGCCAATGACAAAGTTAACCCGCAAAGACACTCCGTTTGTTTGGACTCCTGAGTGCGAGGAGAGCTTTCAGACGTTGAAGAAATAGTTGACCACTGCACCTGTGTTAGTGTTACCTGAGCCGAACGAGCCATTTGAGGTGTATTGTGATGCCTCATTGAAGGGTTTAGGGTGCGTGCTGATGCAGCATCGTAATGTAGTGGCGTATGCCTCACGACAGTTGAGACCTCATGAAGTTAGTTACCCTACGCACGATTTGGAACTCGCTGCGGTTGTGTTTGCCTTGAAGGTGTGGAGGCATTATCTCTATGGGGTTAAGTTCCAAGTTTTCTCTGATCATAAGAGCTTGAAGTACCTCTTTGATCAGAAAGAGCTTAATATGAGACAGAGAAGGTGGATGGAATTGTTGAAAGACTACGACTTTGAGTTGCATTACCATCCGGGAAAGGCGAACGTAGTGGCGGATGCGTTAAGTCGGAAGTCGTTATATGCGGCTTGGATGATGCTTCAAGAGGAGAAGTTGCTCAAGGGATTCGAGAGTCTGAAAATTGGTGCTCAAGAAGTATCCGGAACTTTGTGTTTGAGCCGATTAGAGATCTCAAGTGATTTTAAGCCCGAACTCCTAAAGGCTCATCAAAATGATGAAGCGTTATGGAAAGTGTTACCGGCTATTGAGCAAGGAAAACAATGGAGAGTGTCGGAAGAAAAAGATGGGTTATGGAGATTCAAAGGTAGGATCATTGTGCCGGATGTTGGCACTTTGAGACAAGATATTCTAAAGGAGGCACACAAAAGCGGATTCTCCATTCACCCGGGAAGTACTAAGATGCACCATGATTTAAAGGCGATGTTTTGGTGGCCGGGTATGAAGAATGATGTGGCGGAATATGTATCAAAGTGCTTAACTTGTCAAAAGGTAAAGATTGAACATCAAAGACCTTCTGGGATGTTGCAACCTTTAGAGATTCCACAATGGAAGTGGGAAAGTATTGCAATGGACTTTGTGTCTGGATTACCAAGGACTAGGACTGGTTTTGATGCCATTTGGGTGATTGTGGACCGACTGACGAAGTCAGCTCACTTTTTGCCCATTCGGATGACCTACACCCTTGAAGAGCTAGCACGGTTATACATAAAGGAGATTGTGAGACTTCATGGTGTACCTGCTACTATAATCTCTGATAGAGATCCTCGCTTCACTTCAAGGTTTTGGGGTGCATTTCAGAAAGCTTTTGGAACCCGATTAAGCTTGAGCACGGCTTACCATCCTCAAACAGATGGTCAATCCGAGAGGACAATCCAAACACTAGAGGATATGTTGAGAGCTTGTGTTTTGGACCAACCGGCGAGTTGGGATCGGTATATGCCATTAGTAGAGTTTGCATACAATAATAGTTATCATACGAGCATCGGAATGGCTCCGTATGAGGCCTTGTATGGGAGGAAATGTCAATCTCCGCTATGTTGGTATGAAGTTGGAGAGAAAAGCTTGTTAGGGCCGGAAATGATAGCTGAGACTACTGAACAAGTCAAGAAAATCCGTGATAGGATGCTTACGGCGCAGAGTCGTCAAAAGAGTTACGCCGATCAGAGACGAAAGCCCTTAGAATTTGAGGAAGGAGAATATGTTTTCCTTAAGGTTACTCCGACTACAGGAGTAGGTAGGACGGTTAAGGCAAAGAAGTTGAATCCTCGATACATTGGTCCATTTCAGATCCTGGAAAGGATTGGACCGGTGGCGTATCGGATGGCTCTACCACCTCATCTTTCGAATCTGCACGATGTGTTTCACGTGTCGCAGCTTCGGAAGTACACTCCTGATGCTAGCCATGTGTTGGAACCCGAGTCGGTTCAGTTAAGGGAAGATTTGACGCTTCCAGTGGCTCCAGTCAGAATTGATGATATTAGTATCAAACGGTTGCGTGGAAAAGAGGTTTCATTAGTCAAAGTGGCATGGAGTCGAGGCGGTGTTGAGGAACACACTTGGGAACTTGAGTCGGAGATGCGAACGGACTATCCGCATTTATTCTCAGGTAATTGCATTTGAATTTTGTGGGCAAAATTCCCAATTAGGTGGGTAGAATGTAAAACCCGGTTAATTAACGGCTAATTAACCCATAAATGAGAATTTATTCTAGAAAGCCCAAAATGTGATTTTGTGGCTAAGTATGATAGAGGAGATTGAGACGAGAATTTCGGTACCAATTTTATAGAAATCGGACCAAGATTGGACCGAACGGGCCAAACCGGGCCAACCGGACCCAAAGTGGGCCCTTGGCCCAACATAACTAAACCAAAACCCTAGTTTTCAGTACTCTTTCTCCTCACAACACACTCAAACACGCTGAAATGGTGGAGAGGAAGGGAAGAACTCTCTCTCAACTTCTTTCTCTCACTTGATCTTCAAACCACCATAACTTTTGATCTAGAGCTCCGATTGCCGCTCCGTTTGCGGCTACGCGTTCACCGCGGAGAGCTCTACAAAACCCATACAATCAATCTTGAGGTAAGCCACAAGTTTCTGTTCGAAATTCCAGCCCTTATTTTCGAGTTTCATGGGTTAAATGTTGAGATTTTGGGTTCTTTGATGTTATAGGACCCAACTCTCTTGAAGGAGAAGGTTAATCTTGTCTCCTTGGACCTTGGGTGTGGTAAGATTCTCAACCCTAGTGTATTTTGTTGTTTTATGATGTTTGGGTTTTGAGATGTTGTGTATGGGTATGATGATTGTGGCTTAGGTTGTGATATTTGTGAATATTGGAGCTTGATTGGTGATTTTGAAAAGCTTGGAAAGGGTTTGGTGGTGAAAAATCTGTTCTTGGAGGTGTTGAGGCCTTGAGAGCTTGTGGATAAGTGATTTGGAAGTGCTCCGGTTGAGCTTGGGAAATCGGCTAAGGTATGGTTTCGGTTTCCCGTATCTAATATGTAATGTGGTAGGAAATACTTAGGCTAGAGGCCCTAAGATAGGCATTGAAATGGTTGATGTTGTTAAATGATTGAGATATATGATGTGGTCATATATGTGATGATGGTTAATGATGCCTTGATGGTATGATGTATGAGAAATATGCATGTTGTGATATATGCTTGATGATTGGTTATGGTTGAATTGTGGGTTGAATCATGTTGATGGTGAGTATGATATTGATTGTGTACAATAATGATTTATTGGAATTGGTGTTGTTGAGAATTGGCATGAGGAAGAGTATATGATATGTCAATATGTTTGAGTTTGAGCCACTTGGGTGAAGTGGGTTAAAATGATGAGATAGTGATTTTGTAAATTGTGGTAAAGTGTCAATGTGTGAGTTGAGGAGGCTTGATATTGAAATTGATATATTTTTGATTGATTTTAAAGAAAAGGGATGAAAATGGCATGTTTTGATTGATTTTGAAAAGAGTTGGAAATGGCTTGTTTGCAAATGGCACTTTGTGGTTTTTATGAAAAACAAGGTTGTTGGGCATACTTTGGTGAAACATAACTTGGACTACGGATCTCCGTTTTGTGCCAAACTTGTTTAGAAATGAAATTGGATCCGGGATGTCCATGCCATTCGAAGAACGGGTGAAAAACGATTTAAAACGAGAAAGTTATGTCCGTTGGAAGATTGGGGTTTAAATTGGTGAATTTTGCAGCTTTTAACTTAGAAAATTTTTAGCAGGATGACCCCTCGCGCGTAGGCGCACTTGGCGTGTACGCGCCGTTCTTCCAGAAAGCGCCATCCACGCGTACGCGTGATGTGCGTGGGCGCGCCGATGGTGCTGCACCCAATGCCCAGCCATTTTCCAGAGAGTTATGCCAGGACGGTGCCAGTGTTGTGCCTGGGGCACGAGAACACCCACGCGTACGCGTGGTTGACGCGTACGCGCCGATTGGCAAACTTTTAATCCACGCGTTAGCGTGCATGACGCTTGCGCGTCGATGAGTTTTTGAGGCCATCCACGCGTGCGCGTGGAGTGCGCGTACGCGTGGCCCTGCTTTCATCCCAAAGTTGATTTTTGAGTTTTAAAAGCCAAATTTCATACTTCTAAGCCTCCGATCTCACCACTTATATCTTAAATCATTATGACATGCCTAGCTATTAAAAAGGGGCTAGAGAATGAGGTAACTTGCGAGTGAAGCAAGGGAAAAATGAGTGATCATTGAGGATCAAGCATGATTATGTGAGATGCGGAGGATGGTGGTGGAAGTGCTGGTTATGCCATTGGCCGAAGGGCCGTAATTGTTTATATATTGGCTAGTTCTGGATTGAATCGTGAGCCGGAATAGCTGTGTATGCTATGAATATTGGCTGGTTATGGATTTAACCGTGAGCCGGAATGGCTGATATGGATGTTGATCCATGGATGAGAATTCATGCATGTTTATGCTGAATTATTGATAATTGTGAATTGCACTTCCACTATCTGAGATACGAGTTTCCCTGGGTAGTAGCAGTGGCTAGCCACCACATGCTCCAGGTTGAGACTTGGTACTCTGTTGACCCTATGTCATAAGTGTGGCCGGGCACTGTGAAAGACCCGGATGAGCTCGCCCCCGTAAATATTCACCAGTGAAGGTGATGGATATAGATCATGATTATGATCAAGTTATGATGAGTATAACTCGAGTTGGGGATGCGTGACAGAGGGACAGTCCAATGGTTAGCTACCAGGACTTGTCGGGTTGGCTCTATAACCGACAGATGATATCATCAGCCACTAGGGACAGGCATTCATCATATGCATACTATATGAATTGTTTGAGATTGCCTATTTGACTGCATATTACTTGCTAATTGTCTAAATGCCTTAATTATTCCTATTTGTATATTTCTTGTTTGATATAACTGTGTTTGCTACATTATGCTCCTGCTGGTGGTTGGGGGGTCTGAAGGAATTGGAAAGGGAAGTATTAGTTAGACTGAAGTATCTTTAGTCAGATGCCCTTATATGGTTTAGCTTGTTTATAAGCTTTGATATTATCTGGAGGAAGTTCTAGGATTGCCTTTGGCTTTCCTCCATTATTATGTATTATATATGTGGAAGCTGTTACCATGCTGGGGACCTCTGGTTCTCACCCATGCGGATTTTGTGGTTTTCAGATGCAGGACGTACGGTTTCCCGCTGAGGCATGCTGGAGACTTCTAGATTTGCGAAGATTCCTTGTTCTTGGGGACTATGTTTTGGTTTATATGTTTTGTTTAGATACTTTTATCTCCAATAAATAATACAACTGTGATGACTCCTCTTATGGGAGATTTTGGAGAATAGGTTTTATGTATTTGTGTCCCTTTGGGTTTCCTTTGGGGTTTTCCTTATTTTATCATATGTATATATTGCTATGCTCGGACCGGTTATCTTCGCAGCCGGATCTTGAGTCTTGATATTCCTGTTTTTGACACTCCTTTGTATATATATAATCTCGCGTTGGTTATCCTTGTTCGTTATGTTATCGATCGGAGTGTTGCGCTTTCGAGTTGCGATTTTTGTTTACCTCTTTTTCTATAAAGGCTCCTAGTTATAATCAATCATTCATACTACTATACGTACTAAATTTTTATTTTAGAGGTCGTAATACCTTGCCATCTCTGAATTATGACTTAAGCATAAGACTCTGTATGGTAGGGTGTTACATTATGTTTCCAAATGTGTAGAAGAAATTTCTACCTGTACTGATGATGCTAACACTGTTGTCTCCTTTATTCGAAAAAATATTATCTGTCGCTTTGGATCACCACGAGCAATCGTGAGTGATCAAGGCACTCAATTTTTTAATAGGAGATTAACAGGTCTACTGAAGAAACATGGCATTGTTCACAAGTTAGCGACGGCTTACCACCCCCAGACCAATGGACAAGTCGAGGTGTCTAACAGAGAGATAAAGTGTATCATGGACAAGGTCGTCAATCCTCATAGAAAAGACTGGAGCACCAGGCTTGCAAATGCGCTTTGGGCATATCGTAGCGTACAAGACACCAATCGGAATGAGTCTCTTCCGCCTAGTTTATGGAAATGCTTGCCACCTCCTAGTGGAGGTGGAACACAAGGCTTTCTGGGCGGTGCGAGAATGCAACATGGGATTCGAGAAAGCGGGGGCTGAGAGGAAGCTACAAGAACTGGAGTGCCTTCGCCTAGAAGCATATGAGAACTCCCGACTATACAAAGAGAAGGTGAGGGCTGTGCATGACAAGAATATCAAGCGAAGAGAGTTTAGACCTGGGGAGTTAGTCCTCCTCTATAACTCCAGGTCGAGACTCATGCCAGGCAAGCTGAGATCAAGATGGGAAGGCCCCTACAGGGTGGAAAAGGCTGAGCCATATGATGTCTTCCACTTGAGTCACCCTTCAAGTCCCAATATCCTCAAGGTCAATGGCCACCGCTTGAAGCTATACCATGGTGAGAAGATGAAGGACAATAAGGAGCTGGATCTCTTCCTCTTGGAGGATCTACCCACAGAAGAAGACTGAGCCTGTAGACTATCCAACTTAAGAATGTAAAAGAAAAGTGCTAGGTGGGAGACAACCCACCATGGTATGATCGTCCCTTTTTGTTCTTAGTCCTATTTTATTTTTATCAGTGTTCATTCATAATTTCTGCATCATCAACTGCATTCTGCATAAAAAAAACAGAATCCATGCGCAAGCGTCTAGGACGCGTACACGTCTATGTGGGTGTGTGAAAATTAAAAATGGGTAGAGAGTTACACCGGAACTACGCAGGAAGGGTGCCTCACACACAAGCTTACCCACGCGTACGCGTGGGCGACGCGTACATGTGGGTTGAAATCGGCGTCCCTGTATGATTTGCTCGAGAGTTGAGCTGCCTTGGCGCTGGAATCGTGCATCTAGCACAACCAGTGGTCACACGTACGCGTGACTGACGCTTACGCGTCGCCTAATCCTTTGACATCCCACGTGTTCGCGTGCATGTGTAAATCGGCGTAATGAGTGTTTCGAACAGAAAGTTGTGCGGGAGTAATAATGGAACTGTGCGTTTCGCACGATCGTGGTTGCGCGTACACGTACTACATGCTTACGTGTCCCTCACCTACAGGCTCACCCACGCGTACGCGTGGGCGACGTGTGCGCGTCGATAGCGCCGTGTCACTTAAACACAGTGTGCCGCCTGTTCTGTTTGCTTTTAATTTTCTTTTCTTTTCAAATCCTAATTCTTTCTTCTTCTCCTTCTTACTCGCTTCTTCATTCTTCTTCTCTCTTTCTTAACTTCTTCTTCTTCTTCCATTCTTCTTACTCTTCTCTCACTCTCACTCTCAATTCCCTCCCTATTTTCATCTTCTTCTTCTTAAGGTTCTTTTTCTTTCCCTCCTCTACTTTCTATTTTTGCATTCCTATGTTGGTGTTAGAGATTTATTTAGAGTGATTATTTTGCTATATCTTTGCTTGTGGATATTATGTGGAGTGATTTGACAATTGATATTTTATTCTAGATCACATACATGCTTGGATTAATTACTTTACTTTCAACTTTAAAAGTGCATACCAAGTGTTTGGTGAAAAAGTCCTCATGGCATTTTGTGCTCTCTTTTATTTTATTTTTACACTTTAATGCCTTCTTTTTCACAACCTTTGAATTCCTTGTAAGTTAAGTATATTAGTCATTAATTGTCAACATTCAAGTTATCATTATTTTGTTACATGTAATAATTATTTTTGCTATTGATGCTTGAGCTATGCTTCTCATTCTTTTACTTGCATGCTTTTAATCCTCTTGCATCTAGTTGTTATGATATGCCTTTATGATGTTACTTGATGTCCTACGTGCATGTTGTCGCGACCATATATTTAAGACACTCTCTTCTCCTTTGGCATTGATTATCACTTGGATTTTTCCCCTCCCGGTGTTAGCTATTTGAATTTGATATTCCTTTTCTTTCTTCCTTTTTAAGGATGGCCACCAAAAAGGGAAAGGAGAAGGCTTCTAACAAGACACCGGCGAGGAAAGGAACTAAAAGAGCACCGGCTAAGGAACAACCTGATAAACCACTATTTCATGGTTTATCTTGTGCTCAATTGAGTGGATTTTATCAACTCTTTACCCACTTATTCATACTATTTGCATGGTTTTACATTTGCCTTCCTAATTATGTGCTTTGATTGAAAACATGCTTCTTTGGCCTTAAGTTCCCTATGTTTAATCCTCTCTTATTACCATTAGATGCCTTGATATGTGTGTTAGGTGATTTCAGGGATTACAGGGCAGGAATGGTCTAGAGGATGGAAAGGTAGCATGCAAAAGTGGAAGGAATACAAGAAGTTGAAGGAACTGCAAAGCTGTCCAGCCTGACCTCTTCACACTCAAATGGTTATAACTTTTCCTATAGAGGTCCAAATGACGCGGTTCTAGTTGCGTTGGAAAGGTAATGTCTGGGGCTTCGATTTGATATATAATAGGCCATAGTAGCCCTGACGCTAGGTGACGCGACTGCGTGCTCCATGCGGCCGCGTCGCAGTGCGAAAAACCAGCGTGGCAGATTTCTTCTCCAGCGATTTCTAGGCTGTTTTCGACCCAGTTTTCGGCCCAGAAAACTCATATTAGAGGCTATAAAGTAGAGGGATTGCACTCATTTAGATCATGCTTTCATAATTCACTTTTCACGTTTTAGATGTAGTATTTAGAGAGAGAGGTTCTCTCCTCTCTCTTAGGATTTAGGTAGGGTTTTTAGAAATTAGGATTTAGGACTTCTCTTAGTTTTAGGAGTGACTCTCGATCCCAGGTTCAATGTTCTTTTACTTTATAATTATTTCTTATTTTCAGATATTTGAATGCTTGCTTGTATTAGTTATGTTGCCTATTTGGCCTATGCCACTTTCATGATGATTTTCTTATTCAATAATAAGAACATACCTCCGTGCAATTCCTTGAGAAGACGACCCGAGGTTTAAATACTCAGTTATCAATTTTAAAGGGGTTTGTTACTTGTGACAACCAAAACTTTTGTACGAAGGAATTTCTGTTAGTTTAGAAGCTATATCTACAACCAGAATATTTTTATAAATTCTTTACTAGCAAAAATTCTAACATCACAACCCTCCACAACAGTCAAGCCACTTACTAAGAGGGTGAAGAGGATTATCCGAGTGGATGAGGCAGAAAAAGCATCTCCTGCACGGGATTTCGCACGGTTCACCAATTGTTACTGTGAGCGGATGTTCCTTCTTCTGGTAGAAAAGAACTAAAATAATGAACACCTTCTCATCCTTCTGACACATTTTGTTGACTTTGTGGAGCCCTGCATCGAAAGGAGACATTGGGGATTCTTAAGAAGGCAACCGCAAGAGGCCAACTTGTCTTGGGTAGTTGAATTCTACTCCAACTTCCACTCGCCTACCCTGCAGTCTGTCTATATTCGTCAAAAGCAACTACCTGTCTCCAAAGGGGCCATTCATAAAATATTGGATCTTCCACCTAGCCTCGAGGGATTGGATGCCTATCAAGAGGCCTCTTTCAAGCGCCAGACATACCAGTTTGACCGGAATAGCGTCCTTGGAGTCATAGCACAACCTGGCAGCACATGGATCTATAGACAACATCGGACTCGACCTAAGAGCATCTCAGTTCCTGCACTTACCTTGGAGGCTCGCGTGTGGGCCCAGCTTATGTCCCACTATGTCTTTTCGAGCACTCATGAGTCCACTTTCACTGCAGACATGGCTATTCTCATCTGGTGTATTCTTACAGAGCAGCCCCTCAACTTACCCAGACACATTCGGCAGGCCATGGGACACGTGCAGATCGCGGGCAACCTACCCTTTCCCACACTGGTTTCGGATCTTGTCTCTACAGCAGGAGTCTCCTATAGGGCTGGGGACACCAAAGCCATGATCCCAAGGGCTGATCAGTATGTCTCAAATGGGAAGTATGTCAGATCCCCAGTACCCTCTGCTAGCCGACATCCCGGCCCATCTCTACCCACACCTCCTACTTCCGCCCCGCTATCACCCACACCTCCTACACCATCAACTACTCAGATGTTCCTTCAGATCCTTTAGAGGTTAGACCGGCAAGACCGGCAGATGGAGTGAATGGAGCACCGCAACAAGCGCCGATACACCTATCTGAAGGAGCTCATTGTTAGTACTCACCCACTTCTAGAAGAAAAGGATACCCCGAACTCCACTTCACCTACCAGCACTGGAAGCCATGCCGAGCCCGACAGTGGAGGTGATGCTACCAGCCCCACCTTGCTCCTTACTGATGGTACGGAGGACCGTGCCAAGCTTTAAGTGTGGAGAGGTCAGTACTTGACTTTCGGAGGTAATATCTCTCTCTCTTAACACCAATATGTTACTCTTTCTTTTGTTAAATAGGATAGATTGCATGTTAATAATTGCTTGCATGTATGTCCTGCTTGGTTGAATTAATGAATTTCTTTTCAAGACCTTATTTTAGAGCATTTCACTAATTCAAACTAAAACTTTTTTGTTAAACTTGTTTGAAAATTGTAATTTGGAACATGGCTTATAGCTAAGAACACACAACCTGTGAGATTTTGAGTTTAATTATATGGTTACATTATTTAACCATGATTCTTATTCTTGTGTGTTTGCTTCCTTATGATTGCAATCTTTGCTTTGTTCCATTCTATATGTCCATTATTTAGTGTACATTCATGCATACATATGATTGAGGCTATCAATTATTATTAGCTCACTTATCTCAAATAGCCTACCATTCCATCTGCCTTTGTTTGCCACTTTGAGCCTTTTCAACCCCCAATTGTTCTTTATATTACCACATCACTAGCCTTAAGAGGAAAAATAATTAATTATCCCATTTGAATCTTTGGTTTGCATAAGATAGAGACTGCGTGTTAACTAAGTATGGGGAATTGTGGGAACTCGGGTTAATGAGAATGTGTTTTGTTTTTATTGACAAATTTTGAGAATTTGGATGCTACTCATGTGAAATTATAAAAACCATATGCATTGATTTATTATGCTTTCATATAAAAAAAATAAATAGAAAGAAAAGAAAAGAGAATAAATAAATAGGAAGCAAAATTACACCAATGTTAAGTACAATAAAAAAAAGATCAATGCATATGTGATAAAATTAAAAAAAAATTTGATACATGAGTATGTGAAATATACAAAAGTGAGACTATGGGTAGCTAGACATGATTCTAGAATTATATAGAGTATATGTGTGTGTTAGATGAGAACTTATGTTAGTCAAAGATTCAATTTATAACTCACTTGGCCATACATATATCCTCACCCTTACCTTAGCCCCATTACAACCTTGAAAAGACCTCATGATGTTTGCATTTGTATACTAGATATTTGTTGATTGGTTAGATGAAGAGTAAATTTTAGAAAGCATGACTAGAGGAGACTAGAGTAGATTAACCCTAGACACTTGAGTGATTAGAGTGCATATACACTTCCAGTGAGGGTTCAATGCTTGACTCTATGTTCCCGGCTTTCATGAGCTATCTTCCTACAAGTTTACTTACTTCTTATTGTGTGATTTGAATTAGTGGAATCTGATCTCTGTTTGTCTTGGAGAACTTGCTCATTTTTAACCAAGTAGGTAGAAACATCTTAGCATATAGTTGCATTTATATACATAGGTTGCATTGCATTGCATGAGTCTTATTCTCCCTTATTCATTCTTTTGGTTTCCTTGACCTTAGCATGAGGACATGCTAGTGTTTAAGTGTAGGGAGATTGATAAACTACTATTTTATGGTTTATCCTGTGTTAAATAGAGTGGATTTTATCAATCTTTTATACACTTATTCATATGAAATGCATGGTTTTACATTTTCCTTCCCAAAGTGATGCTATGATTGAAAACATGCTTGATGGACTTTAATTGACTATTTCTTAAATCCTCTCTTATTTCCATTCGATGCCGTGATATGTGTGCTCAGTATTTTCAGAGACTACAGGGCAGGAATGGCTTAGAGGATGGAAAAGAAGCATGCAAAAGAGGAAGAAAGATAAGGAATTAAAGATCTCAAGGGCGAGCAACGACGCGCACGCGTAAAGCACGCACACACATGGTTAGGAGACAGAGCAGTGACACGCCCGCGTGTAGTACGTGTACGCGTGATTAGAGGAATGCACATCGATGCGCACGCGTGGATGACGCGTACGCGTGGAAGGACGTCACGTGCTACATATCAGAATTCACCGGGGGCGATTTCTGGACCCCTGTTTGACCCAGTTTTCAGCCCAGAAACAAAAACTAGAACTAGGGGACAGCAGAGACTCAACATACATTCTCATTCACTAGTTTTAGTTTTAGTTTCTGGAATCTTGGAGAGAATTTACCACTTCCTCTAGGGTTCTTCATATTCATAGATTCATAGATTTTCTAGCTTTATGCTTTTGGATTGGATTTGAGAAGAGTTACTACCTCCGTTGAAGTCTCTATCATTATAGTTAGTTTTCTTATTCCCTTACTCTTTTACTTCCCATTTATCTTGTTCAGAGCTATATATGGATATCTTCGATTTTGGAATTTATTAATGCAAGGAGTATTTTTTCTATTTAATTTCTTTATTTGCTTAATTATCCCAATTCAATTTTAATTACCGTGTCTTCTTTCTATTCCCTTTACATGTATGCGAAAATGGCATCCATGTCAATAGAGTAGGCTCTCAACTTGACTTTGGAGTTGATTAATAGGAGACCCTTGAGTTGAAATACTCAAGAGTTAATTTGTAATTGGGAGTTGTTGGCTGACTCTCGGGTCACTAACGCTAATCCTTCCCAAGGGAGAGGATTAGGACTTGTGAATCAGAGTTGGCTCAATTACTTGACTTTCCTTTATTCGGTAAAGGTTAACTAAGTAGAAGCAACAACCTCTTACTATTAACCTTGGGAAGATCCAACAAGGATAGATCTTTCGATTAATCTTCTCCTAGTCAAGGCTTTTTATTTCAATTACATAAAACCTCTTGTTAATTTTTATTGCTTTAATTGATAGTCATTTATTTCTCTATTCCCCAATTCTAAAAATTTCTCAGAAAATTCCTGACCAATAAATAGCACTCTCATAGCAACTCGTTGGGAGACGACTTGGAAATTCTACTCCCAATATTTTATTCTTAAATTGTGACAACTCTTTCTAAATTGATAAGCGAGATTTTCATCGGTTAAGAACTGTACTTGCAACGTTGTTTCCATTATAAATTCTTAATCGGCAATTTTTCACCGGTCAATGCCTTTTGTGAAACTTGTAAGTTTCTCTTGTTCACGGTACCAGAAATCTTTAAACTTCAGACATGTGCTGTTAAAGTCATATTTGCTATCCCTCTGTTATCTAATTGGAACTCCTATGTATTATTCTACTTTTGTTGTAATTCGTTGTTTTCCATGTTAGCAAATAGCATTTTGGTTCTTGCACATAACCTTGTCTATGTTATTATAGCTCATTGTTGTTTGTCTTGCATTTAGCAATTTGCATGTTTAATTGCTTGCCAAAACAAGATTTGAAACCAATTCCTTTAGTGATGTAAATTTTGCCATCTTATTTTTGAGTTTGTTTTATATAAGCAATGATGTTGATTATTCTATATTCTGCAATATCAGGCACCAAAAGTTTCTTTTTAGAAGCCCATTGGTAGTGTCAGTGTTTCTGGCCACAAATTTGTGGGGTGCCCAATGCCTTGTGGTGTTCAGATAACAAGATTGGAGCATATCAATGTTCTTTCCAATAATGTAGAATACCTTGCTTCTAGGGATGCCACAATCATGGTAGCCGGAATGGCCATGCTCCCATATTCCTTTGGTATACCCTTAACCGGAAAGGATACAGAGGTTTCCAAAAAGAAGTGTCGAAATACCTGAGGAATGCACACTACTTCAGGGACAGCCTTAGGGATGCCGGAGTTGGTGCAATGCTTAATGAGCTGAGCAGCACAGTTGTGTTTGAGAGGCCACATGATGAGGAGTTTGTACGAAAGTGGCAGTTGGCATGCCAGGAAAACATAGCACATGTGGTGGTGATGCCAAACGTCACTAAGGGCAAGCTTGATAATTTTCTGAATGAGCTTGTGGCAAAGCGTGCTCAATGGTTCAAATATGGCAAGTTTCAAAAATATTGCATTACCTCAGAAGTGGGTGAAACCTGTTGTCTTTGCCCTCTGCATAAGGGCAAGTGAAAGTTGTAACAGGTTCCCAATCTTGGGTTCAAGGTTTTAGTTGGTTTATGGTTGGGCATATATGTATCAATGTTTTATAGAGATTTTGATGCATTTGATAACTTATCAGTTTTCCCAATCTTGGTTTAGATATTAGCTTGTTATCAACATTCATTCAGAAAATTTATTCTTTAATCTTATATATTAACTATTTAGCAAAAATAAAACAAACTATTGATGGTGGATTAAATTAGGATAGTTCTATGATGCTGAGTGCCTAAAATTTTAGCAGCTGCTGAAATGAGGAGTCATAATGGAGAGAAGGACGCGTGTGGTGTTGGGTGCAACACGCGCAAATAGGAACTGATTCCTATGCATCCGTGGCAGGATGCTATTTACATTAGATGTATTATTGTGTTAGGCTTTTTTTTTGTCATGTATTGTGTTAGGCTTAAGCTATGGCTAATGATGATTAGATCTTTGGGCTGGATTTTTTTTAGTATGGCTGTTTGAGGCATTATTGATGGATTTCGGGTTTATTGTCAAGGGAGAAAAAAAATAGAACAACTTTAGGAGGACTTTGTCCCAAAAAGTATGATCCGTGTAATAATATCATGGGTCCAAATAGCATTCTTTGTAATAATATATTCTTTTTGATAATATTAAATAATAATAAATCTGGTGTAATACGGTATACATATTGTGGATAAAATATTTTATTTTATTAATATTAGATATTTTTGTGTTAACAATAAATAATAAAACTAATATGATACTGTCAAAAATAAATAGTATATGATATAATTTTTTATCTTAATAATAAATAATAATGAATCTATTATGCTACTGTAAAAATAATAAATAAAATATTTAGTTTTTTATGCTTAATATTAAAGTACTTTATGTTGGTAATAAATAATAATAAAATTACTGTAATGCAGCCCAAATAACAAATAAAATATGACATACTTTTTATTTGTATTATTATTTTTTTCATGTCAATAATAAATAAAATATTATATTTTTTAGGTTTAGTATCGTTTTTTCTATCTTAGTGTTGGATAATTATAAAGAATTTATTTTATTTGTATTATATTTTTTTTAGATTTAATTATTCTATTGGTCTTTATAATTTTACTAAATTTTTAATTAGTTATATCTTTTTTCTTTTTAATTAGGTCCCTATACTGTTTTAATTTTGTAAATAAGTCCTTTCTAATGCAAAAAATATTAGAGTTAATTGGATATATTTTGTAAATTAAAGATCTTTATAATAAAAAATATAATTAAATCTTTGACCGTATGTATTTTAATAAAAATATTATGTTAATTTTAATATTTTTATAATGAAAAGGATGTAATTACAAAATTAAAAATAGTATAAAAAATCAATTAAAAATTTAATGAAACTATAAGAACCAACAGAATAATTAATTTTTTTTATTCAGAGGATTTATTTGGCTCCTCACGCATCGTTATATTAGAAAATAAGATATGAATAGGTCCCATGCCTCGTTATAGAAAATGAAGATTATTATTGCATGTGATGTAGGAAGCCATTACACCTGCGATATGCCCAACAGGGTGCCCAGATTGGTCTCCATTTTTTTTATTTTCATCATCTCTCTTACACTAGCTATGCCTTCTACTCATTCACATTTAAAAAAAATATGTGCATTTCTTTTATTTTGTATATTAATTAAAGTATGTAACTATATATATATTTTTGTTATTTATTAACTAGAATATACATTTCTAAAGGAATATAAGCGTGAGCAGAGAAAGCAGAAAGAAGAGAGGAAAATGAAAATTGATATGAGTGTATGTCTTGAATGATTATTGAAAATGTATATTGTTTTTTTACACTGAGATTGCCAAATATATATCCTACACTTGTATACAAGACTTTTCATAACAGATTCTTAATAACTAATTTTTACATGTGACACTCTAATATCCCACCACAAACTCAGGAAGGCTTAGTGGACAACCTGAGTTTGCTCCAAAACCTCTCAAATAACTAATTGAAGAGAGGTTTAGTGAAGATATCTGTTATTTGCTCACTGGAAGGAATGTGAGTGACTGCTACTTGACCCTTGATGACTCTGTCTCTAACAAAGTAAAGATTGAGTTCAAAGTGCTTAGTGCGATCATGGAGGATTGGATTATACACCAACAGCACAGCGGACATGTTATCACAGAACACAGTAGGTGATGTATGATACGATTACTGAATTTCGATTAGTAGATTCTGAATCCAGATCAACTCTGCAAACACAGCTGCTAGCGTGCAGAATTCTGCGTCTTTAGAGCTGCGGCTGACAGTAGATTATTTGCTGCACTTCCAAGAGATAAGATTCGAACCATAATAAACATAGTAACCAGAAATGGATTTGCGATCATCCATATCCGCAATCTATAAAAGCAGTTAATCTTAAGTCAGTTGAAGGATAAAATTCTAAGCATATGTGAAGCGTACCTGCCAAGTAACGAAGTACTCGCTTGACTGCATTCCAATGTTCTAGCATGGGATTAGCCATAAATTGGCTGAGCTTGTTTACTGAAAAGGCAATGTTAGGGTGAGTCACAGTCACATATTGTAGAACCCCCAGTATAGATCGAAAGAGAGTGGGGTCTTCAAAGGGAGTACCAGTGTTTGCTATTAATTTAGAATTGCTAATCATAGGGGTGCTCATGGGCTTGGAATATTGCATCCTCAATTTAGATAGAAGCTCAAGAATATACTTAGATTGGTTTAAGGTGATCATGTTACCAGGAAAATAAAGGGCCTCAATTCCTAGAAAAAAATTGATATCACCAAGATCTTTAAGAAGAAACGTAGAATGTTATGTTGTAGTACTTTCATTATTTCAGAATTATCATTTCCTGTTACTAACAGATCATCTACATAAATTAAAACATAAATAATAGATTTGTTAGAAAATTTAGTGAAGAGAGAGGGATCAGACTTTGTGCACTGAAAACAAAAGTTTCTTAATGCAGCAGTAATGGTCATATACCATGCACGAGGTGCTTGGCATAGTCCATAAATTACTTTATTAAGTTTACATACTAAATGAGGATTTGAGTGGGAAAAACCTGGGCGTTGACTCATATAAACAGTTTCATATAACATGCCATTAAGGAATGCATTATGAAAGTCATATTGTTTGAGTGTCCAACCTTTAGAAAGGGCTAAGGTTAGAATCAAATGAATAGTCACAGGTTTAACCGCAGGTGAGAATACCTTATCAAAATCCACTCTAACAATTTGGTTAAAGTCTCTTGCCACTAATCTAGCTTTATGGCGAATAATATCACCCTTTGAATTTCGTTTGACAGCAAAATCCATTTGCAAGAGATGATTTTCTCATTTGGTGGGGCTTCCACTAATGTCCAAGTTTGATGATGGACCAAAGCTCGATATTCTATCAACAAGGCTTCTTTTCAGTGTGGATATTGAAGAGTTGCTTTCACATTCTTTGGAAGTATATGTGATGCAGGCAATGTCTGAGTTTAAAGTGTTTTTGGTTTAAGGTGTCCAGTTTTGGATCTGGTAAGCATATTGTGTGTATTTGTTGGGTTTGTATGAGAAATAGAGGAAGGGGATAGGGGTGCATGGATATATGATGTTGTTTCATTTGTAGAATTGTTATTGTTGGAAGGCGAAGGTTGCATGTTAGCTACTGAAGACAGTGGTTGAGATGAAGGGTGATTGGGAGGTAGAGAATGAATGAGCTGAGCAGGTGTGAGAGTAGTAGGGGGTAATGTAGAAATTTGTGGTAACAATTCTGAGATTTATGGAGTGGGAGAGTTTTGTGTTGATTTAGAGAAGAGGGAAGTGTAAGAGAATTGTGTTTCATCAAAGACAACATCCCGAGACACAAAGATGCGGCCATTTTGGTTCATGCATTTGTAACCTTTTTGAGTTGTGCTGTAACCAAGGAAGATGCAAGTGTGATCTGGGTTCAAGCTTGTTGTGGTTGTAAGGCCTAAGCTAAGGAAAGCAAAGGCACCAAAAAACACGAAAGAAGGCACAGTGAGGTTCTTAATGGTACAAAATTTTAGGGAGAGTTGTTACCAGTTGGTGCGGTTTTTACAACCACAAACTAACTGGCAAGTGCACTGGGTCATACCAAGTAATACCTCAGGTGAGTGAGGGTCGATCCCACGAGGATTGATGGACTAAGCAACAATGGTTAAGTGATTTACTTAGTTAGCTAAACAGAAAATGATGTTTGTGCGTTCTGATGCGTGTGCATCTTTTTTATCTTTTTCTAGTGAATTTGCACTTAAATTGTTGAGTTTAATCAAGAATTAATTACCTTTTAGCCACTATGGATGCTACTTTGAGTCTTATGCAATTCTGTTTATTTTAGGTAGCATTCAGTTGGATTTGATGGAGTTTCTGCAGCACAAGAATTGAAGGAGAAAACCAGCGAGGAGCGACGTGTGCGCGTACTTGACGCGTGCGCGTGATTTGGAGCTTTCCATGGTGACGCGTGCGCGTGGCTGACGCATACGCGTGATTTGAAGATTTGCACGGTGACGCGTACGCGTGACACGCGAAAAAGACTATCCACACTTACGCGTGACTGACGCGTACGCGTGACTGATGCGTACGCGTGACATGCACCACGTGCAGAAAACGCTGGAGGCAATTCCTGGGGCTACTTTTGACCCAGTTTTTAGCCCAGAAAGCATAGAACAGAGGCTGCAGAGTGAAGGAATCAAGTGGTCCCTATCCATCAATTGAAGATTTGCTGATTCCCATAATTAATTCTCATTTAAATTTAATTTTAAAATAGGAAAAGATATTTTTTAGTTTTAGAAAGTAGATTTTAAATTTATTAGGATTAGATATAAACGGATTTGGAATTAGTTAATTTTAGAGGCCATCAGATTGGAACTCAGTACATTTTACCTGAATCCTTATTTTCTCTCTGAACCATGAGCAACTAAACCTCCACTGTTAAGGTTAGAAACTCTGTCTATTTGTATGGATTGATTTTATTTCTTTTTCTATTTTAATTCATGTATGGATTTATAATTTAAGAATTGTTTTCGCTCTTCATCTTATGAATTTGGGTGGAATGGAAGTATGACCATCTTTCTATTTGAGTTCTTGTATAACTTGGAAAAGCTCTTTACTTGAACAACAGCTTGAAAACATATTCTCCTAAATTTTAATTATTTGGATTTAACAGGATATGTGACATATAATCCTTTTATTTTTGGGTAATTAGAGTTTTTGTGGCATATAAACTGGAATTCGATCATCACCTCTAATTAAAATTAATTGGCCAAGGAATTGGCTGTTGATGAATTTTGGAAGAGACTAGAAAGGTCAAAGGAATTAGGGTCTAGTTACATATAGTTTGCCATAAATTAAATCCTACATGATTAAAATAGTTAGTAAGAAAAGTTAATCCGGAAAAATAAATAACTCTGAAACCTTATTTTCTCCATTTTTTATTTCCAAACTATTTACTTTACTATTTTAGTTTCTGCACGATTGCTTAATGCTCTTTGAACATCCAACACTCTTTTCTGTTTGCCTGACTAAGCTCATCAATCAACCATTGTTGCTTGATCCATCAATCCTCATAGGATCGACCCTCACTCACCTGAGGTATTACTTGGTACGACCCGGTGCCCTTGCCGGTTAGTTTGTGGTTTGTTAAATCCGTTCCATGTTTTTGGCACCATTGTCGGGGATTGACTGTGATTGACAACTATTGGTTGTTTGATTTATTAGATTGGGCGTTTTAGTTTTCATTTAATTTAAATTTTATTTAAAAAAATTTTCGAAAAAAAAATTCTGTTCTGTCTTCTTTGCTTTCCTGTTTACCACATGGTGTGTTTAATCCTTTTTGGTGTTTTGTGCTAAGGAAAAATAATGGAGAGAGATCACATGGGTTACTACTCACACCCGAGTAGTGATTCATATTATGGTGGATGGAGGAACTATCCAAATTTTGGTTGGCAAAGTCAAAACTAAAGAAACTTCAATGGTCCATGTTCCAACTATCAAGAGCCACCACCTCCATATTCATATCAAGAACCACCATCTCCATATTCATACCAAGAATCACTACCTCTCTATCCATATCAAGAACCATCATCCTTCTACCCAAATCAAGAGCTACCATCTCCATATTCATACCAAGAACCATCCTCTTTTTACACTTATCAAGAACCATCATCTCCTTCTTATGTATATCAAGAGCCACCATCTCCTTATTCATCTCAAATACCATCAGATCTTGAGCTCCTCATGAAAGAATTCCTACATGATATAAAGACGAGTGTCAAAAATGTAGAGAAACATGTGCAATCACTAATCAAGAACCAGAAAGAGGAACAAGCAAATTTCTTCCCAAAAGACACAATGCAAGATCCTAGGTAAGAAAGTGAGGAAATAAATCAAAGGAGTTTATACTCCAGTGAATTAGAGAACTTTCCACCCTCACATATGGAAGAAGAGGAAGATGCACAACCTCCCATGCCCTTGATAAGCAATGAAGAAGAGATTGAATTAGAAGAAAGCTACCAAGAGGAAGAGGTTGAAATTGAGGAAGCTTGCAAAGAGGTGGAAGAATTCAAAGAAGAACACAAGGGAGTGGAGCTTGCAAGACCTCTCCCAAAGTCATTACCATCCAATACAACATTCAAGTGGGTAAAATTCCTATCCTTAACCCTTACTTTCCAACTTGAATATGGGCTACTAGAGACGGATGGTCAACTTAGAGCTCTTTGTGGCATTAAGAGTAAGAGGAAGACGGTTAGTTGCAAGAGTTGTCAAGCAAGGTTCAATATGGTTGCATGCTCCAAATTGAAGTGCAAGGATTGGTGTAGAGCTCAATTAAATGGGTCTAGAAGGTTATTTGGATGTCTCTGTGAGAATTCAGATTGCTTTTCACCCGGTGGGAACAATGGTGATCCACAAGAAGACGGGTGTAAAAGCAAGGTTTGGGACCCTGGAATTCATTCCCACAATCAACACTCTTGGGGCCTTGTCACTTGCTTCAACTTGTTCGACGGTGTTATGCGCCTAGCTTGGAATCCCGGTGGCCATTGGAATTACAAACATTGGTGGAGATTTCTGGATCAGTACAAGCACAAGCCACCATGACAAGGAGCTCACCACATGTCCAACTTAAGGACTTTAACTAAAAGTGCTTGGTGGGAGACAACCCACCGTGGTATGATCGCTCTTTTTCATTCTTAGTTGTTTTTCGTAGTTGTAGTTTTCTTACTTATTTGATTTTATTTAGTTTTCACTATTTTTTTGATCATGTAGCTATTTTGGAACAGAAACTGGAAACTTCAACAAAAAAAACGAGCACACGACGCGCAAGCGTCGCTGACACGTACGCGTCATATGTGTGTGCATGAAAAATAAAAGTGAACAGAGAGTTGTGCGGGAGTGGCAAAGGAAGTGTGCCTTGCGCACAAATTGGATCACGCGTACGCGTCCATGACGCGTGCACGTCAATTACAATTTTGGCACTCCACGCGTACGCGTCAAGCACGCGCATGCGTGGATGAGTAAAATCGGTGTAAAAGGTGTTTGGCCAGAGAGTTATGCTGGTGTGGGGCTGGAACTATGCTGGGCGCACAAGCCCCACCACGCGGACGCGTCCCTGACACGTACGTGTCGTTTTCCCATCCTGGCCGTCCACGCGTACGCGTCGCTTGAAGTTCGTGTGATCCACGCGTACGCGTCCCTGATGCGTATGCGTCGCATGCGATGCCCAATTAAACCACCTCAGCACCTGATTTCAAATCATCCACCTCCCAAATCCTAATTCTCTCTTGTTCTTTTATCCTTTTATTCTTCTTTCATCATGATATTCTTTTCTTCTTATTTTCAGTTCTTCTTTGCTTGAGGACAAGCAAACCTTTAAGTTTGGTGTTGACGCTTTGCTTATGACTTTTCTGTTTAGCACCAAAGGGAGATGAATGTTCTTCATGGAGGAATGAGATGACCACTAGTATAACTGAGGTGGTTGAGTTCCTTTCATTCTATTTCTCTTTCATTCTTATTGTGTTATCTTCTGTTTTCTGTTGCTTTGATTGCTTGTATGATATTCAGTAATATGATAAAAAAAATTGCCTCATGTATTACTCACTAAAGCTTGAATTCAAAAAAAAGTGATGTATTGCATGAGAAATTGAGTTACATTTAAGAGTAGTCTTATTTACTTAAATGTGGTGGTATTATTTGTGATTTTTGAATGCATGATATGAATAATGCATATTTGAATTTGAATCAAGGGATGTTGATGTATAAGGAACAGAAATTTAGAGAATTATTATGACTTCTCTGAAATAAATAAAAGTTTAACCCTTGAAGAAAAAGAAACAGCAAAAGAAAAAAAATTAATAATAAAAGCAAGGTCCAAGGTTCTGAGCATCAATGACTAGGGAGATCAGACATGATTAAAAGCTCAAAGAGTTGTTTCCCTAGTCATATGCTTGTGGTGTGATTGTGTCAAGTAATCCTTGAGATAGAACACTTAGAGTCGAGACCAAGTGCATTTAACAGAGTATGCCAAAGGCTTTGAGCACCACTGTCTGGGAGTAACTGAAAGAAAAATCAAAACTCAAAGAGAGTTCCCCAGTTAAGTGCTTGTTGTGTTTCTGTGTCAAGTAACCCTTGAGACAAAACATTTAAAGTCACAACTAGGCTCAAGGTGCAAAGCACCAAAGAAAAATAAATTAAAGTAAATTTTGCTGTGTTCAAGGATTAAACTGAAATGTAAAAAGATCAGAGAATTCATAATATTATCCGGATTCTGATTCCGAATGACAGTAACATTCTTTTGATTCAAAGGAGAGTGAGATGCCAAAACTATTCAGAATTGCAGTTATAAACCCCACTATAAGAAGAGACATGAGCTTAATCGAACTCTCATTCTCAAGAAAATTCACATCCTAAGCCTATATTAGTTTTGGTTGCTTGAGGACAAGCAATAGTTCAAGTTTGGTGTTGTGATGCGTGAGCATCTCTCTTATCTTTTCCTAGTGAATTTGCACTTAAATTGTTGAGTTTAATCAAGAATTTATTATCTTTTAGCCACTATGGATGCTACTTTGAGTATTGTGCAATTATTTTTATTTTAGGTAGCATTCAGCTGGATTTGATGGAGTTTCTGCAGCACAAGAATTGAAGGAGAAAACCAGCGAGGAGCGACGTGTGCGCGTACTTGACGCGTGCACATGATTTGGAGCTTTCCATGGCGACGCGTGCGCGTGGCTGACGCATACGCGTGATTTGAAGATTTTCACGGTGACGCGTGCGCGTACCTGACGCGTGCGCGTACCTGACGCGTGCGCGTGACTGACGCGTACGCGTGACATGCGCCATGTGTAGAAAACAATGGGAGCAATTTCTGGGCTGCTTTTGACCTGGTTTTTAGCCCAGAAAGCACAGATAAGAGGTTGCAGAGTGAAGGAATCAAGTGGTCTCCATCCATCAATTAAAGACTTGCTGATTCCCATAATTAATTTTGATTTAATTTTAAAATAGGAAAATATATTTTTTAGTTTTAGAAAGTAGATTTTAAATTTATTAGGATTAGATATAAAAGGATTTGGAATTAGTTAACTTTAGAGGCCATCAGATTGGAACTCATTACATTTTACCTAAATTCTTATTTTCTCTCTGAACCATGAGTAACTAAACCTCCACTGTTAAGGTTAGGAGCTCTGTCTATTTGTATGGATTGATTTTATTACTTTTTCTATTTTAATTCATCTATGGATTTATAATTTAAGAATTGTTTTCGCTCTTCATCTTATGAATTTGGGTGGAACGGAAGTATGACCCTCTTTCTATTTGAGTTCTTGTATAACTTGGAAAAGTTCTTTACTTGAACAACAGCTTGAAAATATATTCTCCTAAATTTTAATTATCTGGATTTAACAGGATACGTGACATATAATCCTTTTATTTTTGGGTAATTAGAGTTTTTGTGGCATATAAATTGGAATTTGATCATCACCCTCTAGTTGGAATTAATTGACCAAAGAATTGGCTGTTGATGAGTTTTAGAGGAGACTAGAAAGGTCTAAGGAATTAGGGTCTAGTCACATATAGTTTGCCATAAATTAAATCCTACATGATTAAAATAGTTAAAAAGTTAATCCGAAAAAATAAATAACTCTGAAACCTTAACTGTTTTCTCCATATTTTATTTCCAAACCATTTACTTTACTATTTTAGTTTCTGCACGATTGTTTAATGCTATTTGAACATCCAACACTCTTTTCTGTTTTCTTGACTAAGCTCATCAATCAACCATTGTTGCTTGATCCATCAATCCTCGTGGGATCGACCCTCACTCACCTGAGGTATTACTTGGTACGACTTGGTGCACTTGCCGATTAGTTTGTGGGTTATATAGAATACCGCACCAAGTTCAAAAAGCATTAAATAGGAAACTCAGAATATCAAAAGACAGACAATAAATAAGTTGGGAATAAAATATGGAGAAAGCAGTTAAGGCTTCAGAGTTATCTATTTTCCGGATTGACTTTTCTTATTAATTTATTTTAATCATGCAAGATTTAATTCCTGGCAAACTATATATGACTAAACCCTAATTCCTTAGACCTTTTTAGTCTCATCTAAAATTCATCAACCGCCAATTCTTTGGTCAATTAATTTCAATTAGAGGTGAAGTTCAATTCTAGTTATATGCCACAGAAATCCTAATTACCCAAATATAAGAGGATTATATGTCACGTATCCCGTTAAATCCAGATAATTAGAAATTTAGGAGAATATGTTTTCAGCCTGTTGTTCAAGTAAAGAGATTTTCCAAGTTATACAAGAACTCAATTAGAAAGAGGGTCATACTTTTGTTCCGCCCAATTTCATAAAATAAAGAACGAAAACAATTCTTGAAATATAAAAACAGTACATAAATTAAAATAGAAAAAACAAGGAACAGAATCAATCCATACAATAGACAGATCTCCTAACCTTAATAGTGGAGGTTTAGTTGCTCATGGTTCAGAGAAAACTAGGATTCAGGTAAATTGTAAATTGCGGAATGAGGTAGAAGAGAAAAGAGATCCCCAAAGGGCTGATTCTTTTCCCTTTTATATCTAATCCTAATTAATGTAAAATATATTTCCTGAAACTAAATAATATATTTAAATAAAATAAAGTTTAAATCATAATTAATAGGAGATTGCGTGCTTGCTTCTTGGAGAGTTGGGGACCACTTGATTCCTTAATAATCCACGCCTAACTTGAGAAATCTCAAGTTAGATGCAGCCTTGACCGAATTGATGGAGAAGAAGTATAGACTATTATATATCTTTGGAAAGATCTAGAAGTTAGCTTTCCAACGCCACTAGAATCACATCAATTAGACTTCTGTAGTTTGAGTTATTCAGGTTTGAGTGCAGAGAGGTCATGGTTGACAACATCATTCACCTTCTTCTCTTTTTCTGCGGAAACTCCATCAAATCCATCCGAATATTACCTAAAATAAATAGAATTGCATACGACTCAAAGTAGCATTTATAGTGGATAAAAGATAATTAATTCTTGATTAAACTCAACAAATTAAATGCAAATTCACTAGGAAAAGGTAGAAAAGATGTTCACACATCACCTGTAACCTGGGAAGGCATTCAATTTATTAAGTATACAGCTGTAGAAAAGGCTTCATCCCAAAAATGGAGAGGGAGAGAAGCTGTTGCTTGGAGAGCAAGCCCAGTCTCCACAACATGGCGATGCTTTCTTTCAGCAATCCCGTTCTGTTATGGGGTATGTGGGCAGGTAGTTCTATGAACAATCCCTTCATGAGCTAAATATTCTTGAAAGGCTCGTGACATATACTCAGTACCATTGTCAGTTTGGAAATCCTTAATGGTATAACCCAATTGATTTTCCATCCAAGATTTATATTGCTTAAACACTGAAAAAACTTGTGACTTATTTGTGAGAAGAAAAATACTAGTATGGCGTGAAAAGACATCAATAAATGATACATAATACCGAAAACAATGCAAAGAAGTGATGGGAGCTGATCCCATACATCCGACACAATTAGAGATAGAGGAGTATAATAAGCATGCATAGATGGAGTATATGGAAGTTTATGCGATTTGGCCATGCAACAAGAGGAGCATACAGAATCTGAATTAGAAATTTTATTCACTAGCAAATTGCACTTATTTATAATTTTTTGTACAATAGGGATGGTGGGATGTCCAAAATGTTTATGGTAAACATCCAATGAAACACACTTTGCAAACAAGATTGAAGGTGACTTATAAGAGGATTGCACAGCTCTAGGTATGGAAACTTTCTCAAATTTACACGTTCCTCTCTCACCCTTGCCTTTGAGAAGGACTTCTTTGGTAACCTGAGATTTTACCAAGCAATAATCAGGCCAAAATGAGAAGTAAACATTGTTATCTCGTGCAAATCGTGATACACTTAGAAGGTTCTGAGTTATTGAAGGAACAAGTAAAAGATCATACAATTTATATCGTTTAAAAGAAGAGCAGCATTGTAAGCATGAATTTTTTACTCGATTAATTCTCATACCTGACCCATTACCTGTGTAGACCTGTTCTTGGCCTTGATATTCATATGATTGGTGAAGATTTTCTGGATCTAAGGTGCAGTGATGGGTGGCTCCTGTGTCAGCATACCATGATTGATCAGCAATAGCATATGGTGTGGCTAGCATAGCTTTAGGATTTTATAAAGAAGGTGCTGGTGGTAATACTGTGTGCATTGAAGAATTGGGAATATGGTTTTGAGCATGAGAGTAATTTTGATCCAAGCGAAAGTAGCAATAACTAGCGATATGTCCCATTTTGCCACAGATTTGGCATTGTGGGTGATTGTTGGTTCCCCAAGAACCGCTGCCACCATGAGAATTCCTGCCACCACAACCTCTGCTTCCAAAAGGAGCTCTTCCAAAGTTATTGTATGTTCTGTGAGCTAGATTAGAATATGAATTTGTTGGAGAAGTCCATTGTTGGTGAGAGGTTAATTCTTGAGTAGTAGTAGTTTGTGATAGGTGAACTTGAACCATAGATGATTTAGGTTTCTTGAATCTGTCAATTATTTCTTCTTGTGCCATCAATAATGCCTCAAGATCTGGGATAGAGTATGGAGGATCTTTGGCAGTGATCATTGTGATAAATGGATGATATTCTTCACTAAAGCCATTGAGGATGATATTGGTGTATTCTTCATCAGAGAGTGGTGAGCCGATCGTAGCCAATGAGTCTGAGAGCTTTTTTATTTGAAGAAGATAATCTGATGTTGAGGCTTGTTTCTTGACTGATCGTAGTTACAGTTGCAATTGTCGAGCATGAGCTTTATTTTGGGAAGCAAAAAATGTATGAATTCTGCTCCATATTTCATGAGCAAAGTGACACCCGATTATTCTATGTTTTAACGAGTCGTCCATTGAAGCAAATAGCCAAGAGTTGACATTGTAATCATCTATTCTCCATGTTTTGTATTTCTTGGATTCTTTTTTATTGGCTTCATCTACAGGATTATCATAGCGTGGAGGAATTTTACCTTGATTCAGGTGATCTTTAAGTTCCTGCCCGCAGATTGAAAGGGTTACAAAATGTCTCTAGGTCAAAAAGTTGGTTTCACTCAATTTCTCAGCTAGTGGAATGTTGAATGCTTTATCCTTGAAATTTGATGAAGTAGAAGCTACTGGTGTTGATTTAGCAGCATCATCATCATTGGTTTGAATATTTTCAAGTTGAGCCATGGATCTTGTGTGCTCTTGATACCATAAAGGAATATAAGTGTGAGAAGAGAAAGCAAAGAGAATAGAAGAAAATGAAATCTGTTATGAGTGTCTTGAATGATTATTGAAAATGTATATTATTTTTTTACCCTGAGATTGCCAAATATATATCCTACACTTGTATACAAAACTTTTCATAATAGATTCTTGATAACTAATTTTTACATGTGACACTCTAATAATTTCATATGATGAGATGAATTTTAAATTTATTCTGATATTAATATATATTGAAAGAAAAATAAATAATAATGTGTATTTATTTACCTAATTAATATAGATATAAATATATATAAACATAAATGATTTTTGGTTTATATTCTAATAACGTTTAGGTTGAAAGATAAGTTTGTCTCGCTCTAAGACTATATATGATATGTCTCACTCAAAGGAATTTCTTTTAAGAGGCTTATCATTGTTTTAGATATATTGACAAAGTAGAAATGACCCATATTTAAAAATTTTTTAAAATGAAACTTCAATCATCCTTATCCTTATGTATGAATATAAAGCCTAAGTCATGAGTTTATTATTATATAATATTATGTACACCGTATTTAAATTTTTAAATGAAACTTCAATAATCCTTTTGTACACCGTACTTCTATTTTTTTTTCTCCCTTGACAATAAATTTGAAGCCCATCAGTAATGCCACAAATTAAACGGCCATACTTATAATAATCTATCTAATGTCAACAATAACCTATCACTACTGTACAGAAATCAAACGGCCATACTTATAACAACATTTTCCTTTTTTGACTGAATATCTATTGTATAACATGTATATAATATGTCCAATCCAACACAGCAAATAAACTCTGATCTTTACTCATTAAGTAATTACAAGATAGTAACATAACTACTCTCCACTCAGATTATTATCCATCTATAAGTTACTACCTATACTCATCAGCAAGGGAATGATACTTAACCTAATCTCATCTAATTTCATCTCACATGATCCTTAACCTAATATCTCTTACAATCCATAATTGACTTTATCGTCAAAGTATCTAGAAGTAGAAATACGCCTTACACTATTCAAGACTACAAACTTGGAACTAAAAAAGTAACGACAAATTCCATTTTAGTTAATATTTGATTATAAAAGATTCCAGTATATTATCATCATCCCATTCCCATGCATACGTGTTATTAGCTTAGCATCCTCATTCATATACATATAATAAAGGCAATAATAATTATTACTTGAACTTAATTAATTATCAAAATGGATGGTGTTTTCATCAAGATCAGAAAAGGTTCATTATGATTGCTTTATTGTGTATTGTTTCTACCATGGTGCATGGCCAAGGTACCCGTGTAGGGTTCTATGCTACTACATGTCCAAAAGCCGAGTCCATTGTCAAGTCCACGGTTAAATACCATCTTAACTCCGACCCTACTCTAGCTGCTGCCTTACTCAGAATGCACTTCCATGATTGCTTTGTCCAAGGTTGTGACACTTCTGTCCTCGTTACCGGCTTTGCCACCGAGAGAACAGCATTTGCAAACCTCGGACTTAGAGGATTCAAGGTCATTGACAACACAAAGACACAACTCGAGGCTGCATGTCCCAGCGTTGTGTCTTGCGCCGATATTGTTGCCCTTGCTACTCGCGACTCCGTCATCCTGGTATATATACACAACAATAATAAAATTTTGAGTAAATTTCCTTTCTGGCCCCTGTCCTTTTTGAAAATTGACAAGCCACCTTCTGACGTTTAAAAAATGACAAATTGATCCCTGTCTATTTCTTCTGTTAGATGCATCGACCCTTCTGTGGCTCCCTCGCTTGAAACTCGATAAAAAATGCTAATTTATAACGGTGAACAGATGACTTGGCATGGACACATCAGCTGAATTTATTAGGATGATACAGCCCCTCGTCGTTTGAAGGAAGTGAGAGACGCGCGTTTTGGAGACCTTCTCCCCCTTCTCCCCTTACATGTAGCTTCATAGGGAAATGACCCTCACTTAGCACACAAAATTACACCCTAACCCTAAGAAAGTGAAATGTTTCCCTCCAACTCAAGCTGACTAGGACTTCCAGCGAGGATGTGGCAAAGGCAATGTTAACGGAGCCGTTGACGGCGCTACTAAGGTTAGTGTCGTTTAGTTCATTCATTACCTTGTGAGTTGGTTGTATTTCATAAAATTAGTTTTTTGTAATCTTATTTTGCTACCTTTATTCACCGTCTTTGGTTATGATTGGTGTGGATGACTATAGTAGTTAGTTAATCCAAAGTGTTGCACATTTTTCTTCTGGAAGATGTCATATGAAATTGTCCCTGTTTTTCATCATGGGGGTTGGTTCGAAAGAAATTCTGATGGAGTGTTGCACTACTTTGATGGAAAAGTTGAGGTATTTCTTCCATTAGATATAGATTATGTTAACTTCAAAGACTTGGTGGAAATGTTTAAAGGTTTAGAGTATACTAGCTATAAAGAGATTTATTGGTACGATGGTACTGTCCCTGACTTGGAGTCTGGATTACATGTTCTTGAAGGGGATAAGAAGATTAACCAGATATGTGATAAAAAGATGGAGGATGTGGAGTCTGATTTTCTTGTGATCTATTTTGAGCACAATGTGTTAGCAAGATGAATTATGTTGCTGAAGACAGAACAGAGGATGAAGTTGTCAAAGTTGATTCTTCTTCTTCTTCTTCTGACGATGGATATGAGACCACGGAAGACGAGTCCTACAAACCCCCTCCACCTGGATTCAAATCCAGTAGTAGCAGTAGTGGTGAAGAAGATAAGGCCAAGAAGAACCGTGTGAGAAAGAGTAAAAAAGGTGGGCTGAACATAAGTCTGTTAAGAAGAAGAGTGTTGGAAAGTCAGATACTCCTAAAAAGAAGCATAATGTGCCCCATGGTGGAATTGATGACAAGGACTTGTCTCTTAGGACCAAGAAGAAGAAAGCAAAAAGATATGTTGGAAGAGTAAGGAAACATATCTTGTCACAAGAAGGAGCTGGTAATGTACCAAGGAATGGGCTTAATACTGAAGAAGGTAATGGGTCAGGTGGGGTGGATCCAACTCTAAAGGTAAGAGATAGGCCCATTCCAGAGCCTGTTAATAAAGAGGGACTCAGACATTGACAAGCCCTATTAATATGAATCTTGAGGCATTTAACTCTCCCATTTCTAGCGAAGAGGATGAAAATCCTGATTTTAATGAGAAAGCTGAGTATGGTGAGGTTGAATTTCAGATAGGACAGCAATTTACGACTTTGGAGCAATTTAAGCAAGCATTGAAAGACTATTTCGTGTTTGAGGATAAGGAACTGCAATATTTGAAGAATGAGCCTAAGAGACTTAGAGCTAAATGTGTTGAGGAGAATTGTCCCTAGCTTGTGCTTTGTTCCTATAACAGCGAGAGTCTTTGTTATCAGATTAAGACACTTTATGGAGAGCACAACTGTGGAAGAAATCCGAGCAGTAGTATGGTAACAAGAGCTTGGGTCACAAGCAAACTGGTCAAGAGGATGCTAACCCAACAACTTATGACACCAAAGGAGGCGTTGGAGCATATGAAGCATGACTATAATGTCCATGTAAACTACAAGATGATTACTCGAGCTTTGAAGGCTGTTA
This sequence comes from Arachis hypogaea, assembly GCF_003086295.3. NCBI lineage: Eukaryota > Viridiplantae > Streptophyta > Magnoliopsida > Fabales > Fabaceae > Arachis > Arachis hypogaea. The sequence continues at coordinate 94,837,403 of NC_092044.1, read as the reverse complement.
GAGAGCAAACAGTTGGAAAGGAGCGAGAACAGTATGGCAAGCTTCATGACTATATGAATGAAATTCATAGAAGCAATCTGGGTTCTATTGGAATGATTGATGTAATCCCACAACCAGAAGGGCGTCCACTCTTTAATAGGCTATACATATCTCTTGGCGCATGTAAGAAGGAATTTAAGGTGGGTTTGCAGCCTCTGATTGGGTTGGATGGTTGTTTTCTAAAAGGATACTTTGGTGGACATCTACTTTCTGCTAGTGCACAGGATGCAAAAAACCATTTTTTTGTTATAGCCTTTGTTGTAATTGAGTCTGAGAACACTGACTCTTGGAGATGGTTTGTGAACATATTACAAGATGATCTTGGACAAGTCATTAAGCATGGATGGAACTTCATGTCGGATCAACAAAATGTATAAAGTTACTGATCTTTCAATTGTTTCATTATGTTATATTGGCTAGTTTTATCTAAATTTGTACTGTTTGTATATTTTTAAAGGGGCTAGCTAATGCATTATATGAAGTTATGTCGCAAGTGCACCATAGAAATTATGTGCTCCACATACGGAAAAATTTCATCAAGAACTTTAAAGACAAGCATACTAAGGGGTTGGTGTGGAAGTTTGCTAAGAGCACAACGATGAAGGACTTTAGAAACTCAATGGAGCTTTTCAAGAAGGTGAACAAAGAAGCCTATGAGTATCTAAACAAGTTCGATCCGGCTGCATAGAGCAAGGCATATTTTAATCACGGCCCTAAAGTGGACAACATAACGAACAACATGTGCGAAGTATGGAATGCAAAAATTGTCGAGTACAGGTTTAAACCAATTTTAAGTATGTGCGAAGAGTTTAGATGCTATATTATGAGAAAGATGGCAGGGCATAAACACATATTAGGCAAGTGCACTGGGAAGCTGGCTCCAGTTCAATAGTTAAGGTTGGATGAGTATGTTATACCAGAGAGCAATAAATGGACTGCAGAATGGGCTGGGGATGATGCTAGAGTGTTGTTTGAAGTGCAAAGACACCAAACTAGGGTGCTGTCAACTTGCAGAGACAAACTTGTTCCTGCAATGTCTGAAAATTAACAGATAACCCCTAAACTTTGTCCTTTAGTTTATTGTGTGTGGAGTGTGATACAATATGACATGCTGTTCACTTGATAACTGGCAGGGCTACCTTACAAACATGCTGTTGCTACCATATCAAGACTGAGGAGACAGAATCTAAGGCCAGAGGAATTTGCACATAAGTGGCTCATAATGGATGCCATCAGAGGCACTTATGGGGATTCAATCAAGCCAGTTAATTCTGAGAAGTTCTGGGAGGAAACTAATAGGCTCTAACCTAAGGCACCAAACATTAAGAGACCCCTTGGGAGACCTACTAAGAAGAGGAGTGTTGATGTGGTGGCAGAGGCTTAGATGAAAGAACAAGGATACAAAGTGAAGAAGACCTTCTAGGTGACATGTAGCAAATGTGGATAGAAGGACTACTATCATACGACATGTAAAGGTGCACTAACAAATCCTAACTAGCAACCAAAGAGAAAGAAGCCGAAGCAACAACCAAATGTAGAGCAATCAAACCCTACAAATCTAACCCCAGAATAGGTAATATTATAACTTTGGCAACTCAATCTTTATGTGCCTAAATTTTATGCCTAACTGTATCTAAATGGGTCCTGTAATTTTTTTTGTGTTGCATAGAATTTGGGCGGAGTTGAACCAAATGTAAGCAATAATGTGGCTGTGACATCCCTAGACCCAGTGGTACCCTTTTTTGCTGTTTTGTATTTAGTTTTTTTGTTGGGTAGAAAACTGATATGGACTAAAGTAACACTGAAACACACTTCTTTTTTAATTGTACTTATCAGGCTAAGGCAAAAAGCCAGAAGAAAAAACTTTCCAAGGTTGGGACCACACCCACACTACTCGAAGAACCAAGAGTGGAGATCCCACTATCACAGTCTGCACCACTACAACCAGAGGTTTTTTTATTTGTCAAACAACCATTATATTGTAACTAAATTTCAGCCCACTATTCCAATCATAAATACGTTTTTGGTTTTTTTTATTAGAGAATTGATGCTAATACTGGACCTCCAGTGCCAAACAACCCAAATCCTCCCAACCATGGAGCACAATCCGGAGCCAAACAAACAATCCCTGGGAGTAGCAACACAACATCACCAACTCAGGAACAACAATACACTACTGCTGAAACTGGTTTAGGAACTACACCAACTTTCAAATTTGTTTCCACACCAGGCCTGAAAAACCCTTCTAGATCCAAGAGGAGATATTGCTTAAGGCCACCAAGGATGAAATAATCAACTCATACCTATGGTTACTGAAACATAGGATTTGGTATGTTTTTTTTTTGGTTGTTATGGATCTTCGATGTATCAAAGGTTGAGACCTGTTGTTTAATGACTTGGAATATGTAACAGAGTTCTAGTTATCTTAATTTTAGGTGTGGACATTTAGCTCAATAAAATAATTTTTTGTTTCCAGCTGATACATCACCAGACTAAACTATACCTATGTGCATAGCATTATGAATGAAATTTCTATGCTTTTGGATATATATCACACTATCCAGGATTTCATAGATCTATAACTCTTACACAAAATTAGGTTATCATTAATGCAACAAAATCACAATCCATCCATATAGAACATGGTAACTACATATCCAATATCCAATATCCATCTTTCCATACATTAACCTTAACCATACATCACATATTGCAATAAAATACAATCTATGTCCTAGACTACAATATATTTTACTGCTGCTACTACAATTAACATGGCTAGCATGACATAGACTATGAAAGCAATACTCCATTTTTTTATTTTTTCTTCAATTGCCAAATCAACTTTGTGTTCCAATTGCTCAAATCTGTTCTCTAGCATCATCATTCTTTCATCTACACCAATGTCTTCCTCATGTGCAAAATGACAAGAAATTAGCTCAGCCACATGAAGTAGTTGTAGTGAGGTTGTTCTGTCTGCAATTGCAGTTATCATGAAGATAATTTGTTCAAGCACAAAAGCAAGTTGAATCGATAATCAAGCATGGAGGAACACTTACACGATAGCGGCAATAACCGAGAAAGATCATGTCTGGGTTCTTGGTAGTTGCAGATCTTTGTATGATTGCATAACTTCCACATTTGCATTCAGGGTGTTAAAACTTCACCTTCTTTCCTCCACCAGCATTACTCGAACCCATCCTACCATTCATCCAGCGACGACGAGTCTGAGAGGTTGAGGATTGCTCTGCGTCACTCATGATTGCTACTTGAGTTAGGGTTCGAAAAAAGGAGAGAAGGGGGAGAAGGTCTCCAAAATGCGCGTCTCTCACTTCCTTTAAACATGACATTTTGATGACTTGGTAGGGGTTGTATCATCCTAACAAATTCAGCTTATGTGTCCATGCCAAGTCACCTGCTCACCATTATAAGTCAGCATTTTCTGTCGAGTTTCAAGCGAGGGAGCTATAAAAAGATCAATGTGTCTAACAGAAGAAATAGACAGGGGCCGATTCGTCATTTTTTAAACGTTAGGGGGCAGTTTGTCTATTTTCAAAAAAGATAGGGGCCGTAAAAGGTATTTACTCTAAAATTTTAAAGCAAAGGTGAAAACTTACATATAGTTAATTTTAAGTGAAGTTGATAGTTGAGAGTTATTAGATGATAATTTAATCAAACCTATAAAATCATCTAATAATTCTTAAGTATCAACTTTACATAAAGACATGTGCACGTGAGTTTTTATCTATTTAAAATGAACAAGTAACAATATTGACAATATTTTTTGTTTGTAGAGCTGTGAATTGAGTTGGCAAGTGCCTACAGGACGTAAAGATGGTCGTGTGTCACAAGCTTCGGATGTTAACAACTTGCCTGCACCTACGAACTTTATTGATGTTCAAAAACAGAAGTTTGTAGCAAAGGGCCTCAACACACAAGACCTCATTATCCTTGTTGGTAATCATACTAAGATTCTATTATATTTGTTACAGATATAATTATATATATAATTTTTTATTAGTTTAAATTTTTGAACCTTTGAAAGAAATCATTTTGTGGGATATATAGTATTTGTTACTGATTAATTTTTATTGATTTAAAAAAAATTAATATTAAACAAATAAAATTTTCTATTCAAATTTAACGCAAATTTAAAAAACATGTTTGTACAAAAAGTTTGATATGGTTAACTGAAAAAGTTTGATGAGTATGTCGACAGGAGGAGATACGATAGGTACCGCAGCATGCCAATTCTTGAGCAACAGATTGTACAACTTCATCGGAAATGGCCTTGATCCTTTGACGTGAGTGGAAATTGGCAGATTAAGAATTATTTAGAAAAATAGCATTGCGAGTACAGTTCTTAACCGGCGAAAATCCACTCATCAATTTAGAAAAGAGTTGTCACAAATTTTAGAAATAAAATACTGGGAGTATGAGTCCCAGGTCATCTCCCAACGAGTTGCAGGAAAATGTGCTATTTTATCAATCAGAGATTTTTCAAATGGGTTTTTGAGTTTGATAAACAGAAAATTAAATTAGAGAATTTATATGATTTAAATAAAATCTTGACCGATAGAAGATTAATTGGAAGTTCTATCCTTGTTGGAATTTTGTCAAGATCAATTAATAATTAGTCATTGTTTTCATTTAGTTAACCCTCAACGAATAAAGGAAAGTCAAATTAAAAGTCAAATTCTATTCACAAGTCCTAATCATCTCCCTTCGGAAGGATTAGAGTTAGTGACTAACAAGCCAACCAACAATGAACCAATTACAATTGAACTCTTGAGTATTCCAACTCAAGGTTCTCCTTTTAATCAACTCCCAATCAAGTTGGGAAACTACTCCATCATCATAAATGTAGACTTCACAAAATCAATGGGGAAAATAAAAAGAGACATAATAAACAATAATGAAAGAAATTAATTAAAAGTAAAAATAGTTTTGTATGAATAAACTCTGAAAATAATCCAATATCAACTCTGGACAAATTAAGAATATGAAAGAGTAAACGAAAAGTAAATAACAAACTATAATGACCAGTTCCGGAGGTAGACTCTTCTCAAAATCCAAAACCAAAAAATCTTCAAATCCTCAATTATGGATGTCAAAAGAAAAACCTAGGGGAGGAGTAAAATCAGATCTAAAAACTAGAAATTATGCGGAATGAATTCTTCTCTTTGTCTCTGCATGTTTCCTGGCTCTAATCTGTGTTTCTGGGCCGAAAATTGGGTTGAAACATGGCCCAGAATCTATGCCAGCGACTTCTGTAATTCTGCAGATTGTGCATGTCACGCGACCGCGGCGTCCACGTGTTCACGTCACTCAGCATTTTCCGTGCCACGCGTGCGCGTCGTCCAGGCATTCGCGTCACTTGTGCAGCTTCCAATCTACGCGGTCGCGTCAGGCACGCGAGTGTGTCACTATGATTTCCTCCATTTCACGCGGCCGCGTGAGCCATGCGCCCGCGTCACTTCTCGCTGGTCATCTCCTCAATTCCTTGTGTTCCTTCCATCTTTGCAAGCTTCCTCTCCATTCCTTACGTCATTCCTGCCCTATGAAGCCTGAAACACTTAACACACAGATCACGACATCGAATGGTACGAAGGAGAATAAAAATATACAATTAAAAGATCTTTAGGAAGCAAGTTTTCAATCATGGAATATTTTCAGGAAGGAATTGTAAATACATGCAAATTATATGAATAAGTGGGTGAAGACTTGATAAAACCACTCAATTAAACGCAATATAATTTATAAAATAATGGTTTATCAATCTCCCCACACTTAAACATTAGCATGTCCTCATGCTTAGTTGAAGGAGACAAATCTAAATGAATAGGGACATGTGAGATTCATGCAATGCAATGCAACCTATATATATATATATATATATATATATATATATATATATGCAACTATATGATTTTGTCTATATGATTTAAAATAGTTAAGTTCTCTAAGTCAAAATATGGGGCAGATTCCACTAATTCAAATCATACAATAAAAGCAGGTAAATTTGTAAGAAGATAGCTTGTGAAAGCAGGGAACACATGATCGAGCATTGAACCCTTACTGTTGGTGCGTGTGCACTCTAATCTTCTCTAGTATATAGGGTAATCACTCTATCCTTCTCTAATCATGCATTCAAAAATTTTTGTTTTTCACTTAACCAATCAACAATTTTAAAGTGCCAATGCAAACATCATGAGGTCTTTTCATGGTTGTAATGGGGTTAAGGTAAGGGTGAGGGTTTACATATGGCTAAGTGAGCTTATATATTGAATCTTTAATTAACTCGAGCTTTCACCTAGCATACATATAATCTATATAATTTCAACATTCATACTTAGCTACCCAAAATTTCCTTTTCACATTCCATACTCATGCATTAACCTTTATTTTAATTTTATCACATGTGCATTGATTATTGAACTCTGACTTATCATTGGGGTAATTTTGTCCCCTTATTCATTAAAATAAAGATTTTTTTAAACATAACTTATCAATGCATATAGATTTGTAATCTTTCTTTTATGGTTTCACATGAATAGGTACCCAAATTCCCTTTATTTTTTCATGACATATTCTCCTATACCCTTTATTCCCACAATTTTCTCATACTCAGTTAACACACAAATTCTATCTTAAGCTAACCAAAGATTCAATTGGGATTTTTAATTATTTTTCTGCTTAAGGCTAGTAATGTGGTAAAATATAGAACAAATGGGATTAAAAACGGCTCAAAGTGGTTAACAAAGGTAATTAAAAGGGTAGGCTTATTTGGGGTAAGTGAGCTAAACAAGCAATGGCCTCAATCATATTCATGCACATAACACATTAACATTGGACATATAGGATAAAACAAAATTCAGATTACAATCATAGAGAAGTAAACACACAAGAAAAAAATATCTATGGTTAAATAGTGTAACCATGTATTAAGGCTCAAAGTTTCACGAATTGTGTGTTCTTTAGCTCAAAAATCCTATTCCAATTTCAACTTCAAACAAATTTAACATAATTGTTTTGATTTAAGTTAGTGAAATTTTCAAAAAAAATATGGTCTTAAAAGAAACTTATTATCTTTTCAATTAGGTAGAACATGCATGTAATTAACCTACTACTATGCAATCTATTCTATTCTAAAGAAAAAAGAAATTGGTGTTAGGGGAAAGAATTACCTCTAGAAGTCAGGTACTGACCGACCTTCCCACACTTAAGGCTTTGCACCGTCCTCGGTGCCATCTATCAGGAACAAGGGTGGGCTGGTGGCAGTATCTCCACAGTTAGAACCGTCATGGCTCCCTGTGCTGGTAAAGAAAGTGGAGTCCGGAGTGCCTGGGTCCTCGTTAGGTCTGTGGTTGCCTGTGAGTAGCTCTTTGAGGTATTTGAATCAGCGGTGGTTGTGGTGCTCTGGTAGCTTCATTTTCTGGTCTTGCTGGTCCAACCTCTCTAGTATTTGATGCAGCAGCTGACTAGTAGAAGGTGGAATGTCTGCAGCATGTTCTGCGGACTGGCTGGTAGTGGCTGGTGGTGGCTTGAGATATCTCCTGTTAGGGACGTATTGATCATCCCATGGAAGTATGGCTTTGGTGTCCCCAGCTCTGTAGGAGACTCCGGCTGCTGAGACAAGATCTGAGACCAAGGCGGAGAAAGGTAGGTTACCCGTAATTTGCACGTGTCCCATAGCATTCTAGATGTGTCTTGGTAGATTTAGAGGCTTGTCTGTGAGGATGCACCATAGTAAAACGGCCATGTCTGCAGTAAAGGAGGACTCATGAGTGCTCGAAAAGATGTAATGGGACATAATTTGTGCCCATATGTGAGCCTCTAAGGTGAGTGCAGAAACCGATATTCCCTTAGGACGGGAATGATGGTATCCAAAAATTCATCTGCTGCTAGGTTGTGCGATAACTCTGAGAACAGTGTCCCAGTCAAATTTGTACCTCTGGCGCCTGAGTGCGGCTTCTTGAAATGCATCCAGTCCTTCTGGAGCAGGGGGGAGATCTAAGGCTCGCTGAATGACCTCTTCTGTAATGGGAACTTGCTTCTGACGGACATAAACAGACTGCAGGGTTGGCAGGTGGAAATTGGAGTAGAGCTCAACTACCCAAGAAAGATTAACCTGCTGTGGTTGTCTGTGTAGGAATCCCCAATGTCTTTGTGCAGTTCGCAGCTCAACAAATTCGGCCATACGAGGTGGAAGGATAAGAAGGTATTCGTTGTTGTAATTCTGAGCTGCCAAAATGGGGAACATCTGCTCACAGTAGGGATTGGAAAATCGTGCAGTGTCCTTTGCTGGGAAGGCTTTTTCCTTTTCATCGACCTTTATAATCCTTTTAATTCTTTTTGTTGAGGGCTTAACTACAGTTGAAGATGGCTCTGCCACTAATGCTCTTTTTATTCCTCTCCTTGCTGTGGATTTGGGAGTAGCTTTCTCCTTGCCTTTCTTGGTGGCCATCCTTAAAGGGAACGAGTAAAGACATGAACATTTTAAGGGTTATAGCAAGGAAAAGAATGGGAAAGGTGGTAATTAATATACCGGAAGGAATAATAATGTTAACACATGGTCATGACTACATGTGAAAAATCAACAACAGAAATATAGCAAGTGCATGTGATGACAGTTAAATGCAGGGTGTTTATTGGCATGCCGGCAAGGGCATAAGTAGAATAGATCAAGCATTCAACGTCCAAGTTAGATTACCAAGTCTTCCAAACTAACAATATGCTTGTAATAACAATTATATAAAAATTAATAAAATAGAAATAGGGTTTTGTGAAAAGCAAGCATTTAGAGTAGTAGATTAAAAGAAATCTAAAAATAGTGCACAATGCCATATGGGCGTTTTCACAAATACATAGCATGCATGTTAAATAAGGTATGGAGAATATTAACTTGAACATGCAAGTAACCCTATAAAAATAATATATAACTGTTAAACAAGTCCTAAACAATCCACAAGCAACATATAAAAATAATGACCCAAATAAATCTCCAACACCAATAGGGGGAAAGAAAGAAAAAAAGAGAAAGTAGAGGAGAAAGAAAAAGAAAACATGAAAATAAGAAGAAGAATGAAAAAGTAGGGAGGGAAGAAGAGAAGAAAAACCTTGATAATGGTGGTGAGAAAGAGGGAGTGGAAGGGAGGAAGAAGGGAGAAGGAAGAAAGGGGGAAAAGTAGGATTGAGGTAAGAAAAGATAAGATAATCTGGCAGATTTGAATGAGTTGGGCGGTGCAAGCGACGTGGATGCGTGGGTCACACGGTCGCGCGGACAGCCCTTGAATGAGGTGACGCGGATGTGTCGGTCACGCGGACGCGTGACGTGAATTGCGCTAGTGGCGTGAGGGAAGCTTCGCGCTCGCACAACTCTCTGTGTGAAACATGTTTTGCCAAATTTTAGGGTGACGCGGTCGCGTGGTTGACGCGATCGCGTGGATGGCCAAATTATGAAAATGGCGCAGACGCGTGCGGTACGCGTTCGCGCGGCAGGGTTTGTGCGGCTAGCACGGGTTCAGCCCAGCTCCAGCGCAAATCACTGCGATACACCCTTTTACGTCGAATTGCAGAGCCATGCGTTCGCGTGGTTGACGCGGACGCGTGGGTAGGCCAATTTACAAATGACGCGATTGCGTCACCCACATGGTCGCGTGGGTCAAATGGTGCCAGGGGAACGCCTCCAGCCACACTCCTGCGTAACTCTCTGTTTCTTTTCTTTAATGTTGCAAAGGCACAATGACACGAGTGCGTCAACGACGTTGGCGCGTCGCATGCCTTAACCCCTTTTTTTATATGCAATATGCAATATGCAATATGCGGATGAGATGCAAAATATAGGCATTAGTACTGAGAAGAGTTATTGACGAAGGAAAGTAAGGAGAGGGGGAGGAACGATCATACCATGGTGGGTTGTCTCCCACCCAGCACTTTGCTTTAACGTCCTTAAGTTGGACGCTCCACTAGCTCAGTCTTCTGCTGTGGGCGAATCTTCCAAAAGGAAGATCTCTAGTTCCTATTTTTTTGCCATCTTTTCACCATGGAATAACTTCAAGCGATGTCCATTGACTTTGATAAGTTTAGAGCTTGAAGGGTGGCTCAAGTGAAAGACTCTGTATGGTTCCACCCTCTCTACTCGATAGGGACCATCCCATCTGGATCTCAGCTTGCCTGGCATGAGCCGCATTCTGGAGTTGTAAAGTAGGACTAAGTTCCCAGGTTGGAATTCTCTTCTCTTGATGTTCTTGTCATGCATAGCCTTCACCTTCTCTTTATACAGCCTGGAGTTTTCATAAGCTTCTAGGCGAAGGTTTTCTAATTCTTGCAGTTGCAACTTCCGTTCAGCTCCGGCTCTCTCATAGTCCATGTTGCATTCCTTTACCGCCTAGAAGGCCTTGTGTTCTAACTCAACTGAGAGATGACAGGCCTTTCCATAAACCAAGCAGAAAGGACTCATCCTAATCGGTGTCTTGTATGCTGTCCGATATGCCCAAAGCGCCTCTTGGAGCCTGGTGCTCCAGTCCTTTCTATGAGGCTTGACAATCTTTTGTAGTATGCGCTTTATCTCTCTGTTAGACACCTCTGCTTGCACATTAGTCTGGGGGTGATAGGCTGTTGATACTTTATGAATTATCCCATGCCTCTTTAGTAAACCTGTTAGTCTCCTGTTACAAAAGTGAGTGCCTTGATCGCTCACGATTGCTCGTGGAGATGCAAAGCGACAAATAATATGGTTTCTAACAAAGGAAACAACAGTGTTAGCATCATCAGTACGGGTAGGAATTGCTTCCACCCATTTAGAAACATAATCTACAGCTAACAGTATATAAAGGTGGCCATTAGAATTCGAAAATGGACCCATGAAGTCGATGCCCCAAACATAAAAAATTTCACAGAAAAGCATAATTTATTGAGGGATTTCATCCCTCTGGGATATATTACCAAATCTTTGGCACGGAGGACAAGATTTACAAAGGTCAGCAGCATCTTTAAAAAAAGTAGGCCACCAGAATTCACAATCTAAAACTTTTTTAGCAGTTCGTTGAGGGCCAAAATGTCCTCCACTCTCAGATGAGTGGCAGGTCTCTAAAATGGACTGGAATTCTGATTGAGGTACACACCGTCTAATTACCTGGTCAGCACCACACCTCCATAGGTATGGGTCATCCCATACATAGTATTTGGACTCGCTTTTCAGCTTGTCTCTCTGATGCTTAGTGAAATCGGGAGGAAAAGTGTGGCTAACTAGATAATTAGCTACAGGTGCATACCAAGGAACTACAGCAGATGCTGCCTGTAAGCTATCAAATGGGAAATTATCATTGATAGGAATGGAATCATCTTTAATGTGCTCAAGGCAACTCAAGTGGTCAGCCACTAAATTTTGGTTACCACTCCTATCTTTAATTTCCAGATCAAATTCTTGCAGCAGTAGCATCCAACGTATTAGCCTTGGTTTCGACTCTTTTTTAGCTAATAAATATTTTAGAGCTGCATGGTCTGAGTACACTACTACCTTAGTATCAAGTAAATAGGCTCGGAATTTATCCAGAGCAAAAACAATAGCTAGAAGCTCTTTTTCAGTAATAGTGTAATTAGATTGAGCAGCTTCTAAAGTCTTAGATGCATAAACAATTACAAAAGGATCGTTACCTTCATGTTGAGCTAGTGCTGCTCCTACTGCATGATTAGAGGCGTTACACATGATTTCAAATGGTTGACTCCAGTCTGGTCCCCTCACAATCGGAGCTTGAGTCAAGGCGGTCTTTAGCTTATCAAACGCTTGTTTGCAATCCTCACTAAACTCGAACTCAATGTCTTTCTGCAGTAGTCTGGATAAGGGTAGTGCTACCTTACTGAAGTCCTTAATGAATCTCCTGTAAAAACCTGCATGGCCAAGGAACGAACGGACTTTCCTCACATAGGAGGGGTAAGGTAAACTAGAAATAACATCCACCTTTGCTGGGTCTACAGAGATACCAGTATCAGAAACAACATGTCCTAGAACAATACCTTATTTTACCATAAAATAACATTTTTCAAAATTTAAAACAAGATTTGAACTAACACATCTGTCTAATACTCTAGATAAACTATCCAAGCAAGGGTTAAATGAATCACCTTATACACTAAAGTCATCCATAAAAACTTCCATACAGGTCTCAATGAGATCAGAGAAAAGACTCATCATACACATTTGGAAAGTAGTTGGTGCATTGCATAAGCCAAAGGGCATTCTTTTATAAGCATAAGTCCCAAAAGAACATGTAAAAGTAATCTTTTCCTGATCTTCAGGAGCTATATGGATTTAAAAATAACCTGTATAGCTATCTAGAAAGCAGTAATGAGATTTACCTGACAGGCGATCAAGCATCTGATCAATTAATGGCAAGGGATAATGATCCTTGCGAGTGGCTTGGTTGAGATGCCTATAGTCAATGTAAACTCTCCATGCGTTCTGCACTCTAGTTGTCAAAAGTTTTCCTTGCTCATTCCTTATTGTTGTGACTCCAGACTTCTTGGGAACCACTTGTACTGGACTGACCCATTCGCTATCTGAAATGGGGTAAATGATATCTGCTTCAAGTAGTCTGGTTACTTCCTTCTTGACAACTTCTAAGATGGTGGGATTCAATCTTCTATGAGGTTAACGGACAGGCTTTGCTCCTTCTTCTAAGAATATTCTATGTTCACAAACTTGAGGGCTGATGCCTACTATATCCGCCAAGCTCCATCCAATTGCTTTCTTATGCGTCCTCAATACACTAAGCATTTGTTCTTCTTGTTGGGAAGTGAGCTCCCTTGCAATGATGATTGGAAACTTCTGCTTGTCCTCAAGGTATGCATACTTAAGGTGTGGAGGAAGGGGCTTTAATTCCATTTTCTGCTCATAGTTTGGTTCTGGATTATCTGGGGCTGGTGAAAATGGCAATGAATCTTCAATATGTTCAGAGGGTGTCCCCACACTTGGGTCTTGCTCCATGTGATTCTTTTCCATGTCTTCCTGGTGAGTTGCTGCTATGATTTCGTCAATGATGTCACATTGGAATATGGAGTGATCTTCTGGGAGGTGCTTCATAGCTTCATCCAGATTGAAGCTCACTATTCTGCCATCTACCTCAAAGGAATAGGTTCCCGAAAAGGCATCCAGCTTGAATTTCGAAGTCTTCAAAAATGGTCTTCCAAGCAGGATTGACAAAGGTCTTCCTGAGTCATTTTGGGGCATCTCCATGATATAGAAGTCAATGGGAAACGTGAGCCCCTTAATGCTCACTAACACATCTTCAGCAATTCCAACCACTGTGATAATGCTTTTATCTGCCAACACAAAATGAGCTGCCGACCTTTTTAAGGGAGGGAGCCTTAAAGCATTATATATAGATAAGGGCATAATACTCACGCACGCTCCTAAATCACACATACAGTCAGAAAATATCACACCTCCAATGGTACAGTTAACCATGCATGGGCCTGGGTCACTACATTTTTTAGGTATATTTCCCATTAAAGCAGATATAGAACTACCTAAAAGAATAGTTTCTAATTCATTAATTTTATCTTTATGTATGCACAATTCTTTTAGAAACTTTGCGTATTTAGGTACTTGCTGAATAACATAAAAAAGGGGAACAGTTACCTCAACCTTTTTGAAGATCTCTACCATTTTGGGATCGAGTTCCATCTACATTCTGGGCTTCTTAGCAAGGTGTGGGAATGGAATAGGAGTGGTGTCTTTTACAGCTTCAGCTAGCTGGGGTTCTGCCTTCCTTGGTTGGGCTGCTTCTGCTTCAGCCATACCTTGTGCTTCATCTTCTTCTTCAACATCCTCTACTTCAACCGTGTCCGCAGCTGGGGTGTGTTCTGGCAGGCTTGGTTCCTCAGAATTCCTCTCTTGCAGTGTGATTCCAGATCTTAGGGTTATTCAGTGATCCAATCTGTGAGACAAGGGCTTGCAAGATAGAGTTCAGACCATTTAGAGTAGAAGTAAGGTTTTTTCCATGGCCTGCTATCTCCGATCAATAGATTATAGTAGCTCATCATTAGAAGATGAAGATGGATAAGTGATCTGAGGGGTCTGCTGAGATGCTTGAGGCTGCCTTAGATGAGGTGCTCTGTAGGCCTGATTCTGATTCTGCTGCCTGAAGTTGTTATTGTTATTCCACCTCTGGTTTCCATTATTATCTCTGCCTCCTCTGTTATGATTGTCCCTCCAACCTTGGTTAGAATTATCTCTCCAACCTTAGTTGGGGTTATCCTGCCATCCATGGTTGTAGCTGCCACCTTGATTGTACCCTTGATTGGGGCGGTCATAGAAGTTATGAGTGGCTGCCACAGTGTTGTCTTCTTGTTGGAGTTGCAGACACTCATCAGTATAATGACTGTAATCGGCACAGATCCCGCATACTCTTTGGGGAACCAACTGTTGGCTTTGCTGTGGTGGAGAAGGCTGAGCTTGTTGAGCTTGTTGTTGACTCATTTGCATCTGCTTCAGTAAGTTAGTCATTTCACATAAGCTCTGAGTTACAGCAGCAGTCTCTTTGCTAGAGGATACCTTTGCAACAGTTCTTGACCGACTTTGTTTCTGCCTGTGATTCCTAGTAGATTCAGCTAAGTCGCTGATCAATTGCCATACCTATGGTGGGGACATGCTTCCAGAAGATTATTGAAGCGCTCTCAATATTCGTAGAGAGTCTTAGATTCGTCCTGAATGATCATGGAAATGTCTTTCCTCAGTTTATCAGTAACCTCAGCTGGAAAGAATTTCTCCAAAAATTCTCTTCTAAGCGTATCCCAGTTAGAAACAGTTGCTCCGGGTTGAGTGCAGTACCACTCTCTTACCTTTCCATCAAGAGAGAATGGGAAGGCTTTTAACAGAATAGAAGTTTCATCAGTACCATCACGTTTAACAGTAGAACAAGCTGTCTGAAAATTCCTAAGGTGCTTGATAGGCTCTTGAGCAGGTAAGCCATGAAACTTGCGCATCAAGTTGAGTAGTGCAGTCTTTATTTCAAAGTCCACAGCCACCGCTGGGTGGTGCGCTTGGTACGGCTGCAGTATAAAATCAGGGGCTCCAGCCTCCTGGATAGTGACTCTCCTAGGTGCTGCCATGTCACCTGCACGTAAATCAACTAAATCAGTAGAAAGGGAGCTTGTTTCTTCCTTAAATGACGTTTCAAATTCATCCTCGGAGAGGACTAGCCGACGCTGAGCTTGCCTTATACGTGAAATAGTTCTTTCAATCTCAGGGTCAAATACTGGCAAGCTTGGATCAGGAAGTGAACGCGTCATTCAATGAAAGAAATGTACAGCTCATAGTAGCCAAATAAAAAGAAAAATGCAATTAAATCATTTCTAATCAATAAATGAGCACACTATTGCAACTCCCCGACAACGGTGCCAAAAATTGACGTGAGCAAAAATTGGCAGATTAAGAATTATTTAGAAAAATGGCGTTGCGAGTATAGTTCTTAACCGGCAAAAATCCACTCATCAATTTAGAAAAGAGTTGTCACAAATTTTAGAAATAAAATACTAGGAGTATGAGTCCCAGGTCATCTCCCAATGAGTTACAGGAAAATGTGTTATTTTATCAATCAGAGGTTTTTCAAATGGGTTTTTGAGTTTGATAAACAGAAAATTAAATTAGAGAATTTATATGATTTAAATAAAATTTTGACCGGGAGAAAATTAATTGGAAGTTCTATCCTTGTTGGAATTTTGTCAAGATCAATTAATAATTAGTCATTGTTTTCATTTAGTTAACCCTCAAGATTTTTTATTTTCTGAGGTTATTTATTTGCTCATGGTTTTCTGAGGTTATTTTTTGTTTTTGATTTTTTGGTTGTTACAAATAATAATCACAAAGTAACCCACAGCCACAAGATAATGCTATTCAAGATTCTCAAACTTGTTCTTCTAGAGGTAAATCTGATCCAGCTTGGCAATATTTTACAGTAAAGTATGACAAAAATAATAAGGCTCAATATACATGTATTTTCTGCTTGAATACTTACAATGGAGGGGGGATATATAGAATAAAATATCATCTTACGAAAATTCCTGGACAAATTAAAGTTTGTAACAAAGTAACTGAAGATGTTGAACTTCAATTCAAAAGGCTTTTGGAGGAAAACAAAATAAATAAGGCAGAAAAAAGAAAATTTACAAGTGATTGTTATGATGTGAAAACATAAGCGGAAGAAGAGTGTGAAGCGCCTAATCCTGTATAACCTCTGGCTCCTGCAACAATTAGAGACAAAGGAAAGAGAAGAGCTATTGCTGCTACTCCAATTGGAAGTTATTTTAAGGGAAGGACTATGCCAGGCTCTCAACCAACTTTGAAAAGTGTCTTGGCCAGTAAACAAGTTGTGCACAAAGTTAAGTTGGGGCTTGAAAAATGGATCATTGATGCACATATTCTATTCATTGCAATTCAATCACCTTACTTTCAACCTGCCTTAGACGGCATTGGTGCAATTGGACCTGGTTTCAAGGGACCATCATATGATGAAATGAGAGTTCATTTGTTGGCCGATCTTAAGAAGGAGTGCTAGTTGCTTGTTGAAGGCTATAGGAGCTCGTGGAAAAGCACTGGTTGTACACTGATGGCAGATGGCTGGACTGATCAAAGGCAAAGTACGTTAATTAATTTTCTAGTTTATTGTTCTGCTGGTATGTCATTTGTTAAGTCTGTTGATGCTTCTGATATGATAAAAATTGTCGATACCTTGTTTAAATTGTTTGCTAAGGTTATTGAGTGGGTTGGGTCTAGTAACATTGTGCATGTGGTTACTGATAATGTTACGAATTATGTATCTGCTGGAAAACTCATTCATGAAAAGTATCCAAACATTTTTTGGTCTCATTGTGCCGCTCACTGCATCAATCTTATTTTGAAAAACATAGTAAGTATTCCTCACATAGCTGACCTTGCCTCTCGTGCTTCAAAAGTGACTGTGTTTGTTTACAATCATATGATTTTTTTGTCATGGCTTAGAAAAATACCAAATTGGAAAGAAATTGTTCGACCATGAGTTACACGTTTTACTACTGTTTTCATTACTTTGAAAAGTATATATGATCATAAAAAAGACTTGCAAACATTGATGGTGGACAAATATTTCACTTCTCATAAATTATCCAAGAGCGTCAATGGGAATATGGTTAGCTCAATTATGTTGGATAGTAAGTTTTAGGAGGATTGTGTTACTACTGTGATGATTGTTGGTCCTCTTATTAAGTTATTGAGGTTTATTGATGCTGATGAGAAACCTTCTCTGGGATGAGGTTTATTGTATGAGGGCATGCAAAGAGCCAAAATTGCTATCAAGATAATGTTTAGAAATAGAAAAGTATCTTGAAAATGCGGTGGGATAAGCATTTGAAGCGTGACCTCCATGCAACAACATACTTTTTGAATCCAGGTTTCTTCTATAGTGAGGGGTTTGTTGAGAAGGCAAATATCTTGAGGTCTTTACTTGATTTATTTGATATTGAAACCCTTTGCGATGACTCAGATGCCGTAATGCAAGAGATACAGTTGTATCGAGATCGAAAAGAAAGTTTTGGAAGGGAAAGTGCTTTGAAAGCAATTAAGAGGCTCGAACCTGGTAAGTTATTATATTTCTATGTTCAATTTACTTTGAAGGTTTTTTAAATATTAAATGAGAATTGATGTTTGACTTTTGTATCCTGGTAGGTGAATGGTGGAGGCTACACGGTGGGAGTGCTCCTAATTTGCAAAAAATGGTGATTCGTCTTCTTCATCAAACACCTTCATCATCCGGATGTGAGAGGAACTGGAGCCTCTTTGAATAAATCCATTCAAAGAGGAGGAACCGGTTAGAGCATCAAAGGCTAAGTGACATTGTTTATATGACTTATAATCTACGCCTTTAATCTAGATTGCATCGCAAGAAGAAGAATTATGATCCAATTGACATTCAAAGCATTGACATAGTAGATTTTTGGGTAATGGAGGATGAAGATGATCCTGAATTTACTAATGGAGACATCGAAGGCATTGAAAATTTAATTTACACGGATAATACTATGCCTTCATATCCTAAAGGTGATTGAAATAGTAAAACTTGTTTCATTTACTAAAGATATATGTTGTAAAGTTATAACTTTAATTTTTTTTCTTGGTTTTTTATTTTATTTTATTAGATGGAGGAGATGGGAAGTTGATGTGGATTTGCCTGATATCGCTGATTCTTTAAATACAGGTTCTTTTGGTGGTACTTCTGAAGATGGTGGCTTTGGATTACCTATTTATGATGGAGATATTGGAACACTTAATGATGATTATGATTTTTGATGAGTTGCACTGACGAACAGATTTTCTATCGGTAAAGAAATTCACAAATATAATCACATTGTAATTATAGTTTCTAAACCAACAGAGAATCCTTTCGTGCAAAAGTTTTGGTTGTCACAAGTAACAAACCCAGTAAAATTTATAAACCGAAGTATTCAAACCTCGGGTCATCTTCTCAAGGAATTGCAGGGAGGTGTTCTTATTATTGGTTATGGAAAAAGTATATTTTTTGGGGTTTTTAAAAAGGGTGAACAAGAAAAGTAAATTGCAAGAAATTAAATTAATAACTAATAAAGCTCTTGGCAATGTATGAGAACTAGAAGTCCTATCCTAGTTACTCTTATCAATTGTGATGAGAATTGGCTTTTGCTCCCACTTGGTCAACCTCTAACTATGAAGGTATGTTAAGTGGATAAATCAATTTGATTCCTCAAGTCCTAGTCAATTCCTAAGAAAAGACTAGAGTTAGGGGAATTCAAATCAATCAGTAAAGAATTCCAATTTTCAATCATCAGCTGAGTTTGATAACTCAAGTGTCACCAATTACTCAACCAAAGCTAAGAGTGTAAAAAGCTAAATTAAAATCATAAATATGAAATACCTCAAATTACAATAAATAGAAAATCAAATTAAACATGAGAATTGATCAACCAAATAGCAACATAAAGTAATCAACAAGGGAAAGTAAATAAACTAAAGTACTAGAAGAATTAAAAGTAGAAGAGAAAACTAAATAAGAAAAGCTAATCCTAAAATCCTAAAACCTAAGAGAGAGGAGAGAGCCTCTCTCTCTCTCTCTAGAAACTACATCTAATCCTAATGTTGTGAATAATGAATGTTGTGTATGTTGTTAATTGAGTCTCTGCATGTTCCCTGGTTTTATTCTGTGTTTCTGGGCCGAAAACTGAGTCAAAATGTGGCCCAAAATCACCCACATCGTTTTCTGAATTTTCTATAGATCGCGCATGTCACGCGTACGTGTCGGTCGCGCCTTCGCGTCGTTTGACGATTTTCCTCTCCACGTGTGCGCATCAGGCACGCGCTTGCGTCGTTTGCGCGAACTCCAATCCATGCGTACGCGTCAAGCACGCGTATGCGTCACTGTGATTTTGTCCAAATCGCGCGCACGCGTCAGCCATGCGTGGGCGTCGCTGTTCGCTGGTTGTCTCATTTATTTCTTGTGCTCCTTCCCTTTTTGCAAGCTTCCTCTCCATTCTCTAAGCCATTTCTGCCCTATGAAGTCTGAAACACTTAACACACGTGATCATGGCATCGAATGGTATAAAGGAGAATTAAAATACACAATAAAAAGATCTCTAGGAAGCAGGTTTTCAACCATGGAATAATTTTGGGAAGGAATTGTAAATACATGCTAATCATATGAATAAGTGGGTAAAGATTTGATAAAACCACTCAATTAAACACAATATAAATCATAAAATAATGGTTTATCAACCTCCCCACACTTAAACATTAGCATGTCTTCATGCTTAGCTTAAGGAGATAAAATAAATGAGTAGGAAAATGCAAGACTCATGAAATGCAACCTATCTATGTGAATGCAACTACATGCAAAATGTTTCTACCTACTTGGTTAAAAGTAAACAAATCCTTCAAGAACAAATATGAACTGGATTTCACTAATTCAAATCACAAAATAAAGTACAAATAACTTGCAAGAAGAAAATGGCTCATGAAAGCAGGGAACAAGGAATCGAGCATCGAACCCTCACTAGAAGTGTATACACTCTAATCGCTCAGGTGTTTGAGGTTCGATTCTCTCAATTCTCTATTAATCTTGCTTTCTAAGGCTTACTCTTCTTCTACCAATCAACAAAAGTTTAATGCACAAATACACATATCAAAAGGTCTTTCAAGGGTTGTAATGGGGTTAGGGTCAAGGTAGGAATGTATTTGGCCAAGTGGACTAAAATCTGAATCCTTAATTAACTTAAACTTTTTCCACCTAACTTAAGACAATTCATGTAATTACAATGCAAGATCTAACTGCCCATTAACTATGTTTACCACACATTCATGCATCCAAAATTTAAGTACAACTCATATGCATTGATATTATTACTTAACTTGGGGCATTTTGTCCCCTTTTTTATTATTTGCTTTCTTTTCTTTTCTTTTTCTCTTTTTTTATTTCTCTTTTTCTTTTCTTAATCTATTTTTTTCTTTCCTTTTTCAATGCATATGATTAAGGTATTGAATGCATAAACAAGTTCTCAATATTTTTCACATTTTCACAGAGAGTCTAACATACTCAATTCCCAAACCAAACGTTTTCAAACCCACTTTCTCCACACTTAATTAATGAGCACTTCCACTAGTCTAAGCTAATCAAGGATTCAAATTAAGGACATTATTATTTTTTGCTTAGAGTTAGTGATGAGCTAAAGTAAAGAACAAAGGGGTAAAATAGGCTTAACATTGGTTTGCAAAGGATAATGAAAAGGTTAAGGCCATATGGGTATGTAAGCTGAGTGAAACAAGGCCTCAATCATATAATATAAGTATATGCATACATTAAACAATGGAAATATAGAATCAAGCAAGACAAAGATCACAATTTTAGAGAGAACAACACACACCAAAAATAAAATATTGGTTGATAAAATGCAACCAATCAGATAGGCTCAAAATCTCACTGGTTTTGTGTGTTCGAGCTCTAAACCATGTTCCAGAATATTATTTCTTCAAACAAGTTCAATAAAAATTTTAATTCAAATTAGTAAAATGCTATAAAAAGTTTCTTGAAAAAGAAAATATTACTTCAACCAAGGAGTAAAATATGCACAAAATCAAACAAACATGCAAATGCAACAACTATTTTAATAAAAGAAAATTTAAACATTGGTGTTGAGACAGGAAGATACTAACCCACAGAGATCGGTATCGACCTCCCCACACTTAAAGATTGCACCGTCCTCAGTGCATGCCAAGATGGGCAAGTGGACGGGTTGCTTCAACTGATACTTTTCTCCAAAGATTGTGCAGGTGGACTTGTCTGTCTTCCCATTTAGAGCTTCATGTTTCCCTTTCTCGGTGGCCATCCTGAAAGAAGAGGAAAAAGAAGAAAAGTAAGCCAACAACAAGGATAGGAAACAAATAAAATACAGTTAGGTTAATGCCAAATAATGAGAGTCTCAATTACATGGTAGCTACAACATGCAGTGAGAAAATAGTAGAAGCATACGGCATATTAATAGTGCAAGAATTGCAACAATGGAGAAGAGAGTGTGGGTAATGCAAGATAGTATAAGTGCATATCAATGCAAAAGGAATACCAGTATTATAAAAATTAGCATTAACTTATGAATAATAATACCCAATCAGAATAGAACAAGTCATGGAGCACCAGAATAATTTAAGAAAAGATGCAACAGTTGAATAAGAAAATTTTAACACCAATGGAAAAGTAATAAATTTAGAAAAGAAAATAAAAATATGCACAAAATTAAAATGCAATGAATGAAAGTATGCAAATAAATTAAGTAAAATAGAAAGAGAGTGAAGAAGGATGAGAAGTTAAAGAGATAAAGAAGTAGAAAGTAAGAAAGGATAAGGAAGAAAGAAGGAATAATAGAGAATTAAAAAGGGAGAAGAGAGAAATAGGATTGGGGAAAAGATAAGATATATGGCGCTGATGTAGTAAAACCGTGTGTCGTATGTGACGCGGACGCATAGAGCACGCGTTCGCGTGATTTCCAAAATCTTCAAGTGACGCAGACGCGTCAGTCACGCGTTCGTGTGATTGGTGATATTTTCAAGTGAGGCGGACGCGTGGGTCACGCGTTCGCGTGACTTGATTTGTGCTAGTAGCGCGAGAGTAGCCTCGCGTTTGCACAACTCTCTTTCTCCAACGCATATTGCCAAAATACATGGTGACGCGTGCGCGTGGGTGATGCGCATGCGTGAATGGCCTTTCTTTTAAAATGACGCGGACGCATGGGGCACGCGTTTGCATGGTAGGGCTTGTGCTTCTAGCATGGTTCCAGCCCCACTCCATCACAACTTGCTGCCA
This sequence comes from Arachis hypogaea, assembly GCF_003086295.3. NCBI lineage: Eukaryota > Viridiplantae > Streptophyta > Magnoliopsida > Fabales > Fabaceae > Arachis > Arachis hypogaea. Next base: position 94,815,006 of record NC_092044.1, on the reverse strand, counting down.
TACACCTTTTTCCGTCAATTTTTTTGGGACACGCATTCGCGTGGGTGACGCGGACGCGTGGGAGGCCATTTTTCCACATGACATGGACGCCTCAGCGACGCAGTCGCGTGGGCGTATTTGTGCCAAAGGCACACCTCCAGCCACGCTTTCGCGTGACTTTCTGTAAAATTCTCTTCTCTTCCCAAGGCACATATGACGCGGACGCGTTGGCGACGCTGTCGCGTCACGTTCCATTTTTTTAATTTTTTTTATGCAGAATGCAGATGCTAATGCAAACATTATGAATGACACTAATGAAAATAAAATAACATAAAACTAAGAACAAAAAGGAAAGAATATACCATGGTGGGTTGTCTCCCATCTAGCACTTTTAGTTATAGTCCTTAAGTTGGACATTTGGTGAGCTCCTTGTCATGGTTGCTTGTGCTTGAACTCATCCAGGAATCTCTACCAATGTTTGGAATTCCAGTAGCCTCCGGGATCCCAAACTAGGCGCAGAAAGCCTTCAAGCAAGTTAAACCAAGTGACAAGGCCCCAAGAGTATTGATTGCTAGACTGAATTCTGGGGTCCCAAATCTTGCTTTTGCACCCGTCTTCTTGTCGAGCAATATTGTTCCATCCGGGTGGCAAGCAGTCTGAATTCTCACTGAAGTGGCCAAACAACATTCTAGACCCATTCAATTGAGCTCTACACCAACCTTTGCGTTTAAACTTTGAGCACATAATCATGTTGAACCTTGCTTGACAACTCCAACCACTAACCATCTTCCTCTTACTCTTAATGCCACAAAGAGCTCTAAGCTGACCATCTGTCTCAAGTAAAACATATTCAAGTGAGCTAATTAAGCTTAGAGATGAGAGATTTACCCACTTGAATGAAGGAATGGACGGTGATGGCTTTAGGGGAGAGGTCTCCAACAACTTTGGCAAGGTGATTTTCAGCTCCATTCCCTTGAGCTCTTCTTTGATAACTTCCACCTCTTTGCAAGCTTCTTCAATATCAACCTCTTCCTCTTGGTATATTTTTTCCAATTCAATCTCTTCTTCATTGTTCACCAAGGGCATGGGAGGTTGTGCTTCTTCTTCTTCCATCTTTATGTCAAGTCCAATGGGAGAGGATTCAAATGTAGATAAGAATTCATTAATGATTGAATCCATCTCTTGATCATCCCCTTCAAAGTCTTCAACCATGATATGCCTTAGAGGTTGTACACCCTCCTCAACATCAAATTCAAACTCCTTAGAAGGGGGCTCTGTGACTTGAGTTTCCCATGGAGGTTCCGCATCTCCTAAGTCTTCGACTACTTCTTCCTCTTCAATGATTATGACTTTCTCCAATTGTTCTAATACAAAGTCATGATGCTCACTGTCCACCGGAGTTTCTAGCTTCTTTTTCATGCTGCGTTCTTCAGTAGATTCTCTACATGAAGCCATGGGGGTTCCTTGAGTGTCCGAACGTCGGGAAGCTAATTGATTTACTACCTCAGTTAAGGCAGTCGCGAATTCTAGTACATCCCTTTTCATCTTCGCTTGCCCTTGAAGAAGACCACGAAGGATGTCATCCATTGAAGATTGGGGTGGATATGAGGGTTTATTACTTGGGAGGAAGGGTTCATGATAAGAGGGTGGTTCCTCACTCTCCATCTTTTCCACTTGTTGCACCACACACTTTAGTTCCTTGTTCTCAAATTGAGATTCTTTAGCCATGAGAGCTTCGGGTGCCATTCGGCTTACCGCTCGGTCCAATTGACGAAGGGTTGCTTGAAATTGATCCATTGTTTCTTTGAGACGATCCCTTGACTCTTGTGCTGCTTGGATATCATAAGTAGGACTATAAGGCTCTTGGATTGATGGATATGGATGTGGTGTATATGGAGGTGGTGGTTCTTTGGAGTAATTGGGTTAGAATTGGGATGGATCTATGTATGGCTCATTGATGAGCGGATAATTTATACGCTTTTTGGGATTGTTTTTAGGTAGTTTTTAGTAAGTTCAAGCTACTTTTAGGGATGTTTTCATTAGTTTTCATGTTAAATTCACATTTCTGGACTTTACTATGAGTTTGTGTGTTTTTCTGTGATTTCAGGCAATTTCTGGCTGAAATTGAGGGACTTGAGCAAAACTCTGAAAAAGGCTGACAAAAGGACTGCTGATGCTGTTGGAATCTGACCTCCCTGCACTCGAAGTGGATTTATGCATCAATTACTTTCTCATGTAAACCCTAGTAGCTAGTCTAGTATATATAGGACATTTAACTATTGTATTAGACATCTTTGATCACTTCATTCGGTCTTTTGATCATTCAGGGGGCTGGCCATTCGGCCATGCCTGAACCTTTCACTTATGTATTTTCAATGGTGGAGTTTCTACACACCATAGATTAAGGGTGTGGAGCTCTGCTGTACCTCAAGTTTCAATACAATTACTATTACTTTCTATTCAATTCTCTTTTATTCTTATTCCAAGATATACGTTGCACAACACTTTGATGAATGTGATGATCCGTGACACTCATCATCATTCTCACCTATGAACGCCGTGATTGACAACCACTTCCGTTCTACTCTAGGCCGGGTGCATATCTCTTAGATTCTCCAACAGAATCTTCGTGGTATAAGTTAGTAGATGGCGGCATTCATGGGGATCCGGAAAGTCTAACCTTGTCTGTGGTATTCCGAGTAGGATCCCGGGAATCCGGAAAGTCTAACCTTGTCTGTGGTATTTCGAGTAGGATTCCGGTATTGAATGACTGTGACGAGCTTCAAACTCCTGAAGGCTGGGCGTGATGACAAACGCAAAAGAATCAATGGATTCTACTCCAACCTGATTGAGAACCGACAGATGATTAGCCGTGCTGTGACAGAGCATTTGGACCATTTTCACTGAGAGGATGGGATGTAGCTATCAACAAGGGTGATGCCTCCAGACGATTAGCCGTGCAGTGACAGCGCATAGGACCATTTTCCCGAGAGGATTAAAAGTAGCCATTGATGATGGTGATGCCCTACATACAGCTTGCCATGGAAAGGAGTAAGAAGGATTGGATGAAAGCAATAAGAAAGTAGAGATTCGAAAGGATTCTAGCATCTCCACACACCTATCTGAAATTCCCACTATTGATTTACATAAGTATTTCTATCCCTTTTTATTTTCTATTTATTATTAATTTTCGAAACCCATAACCATTTAATCTGCCTAACTGAGATTTACAAGGTGACCATAGCTTGCTTCATACCAACAATCTCTGTGGGATCAACCCTTACTCACGTAAGGTATTACTTGGATGACCCAGTACACTTGCTGGTTAAGTTGAACGGAGTTGTGAGCTTCTCTAACAGTGCCTGGAACTCTTTTATCACAATTTTGTCCACCAAGTTTTTGGCGCCGTTGCCGGAGATTTTTCGAGTATGAACAACTGACGGTTCATCTTGTTGCTCAGATTAGGTAATTTTCTTTTCAAAAATCTTTTTCAAAATTTTTCTTTTATTTTTCGTTTTTTTTCCAAACTTTATTTTCGAAAAAAAAACTTAATAAAAAATCCAAAAAAATTAATAAAATCATAAAAACCAAAAATATTTTGTATTTCTTGTTTTGAGTCTTGAGTCAACTTTTAAGTTTGGTGTCAATTGCATGCTTTAAAATTTTTTCTTGCATTTTTGAAAAATACATGCATTCATAATGTTCTTCATGATCTTCAAGTTGTTCTTGACAAGTCTTCTTGTTTGATCTTGATGATTTCTTGTTTTGTGTTGTTTGTTGTTTTTCATGTGCATTTTTCGTTTGTTAGAGTCCATGCATTAAAGATTTCTAAGTTTGGTGTCTTGCATGTTTTCTTTGCATCAAAAAAAAAATTTTCAAAATTATGTTCTTGATGTTCATCATGATCTTCAAAGTGTTCTTGGTGTTCATCTTGACATTCATAGTGTTCTTGCATGCATCATGTGTTTTGATCCAAAATTTTCATGTTTTGGGTCATGTTTGTGTTTTTCTCTCTCATAATTAAAATATTCAAAAAATCAAAAAAATATCTTTTCCTTATTTCCCTCCAAATTTTCGAAATTTTGGGTTGACATGGTCAAAAAATTTTTAAAACTTAGTTGTTTCTTACAAGTCAAGTCAAAATTTCAATTTTAAAAAATCTTATCTTTTTAAAATCATTTTCAAAAATCATATCTTTTCAATTTTATCTTTGTTTTTCGAAAATTTTCAAAAATCTTTTTTAAATTATTTTCAAAATCTTTTTCTTATCTTTATATCATATTTTCAAAATTACACTAACAATTAATGTGATTGATTCAAAAATTTGAAATTTGTTACTTTCTTGTTAAGAAAGGTTCAATCTTTAAGTTCTAGAATCTTATCTTGTAGTTTCTTCTTAGTGAAGTAAGTAATTTTAAAATTTTTGAATTAAATCTTTTTATCTTTTTCAAAAATTTTATCTTTTTCAAAAGTTGATTTCAAAATATCTTATCTAACCTCTTATCTTCTTATCTTTTCAAATTTGAGTTTAATATCTTTTTCAACTAACTCTTTGACTTTTTGTTTGTTTCTTATCTTTTTCAAAACCACCTAACTACTTTTCCCTCTCTAATTTTCGAAAATATCTCATCTCTTTTTCAAAAATTATTTTGTTTTAAATTTTAATTTTAATCTTATCTTATCTCTAATTTTCGAAAATTACTAACCTTTTTTTTAAAAATTATTTTCGAATTTTCTATCTCTTCTCTCTTATTCTATTTAATTATTTATTTACTAACACTTCTCTTCACCTCTCTCCATCTAAATATCCAAACCCATTCTTCTTTACTCTTCTCCCCTTTCTTTTTCTACTAACATAAAGGAATCTCTATACTGTGACATAGAGGATTCCTCTTTCTTTTCCTATTTTCTTCTCTTTCATATGAGCAGGAACAGGGAAAAAGGCACTCTTGTTGAAATTGATCCAGAACCTGAAAGGACTCTGAAGAGAAAATTAAGAGAAGCTAAATTATAACAATCTAAAGGTAATCTTTCAGAAACATTAGAACAAGAGAAGGAGATGGCAGCCGAAAATAATAATAATGCAAGGAGAATGCTTGGTGACTTCACAAAGCCAACATCCAAATTTGATGGAAGAAGCATCTCCATTCCTGCCATTGGAGCCAATAACTTTGAGCTGAAACCTCAACTAGTTGCCTTAATGCAACAAAACTGCAAGTTTTATGGACTTCCATCTGAAGATCCTTATCAGTTTTTAACTGAGTTCTTGCAGATCTATGAGACTGTAAAGACGAATGGAGTTGATCCTGAAGTCTACAGACTCCTGCTTTTCCCTTTTGCTGTAAGAGACAGAGCTAGAATATGGTTGGATTCACAACCCAAGGATAGCCTGGACTCCTGGGATAAGCTGGTCACTGCCTTCTTGGATAAATTCTTTCCTCCTCAAAAGCTGAGCAAGCTGAGAGTGGATGTTTAAACCTTCAAACAAAAAGATGGTGAATCCCTCTATGAAGCTTGGGAAAGATACAAGCAGCTGACCAAAAGATGTCCATCTGACATGTTTTCAGAATGGACCATATTAGATATATTCTATTATGACCTGTCTGAATTTTCGAAAATGTCATTGGACCATTCTGCAGGTGGATCTATTCACCTAAAGAAAACGCCTGAAGAGGCTCAAGAACTCATTGATATGGTTGCAAACAACCAATTCATGTACACTTCTGAGAGGAATTCCGTGAATAATGGGATACCTCAGAAGAAAGGAGTTCTTGAAATTGATGCTCTGAATGCCATATTGGCTCAGAACAAAGTGTTGACTCAACAGGTCAACATGATCTCTCAAAGTCTGAATGGATGGCAACATGCATCCAACAGTACTAAAGAGGTAGCTTCTAAAGAAGCTTATGATCCTGAGAACCCTGCCATGGCAGAGGTTAATTACATGGGTGAACCTTATGGAAACACCTATAATTCATCATGGAGAAATCATCCAAATTTCTCATGGAAGGATCAACAAAAGCCTCAACAAGGCTTTAACAATGGTGGACGCAATAGGCTGAGCAATAGCAAGCCTTTTCCATCATCTTCTCAGCAACAGACAGAGAATTCTGAACAAAACACTTCTAATTTAGCCATTCTAGTCTCTGATCTGTCAAAAGCCACTTTCAGTTTCATGAGTGAAACAAGATCCTCCATCAGAAATCTGGAGGCACAAGTGGGCCAGCTGAGTAAGAAAGTCATTAAAACTCCTCCCAGTATTCTCCCAAGCAATACAGAAGAGAATCCAAAAGGAGAGTGCAAGGCCATTGATGTAATCAATATGGCCGAATGCACAAGGGAGGAGGAGGACGAAAATCCTAGTGAGGAAGACCTCCTGGGACGTCTCTCAAGCAAGAAGGAGTTTCCTATTAAGGATCCAAAGGAATCTGAGGCTCATATAGAAACCATAGAGATTCCATTAAATCTCCTTCTGCCATTCATGAGCTCTGAAGACTATTCTTCCTCTGAAGAGGATGAAGATGTGACTGGAGAGCAAGTTGCTCAATATTTAGGAGCTATCATGAAGCTGAATGCCAAGTTGTTTGGTAATGAGACTTGGGAAAGTGAACCTCCCTTGCTCATTAGTGAACTGGATACCTGGATTCAGCAAACTCACCTCAAAAGAAACAAGATCCTGGCAAGTTTTTGATACCTTGTACCATAGGCACCATGACCTTTGCAAAAGCTCTGTGTGATCTGGGGTCAGGGATAAATCTTATGCCACTCTCTGTAATGGAGAAGCTTGGGATCATTGAGGTACAACCTGCCTTGTTCTCATTACAATTGGCAGACAAGTCATTGAGACAAGCTTATGGAATAGTGGAGGACGTGTTAGTAAAGGTTGAGGGCCTTTACATCCCTGCTGATTTCATAATCTTAGACACTAGGAAGGAAGAGGATGATTGCATTATCCTTAGAAGACCTTTCCTAGCCACAGCAGGAGCTGTGATAGATGTCAACAGAGGTGAATTAGTCCTTCAATTGAATGGGGACTACCTTGTGTTTAAGGCACATGGCCATCCCTCTGTGACAAAAGAGAGTAAGCATGAAGAGCTTCTCTCAGTTCGGAGTCAAGAAGAGCCCCCACAGTCAAACTCTAAGTTTGGTGTTGGGAGGCCACAACCAAACTCTAAGTTTGGTGTCAAGATCCCATATCCAAACTCTAAGTTTGGTGTTGGGACTATACAACATTGACCTGATCACCTTTGTGGCTCCATGAGAGCCACTGTCAAGCTATTGACATTAAAGAAGCGCTTGTTGGGAGGCAACCCAATTTTATTTATCAAATTTTTATTTTATTGTTATTTTGTGTTTTATTAGGTACATGATCATGAGAAGTCACGAAAAAAATATAAAAATTAAAAACAGGATCAAAAATAGCAGAAAAAAATCACGCCCTGGAGGAAGCACAGACTGGCGTTCAATGCCAGTAAGGAGCATCTGGCTGGCGTTCAACGCCAGTAAGGAGCATCTAGCTGGCGTTCAACGCCAGAACAGAGCATCAAACTGGCGCTGAACGCCAGAAACAAGCAACATTCTGGCGCTGAATGCCAGTAATGTGCCTAGAGGAAAAGCTGGTGCTGAACGCCAGTAACAAGCATGAAACTGGCGTTCAACGCCAGAAACATGCTTTACATGGGCGTTGAACGCCCAGAACGTGCACCACTCGGTGTTTAAACGCCAGAATGGTGTGCAAAGGCATTTTACATGCCTATTTGGTGCAGGGATGGAATTCCTTGACACCTCTGGATCTGTAGACCCCACAGGATCACCTCAGGATCTGTGGACCCCACAGGATCCCCACCTACTATATTCCCATCTTACCTCCTAATCCTATTTTACTCTTTCCCATGTCACACTTCCCAAAAACCCTTCACCAATCACCTCAATCTCTCTTCCCATTCACCTATTCACCACTCACATCCACCCACTCTTCCCCATAAACCCCACCTACCTTCAAAATTCAAAAACATTTTCACACAACACTACCCCCTCTACTATACCTTGGCCGAATCCATCTTCCCTCACTCTCCTCCAATTTCTTCTTCTTCTTCTTCTCTTCTTTCTTCTCTTGCTCGAGGACGAGCAATATTTTAAGTTTGGTGTGGTCAAAGCATAATCTTTTTTGTTTTCCATTACCATCAATGGCACCTAAGGCCGGAGAATCCTCTAGAAAAGGAAAAGGGAAGACAAACGCAAAAGAATCAATGGATTCTACTCCAACCTGATTGAGAATCGACAGATGATTAGCCGTGCTGTGACAGAGCATTTGGACCATTTTCACTGAGAGGATGGGATGTAGCTATCAACAAGGGTGATGCCTCCAGACGATTAGCCGTGCAGTGACAGCGCATAGGACCATTTTCCCGAGAGGATTAAAAGTAGCCATTGATGATGGTGATGCCCTACATACAGCTTGCCATGGAAAGGAGTAAGAAGGATTGGATGAAAGCAATAAGAAAGTAGAGATTCGAAAGGATTCTAGCATCTCCACACACCTATCTGAAATTCCCACTATTGATTTACATAAGTATTTCTATCCCTTTTTATTTTCTATTTATTATTAATTTTCGAAACCCATAACCATTTAATCTGCCTAACTGAGATTTACAAGGTGACCATAGCTTGCTTCATACCAACAATCTCTGTGGGATTGACCCTTACTCACGTAAGGTATTACTTGGATGACCCAGTACACTTGCTGGTTAAGTTGAACGGAGTTGTGAGCTTCTCTAACAGTGCCTGGAACTCTTTTATCACAATTTCGTCCACCACTCATATGGCTCATAGGGTGGTTGATATGGTAGATAATGGTTAGGATCAGATGAGGGTGTTTGGTAGTAGGGGGCTTGTGAGTATGGTGGTTCAAAGTTATATTGAGAAGGGAGTTCATAGGCATATAGTGGTGGTTGCTGATAATCAAAAGAGTGCTCACCATAGCCATTGCCTTGATATGCATCACAGAATGGTTGTTGATAGTCCATTGGAGGTGGTTGTTGCCAAGAGGGTTGATCAAATCCTTGTGACTCCTCCCATCTTTGATTGTTCCATCCTTGATGCATGTTCTCCTTATAGCGTCCATTCCCTACAACAACATTGGAACCAAACTCATAGTGACAGGGGTGAGAATTCATAATAGCTAATAAAAATTAAAAACAAAAACAAATAAACAAGCAAAAGAAAAAATATTTACGATAACCAATAATAAGGCACACGCTTGCAATTCCCCGGTAACGGCGACATTTTGACGAACGGATTTTCTATCGATAAAGAAATTCACAAATATAATCGCATTGTAAGTATAGTTTCTAAACCAACAGAGAATCCTTTCGTGCAAAAGTTTTGGTTGTCAAAAGTAACAAACCCAGTAAAATTTATAAACCGAAGTATTCAAACCTAGGGTCGTCTTCTCAAGGAATTGCAGGGAGGTGTTCTTATTATTGGTTATGGAAAAAGTATCCTTTTTGGGTTTTTTAAATAGGTTGAACAAGAAAAGTAAATTGCAAGAAATTAAATTAATAACTAATAAAGCTCTTGGCAAGGTATGAGAACTGGAAGTCCTATCCTAGTTATCCTTATCAATTGTGATGAGAATTGGCTTTTGCTCCCACTTGGTCAACCTCTAACTATGAAGGTATGTTAAGTGGATAAATCAATTTGATTCTTCAAGTCCTAGTCAATTCCTAAGAAAAGACTAGAGTTAGGGGAATTCAAATCAATCAGCAAAGAATTCCAATTTTCAATCATCAGCTGAGTTTGATAACTCAAGTGTCACCAATTACTCAACCAAAGCTAAGAGTGTAAAAAGCTAAATTAAAATCATAAATATGAAATACCTCAAATTACAATAAATAGAAAATCAAATTAAACATGAGAATTCATAAACCAAATAGCAACATAAAGTAATCAACAAGGGAAAGTAAATAAACTAAAGTACTAGAAGAATTAAAAGTAGAAGAGAAAACTAAATAAGAAAAGCTAATCCTAAAATCCTAAAACTTAAGAGAGAGGAGAGAGCCTCTCTCTCTCTAGAAACTACATCTAATACTAAAATTGTGAATAATGAATGTTGTGTATGTTGTTAATTGAGTCTCTACATGTTTCCTAGTTTTATTATGTGTTTCTGGGCCGAAAATTAGGTCAAAACGTGGCCCGAAATCGCCCCCAGCATTTTCTGAATTTTCTACAGATCGCGCATGTCACGCGTACGCGTCGTTTGACGATTTTCTTCTCCACGCGTGCGCGTCAGGAACGTGCTCGCGCCGTTTGCACGAACTCCAATCCATGTTGTAATTTTGTCCAAATTGCGCGCACGCGTCAGCCATGCGTGCGCGTCGCTATTCACTGGTTGTCTCATTTATTTCTTGTGCTCCTTGCCTTTTTGTAAGCTTCCTTTCCATTTTCTAAGCCATTCCTGCCTATGAAGCCTGAAACACTTAACACACGGATCACAACATCGAATGGTATAAAGGAGAATTAAAATACACAATAAAAAGATCTCTAAGAAGTAGGTTTTCAACCATGGAACAATTTTGGGCAGGAATTGTAAATACATGCTAATCATATGAATAAGTGGGTAAAGACTTTATAAAACCACTCAATTAAACACAATATAAATCATAAAATAATAGTTTATCATGCACCTTTGATTAGTTGAAAACTTGCTAGTAATTGTTTCTTTTGAACGTAGAACATGATGGGTTTGTCATTATGTGCATTTTTTTGTTTAGTTATAAACTTTGATATTTGAAGTTGTTTGTGAACCTCTAATATTAAGTTATGGATAATTTATGATGTGAAATTTTAAATTTTATTAAGTTAGAAATTATTGAATTTATATATTTAAAATTATTTTAGGTTTTTTAATAATTTTATTTAATATTTAATTAAACCGGTTGAACCCCGGTCGAACCAGTGAACCACTAAACCGGTAACCTCACCAGTTCATTGACCTGTCCGGTTCTCGCAACCTTGATAAATTATGATATTTGAAAAATTGTAACTTATATCAAACTACTCTATGACATATGCGACTTTAGATATTGTCTAAACATTTTACGATATTTGAAACATTATAACTTGTCCAAATACTCCATGACATGCATAGTAATGATACATAGAATAGTTAATTGATATATAGAAAAGTTAACTGATACATAGAAAATGTTAACTACACAACAACTACTTTTTCATTGCCCACTTTACATCTTTCACAAGAATCTTGCATTTTTTGGTGGCCTTTTTGAACACAGACGGAGTGAATTGATTAGTGCTATGACATGACGGATCAACCCTAAGATTGTAGCCTTTACCTGTCTTATCTGGAGTACGTACCTCACTTGTATACAATTTAATTAAACAGACCATCCTAACATCAATATAATAAAAATAATTGACCAAACAAGTAATATAATCAAACCAACAGAGATACCATATATGAATATAATATAATCATATGACCAATAGGTAAAGCAATAATAGGACCTGCATCATCACCATCATCAGAAGCATTATTATGGGATTCTTCATCCTCGTCCATGTCCTCATCTTCATCCTCCTTGTCATCTGGTTCATCTACTAGATACTCATCAGTCTCTTATTCAAGTGTCTTAGAATTTTCTTCAATTAGACCCATTGAAACACGGTTAGGGTTTTAACTATTAAGAATTCCTCGACCACCATCACTCCTACTAGAGTCACCAGATACCAACTCTCTAGAAGCACCCGAGGAAATGCGGCATGGATGCCTCATGTCCAAGGAATACCTACCTGCCATGAAATCAGGCTGATGGCCATATTGTGCTTGGCCTACATTTACAGCTATGAACCCAAGCAACTGGCTAAAAGAAGCTCCGTCTCCTGAGTCAAACTGTGGCATACTCCAATACTGCTGATGTATTGGGTATGATAGGGTAAACTGTGTTTAAGGTACATATTGGCTTGAGGACTAAGGTTGTTCTTATGGAGGTGGAGATGGCGGTGATTGTAACTCTTGCTCTTGATTATCATCATCCATAACCTGATTACCCTCATCATTCTCTTGAACCACAAGATCTGACAAGTTCAAGTGGTTGCCATATTTTATACAGTATCAGTACATGTAAATATCTAAGGGATGCTGTGGAGGCATGGAAAGCTCAGTAAGAACGTGACGAAACCTGTTTGTCCACTGCATCACCCAAAATAAATGAGTCGTGGCTGTGTGCCAGTTAAGATTCTTAGGACCAGTTAGGACTTCTCTGTGTGTCTTGTCTAGATTCTACTCTTGATGAGGAACTCCTTGAACAAAACCGAACTGTCGCCTAAACCTATCGGTTGCATGCCACTCAATGCATTCAAAAGACACCAATGGCACCATCGCACTCCACACAACCGAGTGCATGTAGATTTCTGTAGGAATTATGTCCGGATCAACGCGATCAACAACATAAGCAACCCACACAAACTGGGAAAAATAAAGGAAACAGATGATTACAATCCAAATAACAATAACACTAAACCTGAAACAAATACTTCTTTAATGAAAACACACCTGGCCTTCCTGAAGATCATCCAAGGCCTTCCTAAAGTGATCAAGCGTAAGATATCCATAGCGTCGGTCTCCATGCTCCCAGTTACGCCACCTAATATGACTTATTTCATTAACGCAATTGGATTCTAAATATGAAGTTACCATGTAAATGTAAGATAAGGTTACCTGTTTGCAAGCAAAAAATTGTGGGATTCCCTAGGAACCGACACTAGATATGGTAGGCAGATCCAAGTCCAACTGAGCATAAGTGTTAGTGGACCATCGATTTTCTTACAATCAAAACGAGATGCCCTGCATAACGTCCTGTACAGGTGTGCTAGGCATGCTGATCCCCGACTGTACTGTTTGATACTGCCAAAATCACGAAGCAGAGGCAGAAACTTCCAGTGCACAGATGTCCCAGACTTGTCTCCAAACAAGTTCGTATCAAATAACAACATAATGTGATACTTCACGTACCTCTGCATGCTGTTTTCATCAGTCAACTGTAAACGTTCTTTTAGATCTCGAAGCCACGTCAGTTTTATGCAACTTTCTCTACAGTTCAACTTTCTCGTTGCCACCCCAAATTAGTGTAAACACTCCACCTCTAAGGCTTTAAAACTACTCATAGTCATCCTTGTGACTGAAAGACCGTCCGTCGGAAGACCAAGAATAACAGCTATATTTTCCAGTGTCACAGCACATTCACCAATCGGAAGGTGAAAGGTATGTGTGTCTGGATGCCACCTTTCGACCAGAACATTTACCAGTATTTTCTGACATTGAGCTATTCTAATATGGGAAACATGATAAAATCCAGTAAACCGTAAATGCTCCTCCCGAGTAATAATATTTTACTTCTAAATTTAATTAATAACCCTAAAAATTATTTCTAACTTACTATTAATAATAATAACTAATAGATAATTCCAATTCTTATTTAACTAATAATGTTCCACTTTAATATTAAAACTTCAAGTACAATAACATATTTATGTCAATTAAAAAGCTAACAATAAACAAATAATTATTACCAAAAAACAAATCTATTATATTTAACAAAATCAAATTATTAATCAAAATTCTCAACATTATTACAAAAAATTATACACGATTTAGTTTAGTTTATTTATTGTTACAAAAAATTATTATCATTTCTAAAATTATAATTTCTAAAATTATAATTTCTAAAATTAATTATAAAAGTTAATCAATTAATTATAATTTCTAAAATTAATACAAAAAATTCTAAAAAGTATCTTTTACTAATCTATCATATTAGTCTAACTCAAATATTATCATTCATTAAAATGTTCTCTAACTATTATAAATAAATATATTTCTAACTATTATTTAAACATATATTTCTAAATTTCTATCAATAATAATAATAATTCTGTCTATATTCCTAAATTCATTTTCTAACAACAATGATAATAATTAAATTTCTAACAATAAGAATTATAATTCTGAAATATAAAAAAATTTGAAACATAAACTTACATGATCATGATGGCAGAGATATTGTACAATATGAAGTTTAGGACGATCAACATCTCTAAATTTTTGTTTCTTTGACATTTTAATTTTTTTATAGATGTAGAGGAAGAAGAAGTTGATAAACGAAGAAGAAAAAGAGAGAATGGATGCTGGGTGGGATGAAGGTGAAAGTGACTTCAGAGGGTGGGTGTGGGTGCAGCATGGGGGTATGTTAGGTTTAAGGGGCACCGTTGCGGCGAGCTACGCATGCGCAACACATGGCGGGGATGGCACAACTCAGACCGTCCGTTTTGTCACCTTTAAATTGGACCGTCCGATAACGCAGCATCTTTTCGCACCGTCCGATTACTTCGCCCCTGACACCACATACAGGTAAAGCACGCTGTTCTCCATAACGCGGTCCTACCCCATTCTTGTCTCCATATTAAAATTAAAAAGTGTTGAATTATTAGAATATGTTTTTGGTTTTACAGATGTTGTGCTGCATAGAATTTATCCATTTCAGGAATTGTGCAATGCATGTTTGTGTTTCATTTTGTTTTGTTTTTGTCAGCTTCCTTTGGCAATTATTTTGACATTAAAAAGTGTACTGTAGAAATATTAATATATTGAGCAATAATGAGTGCTACAGAAATAAGGGATCAAGAATTTGTCATTGTTCTGCAAATCAAACCAGATCGATCAGTTCAGCTGGGTTATTTGAAAACCGATTATCAGACCGATTCGGTTGACTATATTAAACCTGTTTGCAAAAAATCAATCAGAGAACCGGTTGAATCGGAGGTTAATCGGTAAACCGATCAATTTTTTAGAAAGTTTTCGATTTGGCTACAAATTCCAAAACGCCACCGTTTTACATAAAAAAAAAAACCCTAAATCAACTACACATTACCCCAAGTTCCCACTGAAATTGAAAGAAAAACCCATTGACCCAGCTCCGCCGCCCAGAGCCACTGCAGCCCCACAGCCACGTCAACCACCACAACCACCTCAACCCCGAAGCCCCGTCGCATGAATAGGCATCGCGCGTGGAAGCTCGGCACCGTCGCAGGAGCTTGACGTCGTCTTCTCTGTTCGAGAGCGCTCTCTCCGTGTTCGCCTTGCCTCCGTCACTGTCAAGCACTTCTTCGTGCTTCCCTCGCTGCGTGACATCTCTGTTCATTCTGTCTTCATCCGTTAGCTGGAACCTTCCCTCGCCGCTGACATCTCTGCTCATTCTGTTCGTGCTTCAGGTAGGTATTCTCCTTTTCTCCATTTTGAAGTATTTACTTATTTATTTGTGTATTCTCACCTGAGTTTTGTGCTGTTCATTCTTGTGATTACTGGTTTTGAAATTTCGAATTTGTTCATGATTTTTGGTTCTGAATATATTATCTTCTGTGACTAGGAATCATTTATTTTGATTAATTACTTAATTTTGTTCATGATTTTTGTTAGCTGGATTTTGAATTTTGTTTGCTGTGACTTGGAATAATTTTATTTGTGTATTCTAGCCTGTGTTTTGTGTTGTTCATTTTTGTGATTACTGGTTCTGAAATTTCTGATTTGTTCATGATTTTTGGTTTTGAATATCTTATCTTCTGTGACTAGGAAGTAGGAATCATTTAGTTTAGTTAATTACTTAATTTTGTTCAGGATTTTTGTTAGTTGGATTTTAAATTTTGTTTGCTGTGACTTAGAATCATTTTATTTGCTGAGTTAATTTTGTTTACTTGAGTTAATTTTGTTCATGATTCGGTCAAATTTGTTTGCTGAGTTAATTTTGTTTATGGTTGTTTTTGTTGTATATTAAAGATGGAACAATCATAAAGTGATTAACCGCCACAAGACAATGCTGTCTAAGAATCCCAAACTGGTTTTTCTCGAGAAAAATCTGATCCATCTTGGCAATATTTTACTGTGATCAGGAAAATTTGATGAGTTGTGTCTTTGATTAGTTAAAAACTTGTTTGTTAATATTTCTTGTAAAAGTAGAACATTGTGTTTGTCACTATATGTGTTTTGGTTGTTTTCAGTTACAAACTTTGATGTTTGAAGTTGTATGTGAGCTTCTAATATTAAATTATGAATAATTTAAGATGTGAAATTATGAAATTTTGAATTTTATTAAGTTAAAAATTATTAAATTTATATATTTAAAATTATATATAGGTTTTTTAATAATTTTATTTTATGTTTAAGTAAACATATTGAACCTTGGTTGAACCTCGGTCGAACCAGTGAACCATTAAACCAGTAACTTTATCGGTTTATTGACCGGTTCGGTTCTCACAACCTTGGAATTTGTATGTCTTTCCAAAAATCTGTGACCTTCATTTATGTCATAATTTAATAATTTTTATATTCTGTATATAAATGACTCAAGTAATGTATATGAAATGAAGAGATTTGCATGAGTTTCCTGTATTGGTGGTAATCGTGATTTGGTCTGGCATCCTTTTTGTGTATAGAAATAGGAAAATGCTTTCACTAAAAGGAAAATAGGGATGGCTGTTTTATTTAACCATGGACTTTGTTGCTCAATTCACTCCTGGACTCCATCTTTTACAGGTAATCTTGTGTTGCGAGCATCAAAATGGTTGGAAGTGGCCATTTGGGCGCCAACGGAACAGTTGAACCATTGCCGAGGATTTTGATGCATCAGCTGTGATCAAGGAACCTATGCCACCCACAATTGCAGAAAGTGAGAACGTGAAAAGAGCTATAATACTGGGAAAAATGTTCACACACTGTGTTTAGAAGTTACAGAACCTGATGCAGATGATGAGATTACTGGGGAAAGGGATGCTTACATGGCAAGTGTATTGTCCAAATACAAAAAATCATTGACTGAAAGGACAAAACATCATTTAGGTTTGATAGCATTTGCTCTTTTAATCTTACTGCTTTCTTGATTGCATTTTCCTTGTTGCATTTAGCACAAAGCAAATGCTTCATGATAGGATATCATCGTTGCTTTTGTTTGTTCCAACTAGTATTTCTATAATTCTGCTCATTTCTATGCAACGTTCAGCCCTGTGGTTTCTGACTTGACATACAAGAAAGTTTGTTAACTTGATGGTAATACCAACCAAGCATTAGCACCCACACAATACTTGGCACAAACTTATACTACATGTTTAGCCTCACCTGCTTCCCTGTTATCCTCTGTTTGCGTAGTATTCTAGCTGGTGAGTTTTTATTGATACGTTTTTATAATTATCCAGGTGGTTTCATTTGAACGCAACAAATATAATGTAACATTTTTTTAATTTTTTCTTCAAAAAAACAAAGTGTGTAAAAATCATAATTCAGATTTGATAGTGTCGGTGCATACACACAAACTTGTTCGTTTTCCAACCAACAATGTGCGTTTTAGCTATCCTTCATTTGTAGTTGAGATTGTTTTATATGTTTAATGTTTTGGCGAAGAATGAGATGCATTTGAGGCTGCTGTGCCTGTGTGAGGAAGTAGATGAAGCATTCAATCACGTATAACAGAAGAAGTCTTCATGTCTATTACATGAAGAGTGCTTTTTTCACGAGTTAGAGGGAAACAAAAAATGTTTATGGTCCATTACAGTTCATTAATGCATCTTTATTATTCTGGCTTCCATTTTGTGCAAAAATTACCTAGAAGATGTGTAGCTTTTCAAGGCCTATATTCATTCTTTTAACTTATGGAGTTTTTAGGCTATCTCATATAGTCTTATACTCGTATGTAATTTGTGAACAATCTATGACAGGTTACCCTTACAATTTGAATTTCGACTATGGTGCACTCTCTCAACTTCAGCACTTCTCCATAAATAACCTGGGAGATCCATTCATTGAAAGCAATTATGGAGTCCACTCCCGGCAGTTTGAAGTTGGTGTTTTGGACTAGTGTGCCTGGTTACGGAAAATAAAGAAAGATGAGTACTGGGGCTATATGATAAACTGTGATACTGAGGGCAATCTCCATGGCATCCTAGTTGGGTTAGTTTTAGTTTGACTTTGTTCAACATTTTGCAAATTTGGAAAGAACACGATTATATTGTTAAATATGACATTTGCAGGAGAGAGGTCCTTCCGGATGGGATTTTGTACGCCTCACAAGAATCACATTATTCTGTATTTAAAGCTGCACGTATGTACAGAATGGATTGTATGAAGATTGTAACTCTTCATACCGGAGAGATTGATTGTAATGATTTCAAGGCCAAGCTGCTTCTTCACAAAGATAAGCCAGCTATTGTAAATGTGATCATAGGCAAGTTTCTTTATCTCTATTGCCCTTCCTCTCTTGCCCTTTTTTTTTACTTTGCTAATGTTCACTCATATAGACAGAACTTTGCAGGTACAACTGTTAAAGGAGCAGTGGATGATCTTGATCTGGTGATAAAGACACTTGAAGATACTGGATATTCACGTGACAAATTCTAAATAGAGTGGATTTTATCAATCTTTTATACACTTATTCATATGATATGCATGGTTTTACATTTTCCTTCCCAAAGTGATGCTATGATTGAAAACATGCTTGTTGGCCTTTAATTGACTATTTCTTAAATCCTCTCTTATTTCCATTCGATGCCGTGATATGCATGCTCAGTATTTTCAGAGACTACAGGGCAGGAATGGCTTAGAGGATGGAAAAGAAGCATACAAAAGAGGAAGGAAGATAAGGAATTAAAGATCTCAAGGGCGAGCAATGACGCGCACATGCAAACCACGCGCACGCGTGGTTAGGAGACAGAGCAGCGACGTGCCCGCGTGTAGTACACATACGCGTGATTAGAGGAATGCACATCGACGCACACGCGTGGATGACGCGTATGCGTGGAAGGCCGTCACGTGCTGCATATCAGAATTCCCGGGGGCGATTTCTGGGCCCCTGTTTGACCCAGTTTTCAGCTCATAAACACAGACTAGAACCAGGGGACAGTAGAAACTCAACACACATTCTCATTCACTAGTTTTAGTTTTAGTTTTTTGAATCGTGGAGAGAATTTACGACTTTCTCTAGGGTTATTCATATTCATAGATTCATAGATTTTCTAGCTTTATGCTTTTGGATTGGATTTGAGAAGAGTTACTACCTCCATCGAAGTCTCTATCATTATAGTTTGTTTTCTTATTCCTTTACTCTTTTATTTCCCATTTATTTTGTTCAGAACTACATATGAATATCTTCGATTTTGGAATTTATTAATGCAAGGAGTATTTTTCTATTTAATTTCTTTATTTGCTTAATTATTTCAATTCAATTTTAATTACCATGTCTTCTTTCTATTCCCTTTACATGTATGCAAAAATGGCATCCATGTCATTGGAGTAGGCTCTCAACTTGACTTTGGAGTTAATTAATAAGAGACCCTTGAGTTGGAATACTCAAGAGTTAATTTGTAATTTGGAGTTGTTGGCCGACTCTCTAGTCACTAACGCTAATCCTTCCCAAGGGAGAGGATTAGGACTTGTGAATCAGAGTTGGCTCAATTACTTGACTTTCCTTTATTCGATAAAGGTTAACTAAGTAGAAGCAACAACCTCTTACTATTAACCTTGGGAAGATCCAACAAGGATAGAACTTCCGATTAATATTCTCCTAGTCGAGGCTTTTTATTTCAATTACATAAAACATCTTGTTAATTTTTATTGCTTTAATTGATAGTCATTTATTTCTCTATTCTCTAACTCTAAAAATTTCTCAGAAAATTCCTGACCAATAAATAGCACTCTCATAGCAACTCGTTGGGAGACGACTTGGGAATTCTACTCCCAGTATTTTATTCGTAAATTGTAAAAACTCTTTCTAAATTGATAAGCAGGATTTTCGTCAGTTAAGAACTGTACTTGCAACGTTGTTTCCATTATAAATTCTTAATCGGCAATTTTTTGCCCGTCAATTTTTGGCGCCGTTGCCGGGGAGCTGCAACAGTGTGCAAAATTATTGGTTGGTGTATATATTTTAAATTTACATATTTGCATATTTACTTTATTTTATTACCACGAGCTTTATGTTTCTTTTATCGAATGACGCGTTCGTTATCAGATCCGAGCTTAGCCGCGTTTGATCCCAAAATTGAAAGAACTATTTCAGGTATAAGGCGAGCTCAGCATTGATTAGCCTCTGAGCATGGTGAAATGGTTACTACCAATTTTCCAATTCTATCTGAGGGCGAATCTGAAGCGCCATTTGAGGAAGAAAGAAGCTCCTCTTCTACTGATTTTGTTAATTTACGCACAGGTAATATGGCGGATCCCAGAAGGATTACTCTCCAAGAAGCAGGGGCCTCGGGCTTTACACTGCAACTGTATCAAGCGCGTCATCCAAATCTGGCTGCAGATTTTGAACTGAAGACTGTGCTAATCAACATACTGGCTAAGTTTCATGGCTTACCTGCTCAAGAGCCTATCAAGCACCTCAGAGATTTCCAGACAGCCTGCTCAATTGTTAGGCGTTATGGTGCAAATGAGACTACTATTTTGCTATCCGCCTTCCCGTTTTCTCTTGAGGGAAAGACAAGGGAGCAGTTCTACACTCAACCTGAAGCAATTGTTACAAACTAGGATTTGCTCAGAAGGGAATTCCTGGACAAGTTCTTTCCAGCAGAGGTTACAGATAGACTGAGGAAAGAAATTTCCTGCATTATCCGAGGTGAATCAGAGACCCTCTACAAGTATTGGGAACGCTTCTGGAATCTCCTAGACTCATGTCGCCACCACAAGATTGACCAGTTGGTGTTGATTAGCTATTTCACACAAGGCATGAAGCCTCAAGACAAGACTACGTTAAATGCTGTGAGTAATGGCTCTCTGAAGAAGTGTAAGACGGCTACAGAAGCGTGGCAACTGATCACCAATCTAGCTGAGTCTACCCGGAATGGCAGGCACAGGAACAACCATCCCAAGGCTATTGCGGAGGTTTCCTCTAGTAGTGAGACTGCTGCTCTCACGCAGACTCTGGGAGAGATGACCAACATACTGAAGTAGCTACAGCTGAATCAACAATAACCTCAGCCTCTCCCACAACAACAGTGTCAACACTTGGTTCCTCAGAGAGTGTGCAGAATATGTGCCTGCTATACTCATTACATTGATGAATGTCCGCAACTCCAACAAAAAGACAACACCTTGGCAGCTACCCACAATTTCTATGACTACCCAAATCAAGGATACTATCAACAAGGCGGTAATTATAACCAGGGTGAGAACTATAATCAAGGTTGGCAAGACAACTCCAACCAGGGATAGAGAGATAACTCCAACAACGGGTGGAAAGACAACTACAACCAATGAGGCAAAGACAATAGTAGAAATCAAAGGTGGAACAACAACAGCAATCAACAGAACCGGTATCAACAGAACCAAAGTCAACCTTACCGAGCACCTCACCAAAGGCAAGCCCAGGGACCTCAAAACAACCAACACCAAGCCCCTCAAATTACTTACCCCCCTTCCTCTTCCAATGACGAGTTGCTTCACTCTATTGCGCAAGGACAAAAGACCATGGAGAACACACTCAACTCTACCATAAACGGTCTAAACTCTACTCTACAAGCTCTCGTCTCCCAGATAGAATCACTGACTACCCTCAACAATCAACCTGCAAGCTCCAGTGCACTTTCTTCTCAACCTTTACCCAACCCCAAAGGAGGAATCAATGCCATTACTTTGAGGTCCGAAACTACACTGCAAGAGAGGATTCATGAGGGGCCAAGCTAAAAAGAAGACATTTCAGTTAAAGACATTGTTGAGGTGGAGGATGCTGAAGAAGAGGATGAGTACAAGACATGGTTGAAGAAGAAGCGACTCAACCAAGGAATGGAGCACCAAAGGAAGATGAAGCTACAAGAGAAGCCATTCCCATTCCCTTTCTACACCTTGCTAGGAAGTCCAGAAAGCAAATGGAACTAGACCCCAAGATGGTGGAGATTTTTAAAAAGGTTGAGGTAACCATTCCCCTTTTGATACTATTCACCAGGTACCTAAGTATGCATGAATAAAGATAAAATGCATGATTTAGAAACTATTCCTCTAGGTAGCTCTATTTCTGCTTTAATGGGTACCATACCAAAAAAATGTGGGGATCCGGGTCCATGCATGGTTACTTGTACTATTGAGGGTGTACAATTTTTTGACTGCATGTGTGATTTAGGTGCATATGTGAGTATTATGACATTATCTGTATATGATGCTTTGAGGCTCCCTCCCTTGAAAAGGTTGGCAACACGTTTTGTTTTGGCAGATAAAAGCATAATCTCGGTGGTTGGAATTGTTGAGGACGTGCTGGTGAGCATTGAGGGGCTAACATTTCCTATTGACTTCTACATTTTGGAGATGCCCCCTAATGACTCAGGAAGTCATCCATCCTGCTTGGAAGGCCATTTCTGAAGACTTCAATATTCAAATTGGATGCCTTCTCAGGAACTTACTCTTTTGAGATAGATGGCAGAGCAGTGAGCTTCAACCTAGATGAAGCTATGAAACACCCACCGGAAGATCACTCAATCTTCCAGTGCGACATTATTGATGAGACCGTGGCTGAAGTCCACCAGGAAGAAGTAGAAGGGATGAACATGGAGCAAGGTACAAGTGTGGAAAAACCCTCTGAGCTTCCTGATGATACCTTGCCACCACCCATGGCTCCAAATGATCAAGTGCCTAGCCATGAGCAGAAAATGGAGTTGAAGCACCTTCCACCCCACCTCAAGTATGCTTACCTTGAGGATAATCAGAAGCTCCCAATTATCATTGCAACGGAACTCACGTTCCAACAGGAGGAGTAGTTGCTTAGTGTGCTGAGAAGACACAAAAAAGCTATTGGATGGAGCTTGGCGGATATAGTAGGCATCAACCCTCAAGTCTGTGAGCACCGTATATTTTTAGAAGAGGGAGCAAGGCCTATCCGTCAACCTCAGAGGCGACTAAACCCGACCATTTTAGAAGTGGTGAAGAAGGAGGTGACCAGATTACTTAAAGCTGACATCATTTATCCAATCTCGGATAGTGAATGGGTCAGCCCGATACAGGTGGTGCCAAAGAAGTCTGGCATCACAACAGTGAAGAATGAGCAAGGGGAACTCATGGCAACTAGAGTGCAGAATTTCTGGAGGGTATGCATTGATTATAGGCACCTCAACCAGCCCACTCGCAAGGATTACTACCCACTTCCTTTCATCGATCAAATGCTTAATCGCCTGTCAGGTAAATCACACTTCTGTTTTCTAGATGGTTACACTGGCTATTTTCAAATTCATATAGCTCCTGAAGATCAGGAGAAAACTACTTTTACATGCCACTTTGGAACATATGCATATAAGAGAATGCCTTTTGGCTTATGTAATGCACCGGCTACGTTCCAAAGATGCATGATGAGTATTTTCTCAGATCTTCTTGAAAACTATATGGAAGTTTTCATGGATGACTTTAGTGTGTATGGTGATTTGTTTAGCCTCTGCTTGGATAGTTTAGCTAGAGTATTAGAAAGGTGTGTTAGTTCAAACCTTGTATTGAATTTTGAAAAATGCCATTTTATGGTAAAACAAGGTATTGTTCTAGGACATGTTGTTTCTAATACTGGTATTTCTATTGATCCAAAAAAGGTAGATGTCATTTCTGGTTTATCTTACCCCTCCTCGGTGAGGAAAGTCGATTCGTTTCTTGGTCATGCAGGTTTTTACCGGCGATTTATCAAGGACTTCAGTAAGGTAGCACTGCCTTTATCCCGACTGTTGTAGAAGGATGTTGAGTTCGAGCTGAGTGCGGACTGCATGGAAGCGTTTGATAAGCTGAAGATCGCCTTGACTCAAGCCCCTATTGTGAGAGGGTCTGACTGGAGTCAATCGTTTGAGATAATGTGTGACGCCTCCAACTATGCAATAGGAAGGGCGCTGGTTCAGCGCGAAGGTAAGGACCCTTTTGTAATTTGCTTATGCTTCTAAGACCTTAGACACTGCTTAATCTAATTATACTACCACTGAAAAAGAGCTTCTGGCTAGTGTTTTTACTCTGGATAAATTCCGAGCTTACTTACTTGGAAGGTGGTAGTTTACTCAAACCATGCAGCTCTAAAATATTTATTAGCTAAGAAAGAGTCCAAACCAAGGTTAATATGTTGGATATTGTTGCTACGAGAATTTGATTTGGAAATCAAAGATAGGAGTGGTTCCCAGAATTTAGTGGTGGACCACTTGAGTCGCCTAGAGCACATTAAGAATGACTCCACTCCTATCAATGATGCTTTTCCATTAGATAGCTTGCACGTAATATCTGAGGTAGTTCCTTGGTATGCATGACGTGGCGAAAACTGGCAAGTTAAGAAATTATTAATAGAAATACGTTGCAAGTACAGTCCTTAACCAGCCGAAAATCTGCTTATCAATTTAAAAAGGTTGTCACAAAGATTAAAATTAAAATACTGGGAGTATGAATCCCAGGTCGTCTCCCAACGAGTTGCAGAGAGATGTGCTATTTTATCAATTAGGTGTTTTCAGAAATGGTTGAGTTGATAAATAGGAAATTAAAATAGAGAATTTAATTAATTCTAAATAAAAGCCTTGACTGGGAGTAGATTAGTTGGAAGCCCTATTCTTGTTGAAGTACTCTCAAGATTAATTGATAATTGAAGGTTGCTCTGTTTAGTTACCCCTTACTAGGTAAGGGAGAGTCAAACACGTTGGAATGCTGTTTCTGTTCACAAGTCCCAATCCGCTCATTGAAAAGGATTAGTGTCTGTGAATAGAGGGCATTCCAACAATGAACCCAATTATAATTATCCCTTCAAGCATCCCAACTCAAGGGTTCGTTTCAATCAACTTCCCATCAAGTTAGGGAACTACTCGCTCATTGTGAATGTAGAACTCATAACATATAAAAAGGAATTAAAGGAAGACATGATAAATAAAAGATGAAAAGGGATTAAATAAAAATATTATTCTATATTAATAACTTGTGAAAACAATCCAATGTCAACTCTAGAGTGAATAATGATATGGAAGAATAAGTAAAAAGTAAATAGCAAAGTATAATGACTAGTACCGGAGGTAGCCTCTTCTCAAAAGCTAAAAAGTAAAATCTTCCAAAAATCCTAATTATGAATGTCAAGTGATAAAAATCTAGGGGAGGAGCCAATTCAGATCTAAAACTAAGAATTATGTGGAATGAATTTTTTTCCTCTGTTTCTGCATGTTTCCTGGCTCTAGTCTGTGTTTCTGGGCCAAAAATTGGGTTGAAATCCGGCCCAGAAACTCTGCCAGCGACTTCTGAAATTCTGCAGATCGCGCACGCCACACGGTCGCGTCATTCATGCGGACGTGTCATTCAGCGTTTTGCTTTCCCACGCGGGCGCGTTGTCCATGCCTCCGCGTCACTTATGCTTTTCCAATCCACGCGGTCGTGTGAGCCGTGCGGCCGCGTCACTGCGATTTCCTCTCTTTCGCGCGGTTGCGTGAGCCATGTGGCCGCGTCACTTCTCGCTGGTCATCTCCTTAAATTCTTGTATTCCTTCCATTTTTGCAAACTTCCTTTCCAATCTCCAATTCATTCATGCCCTATAAAGCCTGAAACACTAAACACACAGATCACGGCATCGAATGGGATAAAGAAGGATTAAAATACCTAATTAAAAGTCTCTAGGAAGTAATTTTTCAATCATGTAGTAATTTTAGGAAGGAAATATAAATGCATGCTAATTATATGAATAAGTGGGTAAAGATCATGATAAAACCACACAATTAAACACATTATAAACCATAAAATAGTGGTTTATCAATGCACCTATAGCTAATTATTTGGTTAGTCATACCTTCCCTCCAAATTTTACTACGCATCAAAGGGACAAGCTTAAAAGCGAGTCCAAATATTATATATGGGATGACCCATATTTATGGAGATGTGGTGCTGACTAAATAATTTGACGGTGTGTGCCTGGTGCGGTATTTTACAACCCACACTACTAACCGGCAAGTGCACTGGGTCGTACCAAGTAATACCTTACGTGAGTAAGGGTCGATCCCACGAGGATTGATGGATTAAGCAACAATGATTGATTGATTGGCTTAGTTAGGCAAGTAGAAATTGGTTTTGAGATGTTCAAAAGGTTTAAGTTGAAAATATCATAAGGCAGGTACGCAAGTAATTAAGTTAAAAATAAAATATGGGAAAACAGTTAAGGCTTCAGAGTTATCTATTTTTCTGGATTAACTTTTCTTACTAACTATTTTAATTATGTAGGATTTAATTTATGGCAAACTATATGTGACTAGACCCTAATTCCTTAGACCTTCCTAGTCTCCTCTAAAATTCATTAACTGCCAATTCCTTGGTCAATTAATTCCAATTAAAGGGTACATGATCAAATTCCAGTCTGCATGCCACAAAAACTCTAATTACCCAAAGAATAAAAGGATTATATGTCACGTATCCCGTTAAATCCAGATAATTAGAATTTAGGAGAATATGTTTCAAGCTGTTGTTCAAGTATAGAGCTTTTCCAAGTTATACAAGAACTCAAATAGAAAGAGGGTCATACTTCCGTTCCACCCAAATTCATAAGATAAAGAACGAAAACAATTCTTAAATATAAATCCAAAACATAAATTAAAATAGAAAAAGTAATAAAATCAATCCATACAAATAGACAGAGCTCCTAACCTTAACAGTGGAGGGTTAGTTGCTCATGGAATGTAGAATATAAATTTTGTATAGAATTCCCTAATGGAATCCTTCTAATATAATCTTAATTAGAAGATAAGTCTCCCCTTTTTATAACTAATCCTAATTAATTTAAAATCTAATTATCTAAAAATAAAAATAATATCTTTTCCTAAAAGATAAGATTTGAATTTAAATTCGAATTAATTAACAGATTTTCAGTTGATGGGTGGGGACCACTTGCTTTGTCCATTCTGCAGCTTCTAATATGTGTTTTCTGGGCTGGAAAGTGGGTCAAAACAGCCCAGAAATCACCCCAGCGTTTTCTTGTATTATTGCAGATCACGTATGTGACGCGTCTGCGTCGTCCACGCGCTCGTGTCATTTGTGTAGATTTCAGTCCACGCGTTCGCGTCAGGAACGCGATCGCGTCATTGCGATTTCTCCATTCCGCGCGGTCGCATGAGCCATGCGTCCGCGTCCGTCTTCGCTGATCATCTCTTTGGTTTCTTCTTTTTCTCTGCAGAAACTTCATCAAATCCCTCCGAATGCTACCTAAAATGAATAAAATTGCACAAAACTCAAAATAGCATCCATAGTGGCTAAAATATAATTAATTCTAAATTAAACTCAACAATTTAAATGCAAATTCACTAGGAAAAGATAGACAAGATGCTCATGCATCAGTGCCACAATCAGAATTTCAGTCCATTTTAGAGGCTTGCCACTCTTCTGAGAGTGCTGGACATTTTGGTCCTCAAAGAACAGCTAGAAAAATTTTGGACTATGGATTCTGCTGGCCCACACTATTTAAGGATGCAACTACTTTCAGTGAATCTTGCTCCCCATGCCAGAGGTTTGGGAATATATCCAAGAGGGATGAGATGCCCCAATAACTTATGTTGTTCTGTGAAATTTTTTATGTTTGGGGCATTGACTTCATGGGTCCATTTCCTAACTCTAATGGTTTCTTATATGTACTGTTAGCTGTTAATTATGTTTCCAAATGTGTAGAAGCAATTTCTACCCATACTGATGATGCTAATACTGTTGTCTCCTTTATTCGAAAAAATATTATCTGTCGCTTTGGATCACCACGAGCAATCATGAGTGATCAAGGCACTCAATTTTTTAATAGGAGATTAACAGGTCTACTGAAGAAACATGGCATTGTTCACAAGGTACCGATGGCTTACCACCCCCAGACCAATGGACAAGTCGAGGTGTCTAACAGAGAGATAAAGCGTATCCTGGACAAGGTCGTCAAGCCTCATAGAAAAGACTGGAGCACCAGTCTTGCAGATGCGCTTTGGGCATATCGTAGCGTACAAGACACCAATCGGAATGAGTCTCTTCCTCCTAGTTTATGGAAATGTTTGCCACCTCCTAGTGGAGGTGGAACACAAGGCTTTCTGGGCGGTGCGAGAATGCAACATGGGATTCGAGAAAGCTGGGGCTGAGAGGAAGCTACAAGAACTGGAGTGCCTTCGCCTAGAAGCATATGAGAACTCCCGGCTATACAAAGAGAAGGTGAGGGCTGTGCATGACAAGAATATCAAGCGAAGAGAGTTCAGACCTGGGGAGTTAGTCCTCCTCTATAACTCTAGGTCGAGACTCATGCCAGGCAAGCTGAAATCAAGATGGGAAGGCCCCTACAGGGTGGAAAAGGTTGAGCCATATGGTGTCTTCCACTTGAGTCACCCTTCAAGCCCCAATATCCTCAAGGTCAATGGCCACTGCTTGAAGCTATACCATGCTGAGAAGATGAAGGACAACAAGGAGCTGGATCTCTTCCTCTTGGAGGATCTACCCACAGAAGAAGACTGAGCCTGTAGACCGTCCAACTTAAGAATGTAAAAGAAAAGTGCTAGGTGGGAGACAACCGACCATGGTATGATCGTCCCTTTTTGTTCTTAGTCCTATTTTATTTTTATCAGTGTTCATTCATAATTTCTGCATCATCAATTGCATTCTGTATAAAAAAAAATAGAATCCATGCGCAAGCGTCTAGGACGCGTACACGTCTATGTGGGTGTGTGAAAATTAAAAATGGGCAGAGAGTTGTGCCGGAACTGCACAGGAAGGGTGCCTCACGCACAAGCTTACCCACGCGTACGCGTGGTCGACGCGTACATGTGGGTTGAAATCGGCGTCCATGTGTGATTTGCTCGAGAGTTGAGCTGCCTTGGCGCTGGAATCGTGCGTCTAGCACAACCAGTGGTCACGCGTATGCATGACTGACGCTTACGCGTCGCCTAATCCTTTGACATCCCACGCGTTTGCGTGCATGTGTAAATCGGCGTAATGAGTGTTTCGAACAGAAAGTTGCGCGGGAGTAACAATGGAACTGTGCATTTCGCACGATCGTGGTTGCGCATACACGTACTACATGCTTACACGTCCCTCACCTACAGGCTCACCCACGCGTACGCGTGGGCGACGTGTGTGCGTCGATAGCACCGTGTCACTTAAACACAGTGCGCCACCTGTTCTGTTTGCTTTTAATTTTCTTTTCTTTTCAAATCCTAATTCTTTCTTCTTCTCCTTCTTACTCACTTCTTCATTCTTCTTCTCTCTTTCTTAACTTCTTCTTCTTCTTCCATTCTTCTTACTCTTCTCTCACTCTCACTCTCAATTCCCTCCCTATTTTCATCTTCTTCTTCTTAAGGTTCTTTTTCTTTCCCTCCTCTACTTTCTATTTTTGCATTCCTATGTTGGTGTTAGAGATTTATTTAGAGTGATTATTTTGCTATATCTTTGCTTGTGGATATTATGTGGAGTGATTTGACAATTGATATTTTATTCTAGATCCCATACATGCTTGGATTAATTACTTTACTTTCAACTTTTAAAAGTGCATACCAAGTGTTTGTGAAAAAGTCCTCATGGCATTTTGTGCTCTCTTTTATTTTATTTTTACACTTTAATGCCTTCTTTTTCACAACCTTTGAATTCCTTGTAAGTTAAGTATATTAGTCATTAATTGTCAACATTCAAGTTATCATTATTTTGTTACATGTAATAATTATTTTTGCTATTGATGCTTGAGCTATGCTTCTCATGCTTTTACCTGCAAGCTTTTAATCCTCTTGCATCTAGTTGTTATGATATGCCTTTATGATGTTACTTGATGTCCTACGTGCATGTTGTCGCAACCATATATTTAAGACACTCTCTTCTCCTTTGGCATTGATTATCACTTGGATTTTTCCCCTCCCGGTGCTAGCTATTTGAATTTGATATTCCTTTTCTTTCTTCCTTTTTAAGGATGGCCACCAAAAAGGGAAAAGAGAAGGCTTCTAACAAGACACCGGCGAGGAAAGGAACTAAAAGAGCACCGGCTAAGGAACAACCTGATAAACCACTATTTCATGGTTTAACTTGTGCTCAATTGAGTGGATTTTATCAACTCTTTACCCACTTATTCATACTATTTGCATAGTTTTACATTTGCCTTCCTAATTATGTGCTTTGATTGAAAACATGCTTCTTTGGCCTTAAGTTCCCTATGTTTAATCCTTTCTTATTACCATTAGATGCCTTGATATGTGTGTTAAGTGATTTCAGGGATTGCAGGGCATGAATGGTCTAGAGGATGGAAAGGAAGCATGCAAAAGTGGAAGGAATACAAGAAGTTGAAGGAACTGCAAAGCTGTCCAGCCTGACCTCTTCGCACTCAAACGGTTATAACTTTTTCTACAGAGGTCCAAATGATGCAGTTCTAGTTGCGTTGGAAAGCTAACGTCTGGGGCTTCGATTTGATATATAATATGCCATAGTGGCCCTGACGCTAGGCGACGCGACCACGTGCTCCATGTGGCCACGTCGCAGTGACGAAAAACCAGCGTGGCAGATTTCTTCTCCAGTGATTTCTGGGCTGTTTTCGACCCAGTTTTCGGCCCAGAAAACTCATATTAGAGGCTATAAAGTAGAGGGATTGCATCTATTCAGATCATGCTTTCATAATTCACTTTTCACGTTTTAGATGTAGTTTTTAGAGAGAGAGGTTCTCTCCTCTCTCTTAGGATTTAGGTAGGTTTTTAGAAATTAAGATTTAGGACTTCTCTTAGTTTTAGGAGTGACTCTCGATCCCAGGTTCAATGTTCTTTTACTTTATAATTATTTCTTATTTTCAGACATTTGAATGCTTGCTTGTATTAGTTATGTTGCCTATTTGGCCTATGCCACTTTCATGATGATTTTTTTATTTAATGACATTTGAGGTATTTCAGTTTATGATTGTCCCTTTTTATTATCCCCAATCTGAAGATATTGTTATTCCAGTAGATTTAATTTCCTTCCTTTTGGTCTTGGTTAAGAAATCAGTAACTCAGGAGTTATCTTAGCTCAACATAATTGATAACTGTTATCTTTGCTAATTGAACTGAACTTCAATAATCCCAACCTTTTCTTAGGAAATAAATAGGATTCGAAGGTCAACTAATTAGTCCTTTGACTTTCATTTGCTTTAGTAAAGGTTGACTAAGGGGAATTAAGATTCAACTTTCATTATTATTGCTAAGAATAACAAAGTCTGGACTTCCAATTTCTCATACCTTACCAAAGGTTTGCTTTATAATATTTATTTATTTTAATTGTCATTTAAATTGTTTGCCATATTTATTCCTCATTCTCAAAACCCCAATTTTACCTTTTTCATAGCCAATAATAAGAACATACCTCCCTGCAATTCCTTGAGAAGACGACCCGAGGTTTAAATACTCGGTTATCAATTTTAAAGGGGTTTGTTACTTGTGACAACCAAAACTTTTGTACGAAGGGATTTCTGTTAGTTTAGAAGCTATATCTACAACGCGAATATTTTTATAAATTCTTTACTAGCAAAAATCCTAACGCCAAAATGGCGCCGTTGCTGGGGAATTGCAAACATGTGCCTTATTATTGGTTATTGTAAATTTTTTTTTTTCAAAAAAAAATTCAGATTTTTATTTTAAAATTTTTATCTTATCTTATCTTATTTTTCAAAATTCAAATCTTTTTCAAAAATTATATCTTTTTCAAAATATTTTCTTTTTATTAATTTTTATTTTTCTTTTCTCTTACTACTATGAACTCTCACCCCTTTGGCTATGAGTCTGGTTATAATTATGTTGCAGGAAGAGAAAATTACAATGAGAACAGGCATCAAGGTTGGAACAATCAAAGATGGGAGGAGCCACAAGGATTTGATCAACCCTCATGGCAACAACCACCTCCAATGGACTACCAACAACCATTCTGTGATGCATATAAAGATGATGGCTATGGTGAGCGCTCTTTTGATTATCAACAACCACCACCATATGCCTATGAACCCCCACCTCAACATGACTTTAGACCACCATACTCACAAGCCCCTTTCCACCATTCACCTCCATATGACCCTAACCCTCATCCACCATACCAACCACCTTATGAGCCAAATGAACCATGCACAGAACCACCACCTTTCCAACACAACTACTCTCATGAACCACCACCTCAATATTCACCGTCTCCATATCATTATCAAGATGAACCACCTTCCTATTATGAACCCTTTCTCCCAACCAATGAATCCTCATATCCACCCCAACCTCCAATGGATGACAGACTTCGTGTTATTCTTCGAAGGCAAGAAAGGATGAATACGAGTGTGCTAAATTTCGCGACCGCCTTAGGCGAGTTAGTAAATATATTAGCTTCCCGACGTTCGAACACTCAAGGAACCCCCATGGCTTCATGTGGACAATCTAATGAAGAACGCAGCATGAAGGAGACATTAGAAACTCCGGAGGACAACGAGGAACATGGATTTGTATTGGAACAAGTAGAGGAAGCCATAATAGTTGCAAAGGAAGAAGTGGTTGAAGACTTAGGAGATGCTGAACCTCCATGGGAAAGTCAAGACATAGAGCCTCCTTCCAAGACGGTTGCAATTGATGTTGAGGAGGGTGTACAACCTCCAAGGCATATCATAGCTAAAGACTTTGAAGAGGTTGATCAAGAGATGGAGATTCAAGAAGAAGAAGCACACTCTTCTATGCCCTTGGTAAGCAATGAAGAGGAGATTGAATTGGAAGAAAGCTACCAAGAGGAAGAGGTTGAAATTGAAGAAGCTTGCAAATAGGTGGTAGTTATCAGAGAAGAGCACAAGGGAGTAGAGCTTGCAATTTCATCAAAAATACCTCCCCCTAAGTTGCCATCATCCTTCACAACATTCAAGTGGGTAAAATTCATATCCCTTAGCTTTCTAATCCCACTTGAATATGGGCTACTTGAGACGGATGGCCAACTTAGAGCTCTTTGTGACATTAAGAGTAAGAGAAAGATGGCCAGTGGTAAGAATTGTCCTGCAAGGTTCATCATGGTTGGAAGCTCAAAGTTTAAATGCAAAGGTTGGTGTAAAGCTCAACTGAATGGGTCTAGGAAGTTGTTTGGCCACTTACGTGAGAATTCAGACTGCTTGCCACCCGGATGGAACAATATTGCTCAACTAAAAGACGGGTGCAAAGGCAAGGTCTGGGACCCCAGAATCCATTCTACCAATCACCACTCTTGGGGCCTTGTCACTTGCTTTAACTTACTTGAAGGCTTTCTGCGCCTAGTTTGGGACCCCGGAGGCTACTGAAATTCTAAACACTGGTGGAGATTCCTGGATCAGTACAAGCACAAGCCACCATAACAAGGAGCTCACCAGAATGTCCAACTTAAGGACTTTAACTGAAAGTGCTAGGTGGGAGACAACCCACCATGGTATGATCGTTCCTTTTTCAGTTTAAATTTTAGTCTATTTTTGAGTTTTGATTGAACCTGGAATTTTTCATAACATTCATTGCATCTGCATTTGCATCTAATATAAAAAAAATGCCACGCGACGCGACCGCATCAGCAATGCATCCGCGTCGCAAGGAGAGGGGAGAATATAAAAATGAACAGAGAGTCACGCAAGAGCGTGGCTGGAGGCGTGCCAATGGCACAAATCGTCCCACGCGACCGCGTCGCTGATGCGACCGCGTCATATGGGAATAATGGCCTCCCACGCGACCGCGTGCCCTAACTTTCGACATAAAAAGGGTACACTATGAATTATTGTGCAAGAGTGGTGCTGGATTGGTGCTGAACGCACAATTCTATCCACGCGGACGCATGGCTCACGCGTCCGCGTCATTCCTTTTTGCAGCCCACTCACGCGAACGCATGCCCCACGCGATCGCATCACCCAAAATTTGGCAATTAATGATTTTGAACAGAGAGTTGTGCGAGCGCGAAGCTACCCTCGCGCCAGTGGCATAAAATGGGTCACGCGACCGCGTGACCGCGTCAATCTGTATAAGTGCAAGTCACGCGACCGCGTGCCCCACGCGTCCGCGTCACTTGCGCCGCACAGCTTATCCTAATTTGCCAAATATCTTATCTTTTCTTCCCCAATCCTAATTTTTCCCTCCCTCCTTTCTTACTCACTTCTTTCCCTTCTCATTCTTCTTATCTTTCATTTCCTTTTACTTAATTGCATACATTCATTCATTGCATTATTTTCATTGGTGTTGGAATTTTATTTGGGTCATTGTTTTTCTATATTTTTGTGGATTATTTGACAATTATATATTACTTTTTAAAGGGTTGCTTGCATGTTCAATTTAATACTTTCAAATAGCTTATTCACCATGCATGCTATGTGTTTGTGAAAATGCCCGTATGGCATTGTGCACTATTTTTAAGATTTCTTTTAATCTATTACTATAAATGCTTGCTTTTCACAAAACCCTTTTTATATTTTATTAATTAAATATAATTGTTATTACAAACATGATTGTTAGTTTGAAAGACTTGGTAATCTAACTTGGACATTGAATGCTTGATCTATGCTACTCATGCCTTTGCCAGCATGCCAATAAACATCTTGCATTTAACTGTCATCACATGCACTTACTATATTTCCATTGATGACTTTTCACATGTAGTCATGACCATGTGTTAACATCATTCTTCTCTACTATGCATTGATTACCACCTCTCCCGCTCTCTTCCTTGCTGGATCCCCTAGCTTTACTTGTTACTTTCTTTTTCCCTTTTCAGGATGGCCACCAAGAAGGGTACAGAGAAAGCTACTCCCAAACCACCGGCAAGGAAAGGAACGAAGAGAGCACCAGCTGAGGAACCACAACCCCCATCCACCTGCACATCTCAGCATGCACCGAGGACGATGCAATCTTTAAGTGTGGGGAGGTCGATACCGATCTCCGCAGGTTAGTTAATCCCTTCTCAACACCAACGTTAATTTGTTAATTATTGCATTTGCATGTTTGTTTGATTTTGTACATTTAGTTACTACTTGGTTGAAGTAATATTTTCTTTTTCAAGAAATTTCTATAGTATTTCACTAATTTAAATTGAAAATTTTTGTTAAATTTGTTTGAAGTTGTATTTGGAACATGGTTTTTGAGCCAAAGAACACACAACCTGTGAGATTTTGAGCTTATTTACATGGTTACATTATTTAACCATAAATATTTTATTCTTGTGTGTTTCCTCCTCTATGATTGTAATCTATATTTTGTTCCAATCTATATGTCCATTATTTAGTGTATTTACATGCCTGCATATGATTGAGGCCATTGTTTGATTTTAGCTCACTTATCCCAAATAAGCCTACCCTTTAAATCACCATTGTCAGCCACTCTGAGCCTTTTAATCCCCATTTGTTCTGTATTTTACCACATCACTAGCCTTAAGCAGAAAAACAAAAATAATATCCCAATTGAATCTTTGGTTAGCTTAAGATAGAGATTGTGCATCAACTAAGTGTAGGGAAAACTGTGGGAACATGGATTAATAAGGGAATGTATCATGTCTCTAATCTATTTGAATATTGGGAATTTGGGAACCTACTCATGAAAAACAAAAATAGAAAAATAATGGAGAATCCATGTGCATTGATAAGTTATGTTTGCCTTTATGATTCAAAAAAAAAGAAATATATATATATATATATTATAAATAAATAAATAAGGGGACAAAATTACCCCAATGTTAAGTTAATGAAAAATCAATGCACATGTGATAAATTAAAAAAAAAAAGAAAAAGTTGATACATGAGTATGTGATGTAAAAGTGGGAATTTTGGGTAGCTAGGCATGAACTAGAGTTATATAGAGTATATGTATGTTAGGTGAAAGCTTAGGATAATTAAAGATTCAATTTATAAAGCTCACTTGGCCATACATATATCCTTACCTTTACCTCAGCCCCATTACAACTTTGAAAAGACCTCATGATGTTTGCATTGGTACATTAAATATTTGTTGATTGGTTAGATGAAGAACAAGGTTTAGAAAGCATGATTAGAGAAGAGTAGAGTGAATAACCCTATACACTTGAGAGGTTAGAGTGATATACACTTCCAGTGAGGGTTCAATGCTTGATTCTATGTTCCCTGCTTTCATGAGCTATCTTCTTACAAGTTTACTTGTCTTTTATTGTATAATTTGAATTATTGAAATCTGATTTATGCTTGTCTTGGAGAACTTATTTATTTTTAACCAAGTAGGTAGAAGCATTTCACATTTAGTTGCATTCATATAGATAGGATTGCATTTCATATTTTCTACCATTCCTCTTCATCTTTATAGCTTTTCTTGAGCTTAGCATGAGCACATGCTAATGTTTAAGTGTGGGGAGGTTGATAAACCATTATTTCATGGTTTATCTTGTGCTCAATTGAGTGGATTTTATCAACTCTTTACCCACTTATTCATACTATTTGCATGGTTTTACATTTGCCTTCCTAATTATGTGCTTTGATTGAAAACATGCTTCTTTGGCCTTAAGTTCCCTATGTTTAATCCTCTCTTATTATCATTAGATGTCTTGATATGTGTGTTAAGTGATTTCAGGGATTATAGGGCAGGAATGGTCTAGAGGATGGAAAGGAAGCATGCAAAAGTGGAAGAAATACAAGAAGTTGAAGGAACTGCAAAACTGCAAAAGCGGTTCTAGTTGCGTTGGAAAGCTAACATTCGGGGCTTCGATTTGATATATAATATGCCATAGTGGCCCTAACGCTAGGCGACGCGACCACGTGCTCCATGCGACCGCGTCGCAGTGACGAAAAACTAGTGTGGCAGATTTCTTCTCCAGCGATTTCTGGACTGTTTTCGACCTAGTTTTCGGCCCAAAAAACTCAGATTAGAGGCTATAAAGTAGAGGGATTGCATCCATTCAGATCATGCTTTCATAGTTCACTTTTCACGTTTTAGATGTAGTTTTTAGAGAGAGAGGTTCTCTCCTCTCTCTTAGGATTTTGGTAGGGTCTTTAGAAATTAGGATTTAGGACTTCTCTTAGTTTTAGGAGTGACTCTCGATCCCAGGTTCAATGTTCTTTTACTTTATAATTATTTCTTATTTTCAGACATTTGAATGCTTGCTTGTATTAGTTATGTTGCCTATTTGGCCTATGCCACTTTCATGATGATTTTCTTATTTAATGATATTTGAGGTATTTCAGTTTATGATTGTCCTTTTTTATTATCCCCAATCTGAAGATATTGTTATTCCAGTAGATTTAATTTCCTTCCTTTTGGTCTTGGTTAAGAACTCAGTAACTCAGGAGTTATCTTAGCTCAACATAATTGATAACTGTTATCTTTGCTAATTAAACTGAATTTCAATAATCCCAACCTTTTCTTAGGAAATAAAGAGGATTCGAAGGTCAACTAATTAGTCCTTTGACTTTCCTTTGCTTTAGCAAAGGTTGACTAAGTGGAATTAAGATTCAACTTTCATTATTATTGCTAAGAATAAAAAAGTCTGGACTTCCAATTTCTCATACCTTACCAAAGGTTTGCTTTATAGTATTTATTTATTTTAATTGTCATTTAAATTATTTGCCATATTTATTCCTCATTCTCAAAACCCCAATTTTACCTTTTTCATAGCCAATAATAAGAACATACCTCCCTGCAATTCCTTGAGAAGACGACCCGAGGTTTAAATACTAGGTTATCAATTTTAAAGGGGTTTGTTACTTGTGACAACCAAAACTTTTGTACGAAGGGATTTCTGTTAGTTTAGAAGCTATATCTACAACGCGAATATTTTTATAAATTCTTTACTAGCAAAAATCCTAACGTCACAACCCTCCACAACAGTCAAGCCACCTACTAAGAGGGTGAAGAGGATTATCCGAGTGGATGAGGCAGAAAAAGCATCTCCTGCACGGGATTTTGCACGGTTCACCAACCGTTACTGTAAGCGGATGTTCCCTCTTCTGGTAGAAAAGAACTATAATAATGAACACCTTCTCATCCTTCCGACACATTTTGTTGACTTTGTGGAGCCCCGCATCGAAAGGAGACATTGAGGATTCTTAAGAAGGCAACCGCAAGAGGCCAACTTGTCTTGGGTAGTTGAATTCTACTCCAACTTCCACTCGCCTACCCTGCAGTCTGTCTATGTTCGTCAAAAGCAACTACCTGTCTCCGAAAGGGCCATTCATAAAATATTGGATCTTCCACCTAGCCCCGAGGGATTGGATGCCTATCAAGAGGCCTCTTTCAAGCGCCAGACATATCAGTTTGACTGGAATAGCATCCTTGGAGTCATAGCACAACCTGGCAGCACATGGATTTATAGACAACATCGGACTCGACCTAAGAGCATCTCAGCTCCTGCACTTACCTTGGAGGCTCACGTGTGGGTCCAGCTTATGTCCCACTATGTTTTTTCGAGCACTCATGAGTCCACCTTCACTGCAGACATGGCTATTCTCACCTGATGTATTCTTACAGAGCAGCCCGTCAACTTACTGGTGGATGAAATTGTGATCACTACAACTTCGCACAACTAACCAGCAAGTGTACTGGGTTGTCCAAGTAATAAACCTTACGCGAGTAAGGGTCGATCCCACAGAGATTGTTGGTATGAAGCAAGCTATGGTAACCTTGTAAATCTTAGTCAGGCAAACTCAAATGGGTATGGTGAT
The DNA here is from genome assembly GCF_003086295.3 of Arachis hypogaea. NCBI lineage: Eukaryota > Viridiplantae > Streptophyta > Magnoliopsida > Fabales > Fabaceae > Arachis > Arachis hypogaea. The sequence goes on along the minus strand of NC_092044.1, from coordinate 94,776,394 downwards.
AAACGAATAAAACATAAAGATAAAGATAGAGATACTTATGTAATTCATTGGTAGGAATTTCAGATAAGCGTATGAAGATGCTTGTCCCTTCCGTCTCTCTGCTTTCTTACTGTCTTCATCCAATCCTTCCTACTCCTTTCCATGGCAAGCTTAAGCAAGGGTTTCACCGTTGTCAGTGGCTACCTCCCATCCTCTCAGTGGAAATGTTCAACGCACCCTGTCACGGCACGGCTATCCATCTGTCGGTTCTCGATCAGGCCGGAATAGAATCCAGTGATTCTTTTGCGTCTGTCACTAACGCCCCGCCCTCAGGAGTTTGAAGCACGTCACAGTCATTCAGTCATTGAATCCTACTCAGAATACCACAGACAAGGTTAGACCTTCCGGATTCTCTTGAATGCCGCCATCAGTTCTAGCCTATACCACGAAGACTCTGATCTCACGGAATGGCTGGCTCGGTTGTCAAGCGAGCTCTCGGTTGTCAGGCGATCAACCATGCATCGTGTATCAGGAATCCAAGAGATATTCACCCAATCTAAGGTAGAACGGAGGTGGTTGTCAGGCACACGTTCATAGGTGAGAATGATGATGAGTGTCACGGATCATCACATTCATCAAGTTGAAGAACAAGTGATATCTTAGAACAAGAGCAAGCGGAATTGAATAGAAGAACAATAGTAATTGCATTAATACTCGAGGTACAGCAGAGCTCCACACCTTAATCTATGGTGTGTAGAAACTCCACCGTTGAAAATACATAAGAACAAGGGCTAGGAATGGCCGAATGGCCAGCCTCCCAGTGATCTAAGATAGCATAAGAACAAAGGTAGCTACCCAGATATCTCAATACAATAGTAAAAGGTCCTACTTATAGAAAACTAGTAGCCTAAGGTTTACAGAGATGAGCAAATGACATAAAAATCCACTTCCGGGCCCACTTGGTGTGTGCTTGGGCTGAGCAATGAAGCATTTTCGTGTAGAGACTCCTCTTGGAGTTAAACGCCAGCTTTGGTGCCAGTTTGGGCGTTTAACTCCCATTCTTGTGCCAGTTCCGGCGTTTAACGCTGGGAATTCTGAGGGTGACTTTGAACGCCGGTTTGAGCCATCAAATCTTGGACAAAGTATGGACTATCATATATTGCTGGAAAGCCCAGGATGTCTACTTTCCAACGCCGTTGAGAGCGCGCCAATTGAGCTTCTGTAGCTCCAGAAAATTCACTTCGAGTGCAGGGAGGTCAGAATCCAACAGCATCTGCAGTCCTTTTTAGTCTCTGAATCAGATTTTTGCTCAGGTCCCTCAATTTCAGCCAGAAAATACCTGAAATCATAGAAAAACACACAAACTCATAGTAAAGTCCAGAAAAGTGAATTTTAACTAAAAACTAATAAAAATATACTAAAAACATACTAAAAACAATGCCAAAAAGCGTACAAATTATCCGCTCATCACAACACCAAACTTAAATTGTTGCTTGTCCTCAAGCAACTGAAAATCAAACAAGATAAAAAAGAAGAGAATATGCAATGAATTCCAAAAACATCTATGAAGATCAGTATTAATTAGATGAGCGGGTGCTTTTAGCTTTTTGCCTCTGAACAGTTTTGGCATCTCACTCTATCCTTTGAAATTCAGAATGATTGGCTTCTTTAGGAACTCAGAATCCAGATAGTGTCATTGATTCTCCTAGTTAAGTATGATGATTCTTGAACATAGCTACTTATTGAGTCTTGGCCGTGGCCCAAAGCACTCTGTCTTCCAGTATTACCACCGGATACATACATGCCACAGACACATAATTGGGTGAACCTTTTCAGATTGTGACTCAGCTTTGCTAGAGTCCCCAATTAGATGTGTCCAGGGTTCTTAAGCACACTCTTTTTGCCTTGGATCACAACTTTATTTCTTTCTTTTTCTTTCTTTTTCTTTTTCTCTTTTTTTTCAAATTTTTTTTTTGTATTCACTGCTTTTTTCTTGCTTCAAGAATCATTTTTATGATTTTTCAGATCCTCAGTAACATGTCTCCTTTTTCATTATTCTTTCAAGAGCCAACATTCATGAACCACAAATTCAAAAGACATATGCACTGTTTAAGCATACATTCAGAGAACAAAAGTATTGCCACCACATCAAGATAATTAAACTGTTATAAAATTCAAAATTCATGCAATTCTTTTCTTTTTCAATTAAGAACATTTTTCATTCAAGAAAGGTGATGGATTCATAGGACATTCATAACTTTAAGGCATAGACACTAAGACACTAATGATCACAAGACACAAACATAGACAAACATAAGCACTAAAATTCGAAAAACAGGCAAATAAAGAACAAGGAAATTAAAGAACGGGTCCACCTTAGTGATGGCGGCTCTTTCTTCTTCTTGAAGATCCTATGGAGTGCTTGAGCTCCTCAATGTCTCTTCCTTGTCTTTGTTGCTCCTCTCTCATGATTCTTTGCTCTTCTCTAATTTCATGGAGGATGATGGAGTGTTCTTGATGCTCCACCCTTAGTTGTCCCATGTTGGAACTCAATTCTCCTAGGGAGGTGTTTAGTTGCTCCCAATAGTTTTGTGGAGGAAAGTGCATCCCTTGAGGTATCTCAGGGATCTCATGATGAGTGGGGTCTCTTGTGTGTTCCATCCTCTTCTTAGTGATGGGCTTGTCCTCATCAATAGGGATGTCTCCCTCTATGTCAACTCCAACCGAATAACAGAGGTGACAAATGAGATGAGGGAAGGCTAACCTTGCCAAGGTAGAAGACTTGTCCGCCACCTTATAAAGTTCTTGAGATATAACCTCATGAACTTCTATTTCTTCTCCAATCATGATGCTATGAATCATGATAGCCCGGTCTATGGTAACTTCGGACCGGTTGCTAGTGGGAATGATTGAGCGTTGGATAAACTCCAACCATCCTCTAGCCACGGGTTTGAGGTCATGCCTTCTCAATTGAACCGGCTTCCCTCTTGAATCTCTCTTCCATTGGGCGCCCTCTTCACATATGACTTGGTCCAACCTTTGATCAAAGTTGACCCTTCTAGTGTAAGGATGTTCATCTCCTTGCATCATGGGCAAGTTGAATGCCAACCTTACATTTTCCGGACTAAAATCCAAGTATTTCCCCCGAACCATAGTAAGATAATTCTTTGGATCCGGATTCACACTTTGATCATGGTTCTTGGTGATCCATGCATTGGCATAGAACTCTTGAACCATTAAGATTCCGACTTGTTGAATGGGGTTGGTAAGAACTTCCCAACCTCTTCTTCGGATCTCATGTCGGATCTCCGGATATTCACTCTTTTTGAGTGAGAAAGGGACCTCGGGGATCACCTTCTTCAAGGCCACAACTTCATAGAAGTGGTCTTGATGCACCCTTGAGATGAATCTCTCCATCTCCCATGACTCGGAGATAGAAGCTTTTGCCTTCCCTTTCCTCTTTCTAGAGGTTTCTCCGGCCTTGGATGCCATAAATGGTTATGGAAAAACAAAAAGCAATGCTTTTACCACACCAAACTTAAAGGGTTTGCTCGTCCTCGAGCAAAATAAGAAAGAAGAGACTAGAAGAAGAAGAAATGAGAAAGAAGGGAATGGCTTTGTGTTCGGCCAAAAAAGGGGGAGAAGTAGTGTTTAGGTTGTGTGAAAATGAAGGAGGGAAGATGGGTTTATATAGGAGAGGGGGAGGGTTGATGTTCGGCTATGTATGGGTGGGTTTGGGAGGGAAAGTGGTTTGAATTTGAAGGGTGAGGTAGGTGGGGTTTTATGAAGGATGGATGTGAGTGGTGAAGAGAAAGATGGGATTTGATAGGTGAAGGGTTTTTGGGGAAGAGGTGTTGAGGTGATTGGTGAATGGGTGAAGAAGAGAGAGAGTGGTGGGGATCCTGTGGGGTCCACAGATCCTGAGGTGTCAAGGAAAAGTCATCCCTGCACCAAATGGCATGCAAAAATGTGTTTTTAGCCATTTCTGGCGTTAAACGCCGGGCTGGTGCCCATTTCTGGCGTTTAACGCCAGCTTCTTGCCCTTTTCTGGCGTTTAACGCCAATCTGGTGCCCCTTTCTGGCGTTAAACACCCAGAATGGTGCCAGACTGGGCGTTAAACGCCCAACAGCTAGCCTCACTGGCGTTTAAACGCCAGCACGCTCTCCTCCAGGGTGTGCTATTTTTCTTTCTGTTTTTCATTCTGTTTTTGCTTTTTCGATTGATTTTGTGACTTCTCATGATCATCAACCTACAAAAGAACATAAAATAACAAAGGAAAATAGATAAAGTATAACATTGGGTTGCCTCCCAACAAGTGCTTCTTTAATGTCAGTAGCTTGACAGAGGGCTCTCATGGAGCCTCAGAAATACTCAGAGCAATGTTGGAACCTCCCAACACCAAATTTAGAGATTGAATGTGGGGGTTCAACACCAAACTTAGAAGTTGGTTGTGGCCTCCCAACACCAAACTTAGAGTTTGACTGTGGGGCCTCTGTTTGGCTCTGTTTTGAGAGAAGCTCTTCATGCTTCCTCTCCATGGTGACAGAGGGATATCCTTGAGCCTTAAACACCAAGGATTCTTCATTCACTTGAATGGTCAATTCTCCTCTATCAACATCAATCACAGCCTTTGCTGTGGCTAGAAAGGGTCTGCCAAGGATGATGGATTCATCCATGCACTTCCCAGTCTCTAGGACTATGAAATCAGCAGGGATGTAATGGTCTTCAACTTTTACCAGAACATCCTCTACAAGTCCATAAGCTTGTTTTCTTGAGTTGTCTGCCATCTCTAGTGAGATTTTTGCAGCTTGCACCTCAAAGATCCCTAGCTTCTCCATTACAGAGAGAGGCATGAGGTTTACACTTGACCCTAAGTCACACAAGGCCTTTTTGAAGGTCATGGTGCCTATGGTACAAGGTATTGAAAACTTCCCAGGATCCTGTCTCTTTTGAGGTAGTTTCTGCCTAGACAAGTCATCCAGTTCCTTGGTGAGCAAAGGGGGTTCATCTTCCCAAGTCTCGTTTCCAAATAACTTGTCATTTAGCTTCATGATTGCTCCAAGGTATTTAGCAACTTGCTCTTCAGTGACATACTCATCCTCTTCAGAGGAAGAATACTCATCAGAGCTCATGAATGGCAGAAGTAAGTCCAATGGAACCTCTATGGTCTCATTTTGAGCCTCAGATTCCCATGGTTCCTCATTGGGGGACTCATTGGAGGCCAGTGGACGTCCATTGAGGTCTTCCTCAGTGGCGTTCACTGCCTCTTCCTCCTCTCCAAATTCGGCCATGTTGATGGCTTTGCACTCTCCTTTTGGATTTTCTTCTGTATTGCTTGGAAGAGTACTAGGAGGGAGTTCAGTAATTTTCTTGCTCAGCTGACCCACTTGTGCCTCCAAATTTCTAATGGAGGACCTTGTTTCAGTCATGAAACTTTGAGTGGTTTTGATTAGATCAGAGACCATGGTTGCTAAGTCAGAGGTATTCTGCTTAGAACTCTCTGTCTGTTGCTGAGAAGATGATGGAAAAGGCTTGCTATTGCTAAACCTGTTTCTTCCACCATTATTGTTGTTGAAACCTTGTTGAGGTCTCTGTTGATCCTTCCATGAGAGATTTGGATGATTTCTCCATGAAGGATTATAGGTGTTTCCATAGGGTTCTCCCATGTAATTCACCTCTTCTATTGAAGGGTTCTCAGGATCATAAGCTTCTTCCTCAGATGAAGCTTCTTTAGTACTGCTTAGTGCATTTTGCATCCCAGACAGACTTTGAGAAATCATATTTGACTTGTTGAGTCAATATTTTATTCTGAGCCAGTATGGCATTCAGAGTGTCAATCTCAAGAACTCCTTTCTTCTGATTGGTCCCATTGTTCACAGGATTCCTTTCAGAAGTGTACATGAATTGGTTATTTGCAACCATTTCAATCAGCTCTTGAGCTTCTGTAGGCGTCTTCTTCAGATGAAGAGATCCTCCAGCAGAGCTATCCAAGGACATCTTGGACAGTTCAGAGAGACCATCATAGAAAATACCTATGATGCTCCATTCAGAAAGCATGTCAGAGGGACACTTTCTGATTAATTGTTTGTATCTTTCCCAAGCTTCATAGAGGGATTCTCCTTCCTTCTGTCTGAAGGTTTGGACTTCCACTCTAAGCTTACTCAATTTTTGAGGTGGAAAGAACTTTGCCAAGAAGGCATTGACTAGCTTTTCCCAAGAGTCCAGGCTTTCTTTAGGTTGAGAGTCCAACCATGTCCTAGCTCTGTCTCTTACAGCAAAAGGGAATAGCATAAGTCTGTAGACCTCAGGGTCAACCCCATTAGTCTTGACAGTGTCACAGATTTGCAAGAATTCAGCTAAGAACTGATGAGGATCTTCCAATGGAAGTCCATGGAACTTGCAATTCTATTGCATTAGAGAAACTAATTGAGGCTTAAGCTCAAAGTTGTTTGCTCCAATGGCAGGGATAGAGATGTTCCTCCCATAGAAGTCGGGAGTAGGTGCAGTAAAGTCACCCAGCACCTTCCTTGCATTGTTGGCATTGTTGTTGTTTTCGGCTGCCATGGGTTCTTCTTCTTTGAAGATTTCTGTTAGGTCCTCTACAGAGAGTTGTGCCTTGGCTTCTCTTAGCTTTCGCTTCAAGGTCCTTTCAGGTTCAGGATCAGCCTCAACAAGAATGCTTTTGTCCTTGCTCCTGCTCATAAGAAAGAGAAGAGAACAAGAAAATGTGGAATCCTCTATGTTACAGTATAGAGATTCCTTGAGGTGTCAGAGGAAAAGAAAAATAGAAGGCAGAAGTAGAAAATTCGAACTTATCAAAGAAGATGGAGTTCGAATTTTGCATTAAGGAATAGTATTAGTCCATAAATAGAAGGATGTGAGAAGAGGGGAAGTAATTTTTCGTAAATCAAGTAAAATATTTTGAAAACATTTTGAAAAACACTAATTGATTTTCGAAAACAAAAGTGGGAAAGAAATCAAGTGATTTTTGAAAAAGAATTTGAAATTAGAAATCAAAAAGATTTGATTGAAAGTTATTTTGAAAAAGATGTGGTTAAGAAGATATGATTGGTTTTAAAAAAAATGTGATTGAGAAGATATGATTTGAAAAACATTTTAAAAAAAAAATTTGATTTTGAAAATTAATGACTTGGCTATCAAGAAAAGATATGATTCAAACATTAAACCTTTCTCAACAGAAAAGGCAACATACTTGAAATGTTGAATCAAATCATTAATTGATAGCAAGTATCTTTGAAAATGGAAAGAAATTGATTTTGAAAAAGATTTGATTGAAAAGATTGATTTGAAAAAGATTTGATTTTGAAAAGATTTTGAAAACTTGAAAAAAATTTGCATTGAAAACAAAACCTTCCCCCTTGTGCCATCCCGGCGTTAAACGCCCAGAATGGTGCACATTCTGGCGTTTAACGCCCAAAATGCTACCCTTTTGGGCGTTAAACGCCCAACCAGGTACCCTGGCTGGCGTTTAAACGCCAGTGTGTCCTTCTTCACTGGGCGTTTTGAACGCCCAGCTTTTTCTGTGCAATTCCTCTGCTGTATGTTCTGAATCTTCAATTCTCTGTATTATTGACTTGAAAAGACACAAATTAAAAATATTTTTGAATTTTTAATAATGAGGAATAATCAAAATGCAACTAAAATCAAATAATAATGCATGCAAGACACCAAACTTAGCAGTTTGTATACTACTGACACTAATGAGAATGCATATGAGACACATAAACACTCAAGTCAAGAGAATTCAAAGATCAGAGTAAGAAATCATCAAGAACAACTTGAAGATTACTAAGACACATGCATGAATGCAAGAAGAACAGAAACATGCAATTGACACCAAACTTAATATGAGACACTAGACTTAAACAAGAAATTTTTGGATTTTATGATTTTGTCATTTTTTTTGTGCTTTTTTTTTCGAAAATTAAGTGGAAAAAGAAAATAAAGGTATCAAAATTCTTAATGAGAATTCCAGGAATCATGCAATGTTTAGTCTAAGACTCCGGTCCAGGAATTAGACATGGCTTCACAGCCAGCCAAGCTTTCAAAGAAAGCTTCGGTCCAAAACACTAGACATGGCCAATGGCCAGCCAAGCCTTAGCAGATCACTGCTCCAACAGCAAGATTGATAGAAATCAACAAGCTCTTGTGATGATAAGTTGAAACCTCGGTCCAATGAAATTAGACATGGCTTCACAGCCAGCCAGATTTCAACAGATCATCATGAAACTCTAGAATTCATTCTTAAGAACTCTGAAGAAAAAACACCTAATCTAAGCAACAAGATGAACCGTCAGTTGTCCATACTCGAACAATCCCCGGCAACGGCGCCAAAAACTTGGTGGACGAAATTGTGATCACTACAACTTCGCACAACTAACCAGCAAGTGTACTGGGTTGTCCAAGTAATAAACCTTACGCGAGTAAGGGTCGATCCCACAGAGATTGTTGGTATGAAGCAAGCTATGGTAACCTTGTAAATCTTAGTCAGGCAAACTCAAATGGGTATGGTGATAAACGAATAAAACATAAAGATAAAGATAGAGATACTTATGTAATTCATTGGTAGGAATTTCAGATAAGCGTATGAAGATGCTTGTCCCTTCCGTCTCTCTGCTTTCCTACTGTCTTCATCCAATCCTTCCTACTCCTTTCCATGGCAAGCTTAAGCAAGGGTTTCACCGTTGTCAGTGGCTACCTCCCATCCTCTCAGTGGAAATGTTCAACGCACCCTGTCACGGCACGGCTATCCATCTGTCGGTTCTCGATCAGGCCGGAATAGAATCCAGTGATTCTTTTGCGTCTGTCACTAACGCCCCGCCCTCAGGAGTTTGAAGCACGTCACAGTCATTCAGTCATTGAATCCTACTCAGAATACCACAGACAAGGTTAGACCTTCCGGATTCTCTTGAATGCCGCCATCAGTTCTAGCCTATACCACGAAGACTCTGATCTCACGGAATGGCTGGCTCGGTTGTCAAGCGAGCTCTCGGTTGTCAGGCGATCAACCATGCATCGTGTATCAGGAATCCAAGAGATATTCACCCAATCTAAGGTAAAACGGAGGTGGTTGTCAGGCACACGTTCATAGGTGAGAATGATGATGAGTGTCACGGATCATCACATTCATCAAGTTGAAGAACAAGTGATATCTTAGAACAAGAGCAAGCGGAATTGAATAGAAGAACAATAGTAATTGCATTAATACTCAAGGTACAGCAGAGCTCCACACCTTAATCTATGGTGTGTAGAAACTCCACCGTTGAAAATACATAAGAACAAGGGCTAGGCATGGCCGAATGGCCAGCCTCCCAGTGATCTAAGATAGCATAAGAACAAAGGTAGCTACCCAGATATCTCAATACAATAGTAAAAGGTCCTACTTATAGAAAACTAGTAGCCTAAGGTTTACAGAGATGAGTAAATGACATAAAAATCCACTTCCGGGCCCACTTGGTGTGTGCTTGGGCTGAGCAATGAAGCATTTTCGTGTAGAGACTCCTCTTGGAGTTAAACGCCAGCTTTGGTGCCAGTTTGGGCGTTTAACTCCCATTCTTGTGCCAGTTCCAGCGTTTAACGCTGGGAATTCTGAGGGTGACTTTGAATGCCGGTTTGGGCCATCAAATCTTGGACAAAGTATGGACTATCATATATTGCTGGAAAGCCCAGGATGTCTACTTTCCAACGCCGTTGAGAGCGCGACAATTGGGCTTCTGTAGCTCCAGAAAATCCACTTCGAGTGCAGGAAGGTCAGAATCCAACAGCATCTGCAGTCCTTTTTAGTCTCTGAATCAGATTTTTGCTCAGGTCCCTCAATTTTAGCCAGAAAATACTTGAAATCACAGAAAAACACACAAACTCATAGTAAAGTCCAGAAAAGTGAATTTTAACTAAAAACTAATAAAAATATACTAAAAACTAACTAGATCATACTAAAAACATACTAAAAACAATGCCAAAAAGCGTACAAATTATCCGCTCATCACTTACCCAGACATATTTGGCATACCATGGGACACGTACAGATCGCGGGCAACCTACCCTTTCCCACACTAGTTTCGGATCTTGTCTCTGCAGCAAGAGTCTCCTATAGGGCTGGGGACACCAAAGCCATGATCCCAAGGGCTGATCAGTATGTCTCAAATGGGAAGTATGTCAGATCCCTAGTACCCTCTGCTAGCCGACATTCTGACCCATCTCTACCCACACCTCCTACTTCCGCCCCGCTATCACCCACACCTCCTACACCATCAACTACTCAGATGTTCCTTCAGATCCTTTAGAGGTTAGACCGGCAAGACCGGCAGATGGAGCGAATGGAGCACCGCAACAAGCACCGAATACACCTATCTGAAGGAGCTCATTGTTAGTACTCACCCACTTCTAGAAGAAAAGGATACCCCGAACTCCACTTCACCTACCAGCACTGGAAGCCATGCCGAGCCCGACAGTGGAGGTGATGCTACCAGCCCCACCTTGCTCCTTACTGATGGTATGGAGGACCGTGCCAAGCTTTAAGTGTGGGAAGGTCAGTACTTGACTTTCGGAGATAATATCTCTCTCTCTTAACACCATTATGTTACTCTTTCTTTTGTTAAATAGGATAGATTGCATGTTAATAATTGCTTGCATGTATGTCCTGCTTGGTTGAATTAATGAATTTCTTTTCAAGACCTTATTTTAGAGCATTTCACTAATTCAAACTAAAACTTTTTTGTTAAACTTGTTTGATGATTGTAATTTGGAACATGGCTTATAGCTAAGAACACACAACCTGTGAGATTTTGAGTTTAATTATATAGTTACATTATTTAACCATGATTCTTATTCTTGTGTGTTTGCTTCCCTATGATTGCAATCTTTGCTTTGTTCCATTCTATATGTCCATTATTTAGTGTACATTCATGCATACATATGATTGAGGCTATCAATTGTTATTAGCTCACTTATCTCAAATAGCCTACCATTCCATCTGCCTTTGTTTGCCACTTTGAGCCTTTTCAACCCCCAATTGTTCTTTATATTACCACATCACTAGCCTTAAGTGGAAAAATAATTAATTATCCCATTTTAATCTTTGGTTTGCATAAGATAGAGATTGCGTGTTAACTAAGTATGGGGAATTGTGGGAACTCGGGTTAATGAGAATGCGTTTTGTTTTTATTGACAAATTTTGAGAATTTGGATGCTACTCATGTGAAATTATAAAAACCATATGCATTGATTTATTATGCTTTCATATAAAAAAATAAATAGAAAGAAAAGAAAAGAGAATAAATAAATAGGAAGCAAAATTACACCAATGTTAAGTACAATAAAAAAAGATCAATGCATATGTGATAAAATTAAAAAGATACATGAGTATGTGAAATATACAAAAGTGAGACTATGGGTAGCTAGGCATGATTCTAGAATTATATAGAGTGTATGTGTGTGTTTGATGAGAACTTATGTTAGTCAAAGATTCAATTTATAACTCACTTGGCCATACATATATCCTCACCCTTACCTTAGCCCCATTACAACCTTGAAAAGACCTCATGATGTTTGCATTTGTATACTAGATATTTGTTGATTGGTTAGATGAAGAGCAAATTTTAGAAAGCATGACTAGAGGAGACTAGAGTAGATTAACCCTAGACACCTGAGTGATTAGAGTGCATATACACTTCCAGTGAGGGTTCAATGCTTGACTCTATGTTCCCGGCTTTCATGAGCTATCTTCCTACAAGTTTACTTACTTCTTATTGTGTGATTTGAATTAGTGGAATCTGATCTCTGTTTGTCTTGGAGAACTTGCTCATTTTTAACCAAGTAGGTAGAAACATCTTAGCATATAGTTGCATTTATATACATAGGTTGCATTGCATTGCATGAGTCTTATTCTCCCCTATTCATTCTTTAGGTTTCCTTGACCTTAGCATGACGACATGCTAGTGTTTAAGTGTGGGGAGATTGATAAACTACTATTTTATGGTTTATCCTGTGTTAAATATAGTGGATTTTATCAATCTTTTATACACTTATTCATATGAAATGCATGGTTTTACATTTTCCTTCCCAAAGTGATGCTATGATTGAAAACATGCTTGATAGACTTTAATTGACTATTTCTTAAATCCTCTCTTATTTCCATTCGATGTCGTGATATGTGTGCTCAGTGTTTTCAGAGACTACAGGGCAGAAATGGCTTAGAGGATGGAAAAGAAGCATGAAAAAGAGGAAGGAAGATAAGGAATTAAAGATCTCAAGGGCGAGCAACGACGCGCACGCGCAAAGCACGCACACGCATGGTTAGGAGACAGAGCAGCGACACGCCCGCGTGTAGTACGTGTACGCGTGATTAGAGGAATGCACATCGATGCACACGCGTGGATGACACGTACGCGTGGAAGGCCGTCACGTGCTACATATCAGAATTCGCCGGGGCGATTTCTGGGCCCCTGTTTGACCCAGTTTTCAGCCCAGAAACACAAACTAGAACTAGGAGACAGCAGAGACTCAACATACATTCTCATTCACTAGTTTTAGTTTTAGTTTCTGGAATCTTGGAGAGAATTTACCACTTCCTCTAGGGTTCTTCATATTCATAGATTCATAGATTTTCTAGCTTTATGCTTTTGGATTGGATTTGAGAAGAGTTACTACCTTCGTTGAAGTCTCTATCATTATAGTTTGTTTTCTTATTCCCTTACTCTTTTATTTCCCATTTATCTTGTTCAGAGCTATATATGGATATCTTCGATTTTCGAATTTATTAATGCAAGGAGTATTTTTTCTATTTAATTTCTTTATTTGCTTAATTATCCCAATTCAATTTTAATTACCGTGTCTTCTTTCTATTCCCTTTACATGTATGCGAAAATGGCATCCATGTCAATAGAGTAGGCTCTCAACTTGACTTTGGAGTTGATTAATAGGAGACCCTTGAGATGAAATACTCAAGAGTTAATTTGTAATTGGGAGTTGTTGGCTGACTCTCGGGTCACTAACGCTAATCCATCCCAAGGGAGAGGATTAGGACTTGTGAATCAGAGTTGGCTCAATTACTTGACTTTTCTTTATTCGGTAAAGGTTAACTAAGTAGAAGCAACAACCTCTTACTATTAACCTTGGGAAGATCCAACAAGGATAGAACTTTCGATTAATCTTCTCCTAGTCAAGGCTTTTTATTTCAATTACATAAAACCTTTTGTTAATTTTTATTGCTTTAATTGATAGTCATTTATTTCTCTATTCCCCAATTCTAAAAATTTCTCAGAAAATTCCTGACCAATAAATAGCACTCTCATAGCAACTCGTTGGGAGACGACCTGGAAATTCTACTCCCAATATTTTATTCTTAAATTGTGACAACTCTTTCTAAATTGATAAGCGAGATTTTCATTGGTTAAGAACTGTACTTGCAACGTTGTTTCCATTATAAATTTTTAATCGACAATTTTCCGCCGGTCAATGCCTTTTGTGAAACTTGTAAGTTTCTCTTGTTCACGGTCCCAGAAATCTTTAAACTTCAGACATGTGCTGTTGAAGTCATATTTGCTATCCCTCTGTTATCTAATTGGAACTCATATGTATTATGATACTTTTGTTGTAATTCGTTGTTTTCTATGTCAGCAAATAGCATTTTGGTTCTTGCACATAACCTTGTTTATGTTATTATAGCTCATTGTTGTTTGTCTTGCATTTAGCAATTTACATGTTTAATTGCTTGCCAAAACAAGATTTGAGACCAATTCTTTTAGTGATGTAAATCTTGCCATCTTATTTTTTAGTTTGTTTTATATAAGCAATGATGTTGATTATTCTATATTCTGCAATATCAGGCACCAAAAGTTTCTTTTAAGAAGCCCATTGGTAGTGTCAGTGTTTCTGGCCACAAATTTGTGGGGTGCCCAATGCCTTGTGGTGTTCAGATAACAAGATTGGAGCATATCAATGTTCTTTCCAATAATGTAGAATACCTTGCTTCTAGGGATGCCACAATCATGGTAGCTGGAATGGCCATGCTCACATATTCCTTTGGTATACTCTTAACCGGAAAGGATACAGAGGTTTCCAAAAAGAAGTGTAGAAATACCTGAGGAATGCACACTACTTCAGGGGCAGCCTTAGGGATGCCGGAGTTGGTGCAATGCTTAATGAACTGAGCAGCACAGTTGTGTTTGAGAGGCCACATGATGAGGAGTTTGTACGGAAGTGGCAGTTGGCATGCCAGAAAAACATAGCACATGTGGTGGTGATGCCAAACGTCACTAAGGGCAAGCTGGATAATTTTCTGAATGAGCTTGTGGCAAAGCGTGCTCAATGGTTCAAATATGGCAAGTTTCAACAATATTGCATTGCCTCAGAAGTGGGTGAAACCTGTTGTCTTTGCCCTCTGCATAAGGGCAAGTGAAAGTTGTAACAGGTTTCCAATCTTGGGTTCAAGATTTTAGTTGGTTTATGGTTGGGCATATATGTATCAATGTTTTATGGAGATTTTGATGCATTTGATAACTTATCAGTTTTCCCAATCTTGGTTTAGATATTAGCTTGTTATCAACATTCATTCAGAAAATTTATTTTTTAATCTTATATATTAACTATTTAGCAGAAATAAAACAAACTATTGATGGTGGATTAAATTAGGATAGTTCTATGATGCTGAGTGCCTAAAATTTTAGCAGCTGCTGAAATGAGGAATCATAATGGAGAGAAGGACGCATGTGGTGTTGGGTGCAACACGCGCAAACAGGAACTGATTCCTGTGCATCCGTGACAGGATGTTATTTACATTAGATGTATTATTGTGTTAGGCTTTTTTTTTTTGTCATGTATTGTGTTAGGCTTAAGCTATGGCTAATGATGATTAGATCTTTGGGCTGGATTTTTTTGAGTATGGCTGTTTGAGGCATTATTGATGGATTTCGGTTTATTGTCAAGGGAGAAAAAAATAAAACAAATTTAGGAGGACTTTGTCCCAAAAAGTATGATCCGTGTAATAATATCATGGGTCCAAATAGCATTCTTTGTAATAATATATTCTTTTGATAATATTAAATAATAATAAATCTGCTGTAATACGGTATACATATTGTGGATAAAATATTTTATTTATTAATATTAGATATTTTATGTTAACAATAAATAATAAAACTAATATGATACTGTCAAAAGATAAATAGTATATGATATAATTTTTATCTTAATAATAAATAATAATGAATCTATTATGCTACTGTAAAAATAATAAATAAAATATTTAGTTTTTTATGTTTAATATTAAATTACTTTATGTTGGTAATAATAATAATAAAATTACTGTAATGCAGCCCAAATAACAAATAAAATATGACATACTTTTTATTTGTATTATTATATTTTTCATGTCAATAATAAATAAAATATTATATTTTTTAGGTTTAGTATCGTTTTTTCTGTTTTAGTGTTGGATAATTATAAAGAATTTCTTTTATTTGTATTATATTTTTTTAGATTTAATTGTTCTATTGGTCTTTATAATTTTACTAAATTTTTAATTAGTTATATCTTTTTTCTTTTTAATTAGGTCCCTATACTGTTTTAATTTTGTAATTAAGTCCTTTTTAATGCAAAAAATATTAGAGTTAATTGGATATTTTTTGTAAATTAAAGATATTTATAATAAAAAATATAATTAAATATTTGACCGTATGTATTTTAATAAAAATATTATGTTAATTTTAATATTTTTATAATGAAAAAGATGTAATTACAAAATTAAAAATAGTATAAAAAATCAATTAAAAACATATAAAAACCTAATTAAAAATTTAATGAAACTATAAGAACCAACAGAATAATTAATTTTTTTTTATTCAGAGGATTTATTTGGCTCCTCACGCATCGTTATATTAGAAAATAAGATATGAATAGGTCCCATGCCTCGTTATAGAAAATGAAGATTATTATTGCATGTGATGTAGGAAGCCATTACACCTGGGATATGCCCAACAGGGTGCCCAGATTGGTCTCCATTTTTTTTATTTTCATCATCTCTCTTACACTAGCTATGCCTTCTACTCATTCTCATTTAAAAAAAATATGTGCATTTCTTTTATTTTGTATATTAATTAAAGTATGTAACTATATATATATATATATATATATTTGTTATTTATTAAATAGAATATACATTTCTAGAGGAATATAAGCGTGAGCAGAGAAAGCAGAAAGAAAAGAGGAAAATGAAAATTGATATGAGTGTATGTCTTGAATGATTATTGAAAATGTACATTGTTTTTTTACACTGAGATTGCCAAATATATATCCTACACTTGTATACAAGACTTTTCATAATAGATTCTTGATAACTAATTTTTACATGTGACACTCTATTATCCCCCCACAAACTCAGGAAGGCTTAGTGGACAACCTGAGTTTGCTCCAAAACCTCTCAAATAACTAATTGGAGAGAGGTTTAGTGAAGATATTTGTTATTTGCTCACTGGAAGGAATGTGAGTGACTGCTACTTGACCCTCGATGACTCTGTCTCTAACAAAGTAAATATTGAGTTCAAAGTGTTTAGTGCGATCATGGAGGATTGGATTATACGCCAACAGCACAGCGGACATGTTATCACAGAACACAGTAGGTTATGTATGATACGATTGCTGAATTTCGATTAGTGGATTCTGAATCCAGATCAACTCTGCAAACACAGCTGCTAGCGTGCAGAATTCTGCCTCTTTAGAGCTGCGGCTGACAGTAGATTGTTTGCTGCACTTCCAAGAGATAAGATTCGAACCATAATAAACATAGTAACCAGAAATGGATTTGCGATCATCCATATCCGCAATCTATAAAAGCAGTTAATCTTAAGTCAGTTGAAGGATAAAATTCTAAGCATATGTGAAGCGTACCTGCCAAGTAACGAAGTACTCGCTTGACTGCATTCCAATGTTCTAGCATGGGATTAGCCCTAAATTGGCTGAGCTTGTTTACTGAAAAGGCAATGTCAGGGCGAGTCACAGTCACATATTGTAGACCCCCCAGTATAGATCGAAAGAGAGTGGGGTCTTCAAAGGGAGTACCAGTGTTTGCTATTAATTTAGAATTGGTAATCATAGGGGTGCTCATGGGCTTGGAATATTGCATCCTCGATTTAGATAGAAGCTCAAGAATATACTTAGATTGGTTTAAGGTGATCATGTTACCAGGAAAATGAAGGGCCTCAATTCCTAGAAAAATTTGATATCACCAAGATCTTTAAGAAGAAACGTAGAATGTTATTATTGTAGTACTTTCATTATTTCAGAATTATCATTTCCTGTTACTAACAGATCATCTACATAAATTAAAACATAAATAATAGATTTGTTAAAAAATTTAGTGAAGAGAGAGGGATCAGACTTTGTGCACTGAAAACAAAAGTTTCTTAATGTAGCAGTAATGGTCATATAGCATGCACGAGGTGCTTGGCGTAGTCCATAAATTACTTTATTAAGTTTATATACTAAATGAGGATTTGAGTGGGAAAAACCTGGGCGTTGACTCATATAAACAGTTTCATATAACATGCCATTAAGGAATGCATTATGAAAGTCATATTGTTTGAGTGTCCAACCTTTAGAAAGGGCTAAGGTTAGAATCAAATGAATAGTCACAGGTTTAACCACATGTGAGAATACCTTATCAAAATCCACTCTAACAATTTGGTTAAAGCCTCTTGCCACTAATCTAGCTTTATAGCGAATAATATCACCCTTTGAATTTCGTTTGACAGCAAATATCCATTTGCAAGAGATGATTTTCTCATTTGGTGGGGCTTCCACTAATGTCCAAGTTTGATGATGGACCAAAGCTCGATATTCTATCAACAAGGCTTCTTTTTAGTGTGGAGATTGAAGAGTTGCTTTCACATTCTTTGGAAGTATATATGATGCAGGCAATGTCTGAGTTTGAAGTGTTTTTGATTTAAGGTGTCTAGTTTTGGATCTGGTAAGCATATTGTGTGTATTTGTTGGGTTTGTATGAGAAATAGAGGAAGGGGATAGGGGTGCATGGATATCTGATGTTGTTTCATTTGTAGAATTGTTATTGTTGGAAGGCAAAGGTTGCATGTTAGCTACTGAAGACAGTGGTTGATATGAAGGGTGATTGGGAGGTAGAGAATAAATGAGCTGAGTAGGTGTGAGAGTAGTAGGGGATAATGTAGAAATTTGTGGTAACAATTCTGAGATTTGTGGAGTGGGAGAGTTTTGTGTTGATTTAGAGAAGAGGGAAGTGTAAGAGAATTGTGTTTCATCAAAGACAACATCCCGAGACACAAAGATGCGGCCATTTTGGTTCATGCATTTGTAACCTTTTTGAGTTGTGCTGTAACCAAGGAAGATGCAAGGCTGTGATCTGGGTTCAAGCTTGTTGTGGTTGTAAGGCCTAAGCTAAGGAAAGCAAAGGCACCAAAAAACACGAAAGAAGGCATAGTGAGGTTCTTGATGGTACAAAATTTTAGGGAGAGTTGTTACCAGTTGGTGCGGTTTTTACAACCACAAACTAACCGGAAAGTGCACTGGGTCATACCAAGTAATACCTCAGGTGAGTGAGGGTCGATCCCACGAGGATTGATGGACTAAGCAACAATGGTTAAGTGATTTACTTAGTTAGCCAAACAGAAAATGATGTTTGTGCATTCTGATGCGTGAGCATCTTTTTTATCTTTTTCTAGTGAATTTGCACTTAAATTTTTGAGTTTAATCAAGAATTAATTACCTTTTAGCCACTATGGATGCTACTTTGAGTCTTGTGCAATTCTGTTTATTTTAGGTAGCATTCAGCTGGATTTGATGGAGTTTCTGCAGCAGAAGAATTGAAGGAGAAAACCAGTGAGGAGCGATGCGTGCGTGTACTTGATGTGCGCGCGTGATTTGGAGCTTTCCATGGCGACGCGTGCACATGGTTGACGTGTACGCGTGATTTGAAGATTTGCACGGTGATGCGTGCGTGTACCTGACGCGTACGCGTGACACGCAAAAAAGACTATCGACACTTACGCGTGACTGACGCGTACGCGTGACTGACGCGTATGCGTGACATGCGCCACGTGCAGAAAATGTTGGGGGCAATTCCTGGGCTGCTTTTGACGCAGTTTTTAGCCCAGAAAGCACAGATCAGAGGCTGCAGAGTGAAGGAATCAAGTGGTCCCCATCCATCAATTGAAGATTTGCTGATTTCCATAATTAATTCTGATTTAAATTTAATTTTAAAATAGGAAAAGATATTTTTTTAGTTTTAGAAAGTAGATTTTAAATTTATTAGGATTAGATATAAAAGGATTTGGAATTAGTTAACTTTAGAGGCCATCAGATTGGAACTCAGTACATTTTACCTGAATCCTTATTTTCTCTCTGAACCATGAGCAACTAAACCTCCACTGTTAAGGTTAGAAGCTCTGTCTATTTGTATGAATTGATTTTATTGCTTTTTCTATTTTAGTTCATGTATGGATTTATAATTTAATAATTGTTTTCGCTCTTCATCTTATGAATTTGGGTGGAACGAAAGTATGATCATCTTTCTATTTGAGTTCTTGTATAACTTGGAAAAGCTCTTTACTTGAACAACAGCTTGAAAACATATTCTCCTAAATTTTAATTATTTGGATTTAACAGGATATGTGACATATAATCCTTTTATTTTTGGGTAATTAGAGTTTTTGTGACATATAAACTGGAATTCGATCATCACCCTCTAATTAGAATTAATTGACCAAGGAATTGGCTGTTGATGAATTTTGGAGAAGACTAGAAAGGTCTAAGGAATTAGGGTCTAGTCACATATAGTTTGCCATAAATTAAATCCTACATGATTAAAATAGTTAAAAAGTTAATTCGAAAAAATAAATAACTCTAAAACCTTAATTGTTTTCTCCATATTTTATTTCCAAACCATTTACTTTACTATTTTAGTTTCTGCACGATTGTTTAATGCTCTTTGAACATCCAACACTCTTTTCTGTTTGCCTGACTAAGCTCATCAATCAACCATTGTTGCTTGATCCATCAATCCTCGTGGGATCAACCCTCACTCACCTGAGGTATTACTTGGTACGACCCGGTGCCCTTGCCGGTTAGTTTGTGGTTTGTTAAATCCGCTCCAAGTTTTTGGCACCATTGTCGGGGATTGACTGTGATTGACAACTATTGGTTGTTTGATTTATTAGATTGGGCGTTTTAGTTTTCATTTAATTTAAATTTTATTTAAAAAAATTTTCGAAAAAAAATTTTTGTTCTGTCTTCTTTGCTTTTCTGTTTACCACATGGTGTGTTTAATCCTTTTTGGTGTTTTGTACTAAGAAAAATTAATGGAGAGAGATCACATGGGTTACTACTCACACCCGAGTAGTGATTCATATTATGGTGGATGGAGGAACTATCCAAATTTTGGTTGGCAAAGTCAAAACTAAAGAAACTTCAATGGTCCATGTTCCAACTATCAAGAGCCACCACCTCCATATTCATATCAAGAACCACCATCTCCATATTCATACCAAGAATCACTACCTCTCTATCCATATCAAGAACCATCATCCTTCTACCCAAATCAAGAGCTACCATCTCCATATTCATACCAAGAACCATCCTCTTTTTACACTTATCAAGAACCATCATCTCCTTCTTATGTATATCAAGAGCCACCATCTCCTTATTCATCTCAAATACCATCAGATCTTGAGCTCCTCATGAAAGAATTCCTACATGATATAAAGATGAGTGTCAAAAATGTAGAGGAACATGTGCAATCACTAATCAAGAACCAGAAAGAGGAACAAGCAAATTTCTTCCCAAAAGACACAATGCAAGATCCTAGGTAAGAAAGTGAGAAAATAAATCAAAGGAGTTTATACTCCAGTGAATTAGAGAACTTTCCACCCTCACATATGGAAGAAGAGGAAGATGCACAACCTCCCATGCCCTTGATAAGCAATGAAGAAGAGATTGAATTAGAAGAAAGCTACGAAGAGGAAGAGGTTGAAATTGAGGAAGCTTGCAAAGAGGTGGAAGAATTCAAAGAAGAACACAAGGGAGTGGAGCTTGCAAGACCCCTCCCAAAGCCATTACCATCCAATACAACATTCAAGTGGGTAAAATTCCTATCCTTAACCCTTACTTTCCAACTTGAATATGGGCTACTAGAGACGGATGGTCAACTTAGAGCTCTTTGTGGCATTAAGAGTAAGAGGAAGATGGTTAGTTGCAACAGTTGTCAAGCAAGGTTCAATATGGTTGCATGCTCCAAATTGAAGTGCAAGGATTGGTGTAGAGCTCAATTAAATGGGTCTAGAAGGTTGTTTGGATGTCTCTGTGAGAATTCAGATTGCTTGCCACCCGGTGGGAACAATGGTGATCCACAAGAAGACGGATGTAAAAGCAAGGTTTGGGACCCTGGATTTCATTCCCACAATCAACACTCTTGGGGCCTTGTCACTTGCTTCAACTTGTTCGACGGTGTTATGCGCCTAGCTTGGAATCCCGGTGGCCATTGGAATTACAAACATTGGTGGAGATTTCTGGATCAGTACAAGCACAAGCCACCATGACAAGGAGCTCACCACATGTCCAACTTAAGGACTTTAACTAAAAGTGCTTGGTGGGAGACAACCCACCGTGGTATGATCGCTCTTTTTCATTCTTAGTTATTTTTCGTAGTAGTAGTTTTCTTACTTATTTGATTTTATTTAATTTTCACTATTTTTCTGATCATGCAGCTATTTTGGAACAGAAATCGGAAACTTCAACAAAAAAAAAACGAGCACACGATGCGCAAGCGTTGCTGACACGTACGCGTCATATGTGTGTGCATGAAAATAAAAGTGAACAGAGAGTTGCGCGGGAGTGGCAAAGGAAGTGTGCCTTGCGCACAAATTGGATCACGCGCACGCGTCCATGACGCGTGCACGTCAATTACAATTTTGGCACTCCACGCGTACGCGTCAAGCACGCGCACGCGTGGATGAGTAAAATCGGTGTAAAAGGTGTTTGGCCAGAGAGTTATGCTGGTGTGGTGCTGGAACTATGCTGGGTGCACAAGCCCCACCACGCGGACGCGTCCCTGACATGTACGTGTCGTTTTCCCATCCTGGCCGTCCACGTGTACACGTCGCTTGAAGTTCGTGCGATCCACGCTACGCGTCCCTGATGAGTATGCGTCGCATGCGATGCCCAATTAAACCACCTCAGCACCTGATTTCAAATCATCCACCTCCCAAATCCTAATTCTCTCTTGTTCTTTTATCCTTTTATTCTTCTTTCATCATGCTATTCTTTTCTTCTTATTTTTAGTTCTTCTTTGCTTGAGGACAAGCAAACCTTTAAGTTTGGTGTTGACGCTTCACTTATGACTTTTCTGTTTAGCACCAAAGGGAGATGAATGTTCTTCATGGAGGAATGAGATGACCACTAGTATAACTGAGGTGGTTGAGTTCCTTTCATTCTATTTCTCTTTCATTCTTATTGTGTTATCTTCTATTTTCTGTTACTTTGATTGCTTGTATGATATTCAGTAATATGATTAAAAAAATTGCCTCATGTATTACTCACTAAAGCTTGAATTCAAAAAAAAGTGATGTATTGCATGAGAAATTGAGTTATATTTAAGAGAAGTCTTATTTACTTAAATGTGGTGGTATTATTTGTGATTTTTGAATGCATGATATGAACAGTGCATATTTGAATTTGAATCAAGGGATGTTGATGTATAAGGAACAGGAATTTAGAGAATTATTATGACTTCTCTGAAATAAATAAAAGTTTAACCCGTGAAGAAAAAGAAATAGCAAAAGAAAAAAATTAATAATAAAAGCAAGGTCCAAGGTTCTGAGCATCAATGACTAGGGAGATCAGACATGATTAAAAGCTCAAAGAGTTGTTTCCCTAGTCATATGCTTGTGGTGTGATTGTGTCAAGTAATCCTTGAGATAGAACACTTAGAGTCGAGACCAAGTGCATTTAACAGAGTATGCCAAAGGCTTTGAGCACCACTGTCTGGGAGTAACTGAAAGAAAAATTAGAACTCAAAGAGAGTTCCCCAGTTAAGTGCTTGTCGTGTTTCTGTGTCAAGTAACCCTTGAGACAACATTTAAAGTCACAACTAGGCTCAAGGTGCAAAGCACCAAAGAAAAATAAATTAAAGTAAATTTTGCTGTGTTCAAGGATTAAACTGAAATGTAAAAAGATCAGAGAATTCATAATATTATCCGGATTCTGATTCCGAATGACAGTAACATTCTTCTAATTCAAGGGAGAGTGAGATGCCAAAACTATTCAGAATTGCAGTTATAAACCCCACTATAAGAAGAGACATGAGTTTAATCAAACTCTCATTCTCAAGCAAATTCACATCCTAAGCCTATATTAGTTTTGGTTGGTTGAGGACAAGCCATAGTTCAAGTTTGGTGTTGTGATGCGTGAGCATCTCTCTTATCTTTTCCTAGTGAATTTGCACTTAAATTGTTGAGTTTAATCAAGAATTAATTATCTTTTAGCCACTATGGATGCTACTTTGAGTATTGTGCAATTATGTTTATTTTAGGTAGCATTCAGCTGGATTTGATGGAGTTTTTGCAGCACAAGAATTGAAGGAGAAAACCAGCGAGGAGCGATGCGTGCGCGTACTTGACGCGTGCGCGTGATTTGGAGCTTTCCATGGCGACGCGTGCGCGTGGCTGACGCATACGCGTGATTTGAAGATTTTCACAGCGACGCGTGCGCGTACCTGACGCGTACGCGTGACTGATGCGTACGCGTGACATGCGCCACGTGTAGAAAACGCTAGGAGCGATTTCTGGGCTGCTTTTGACCCGGTTTTTAGCCCAGAAAACACAGATAAGAGGTTGTAGAGTGAAGGAATCAAGTGGTCTCCATCCATCAATTAAAGACTTGCTGATTTCCATAATTAATTTTGATTTAAATTTAATTTTAAAATAGGAAAAGATATTTTTTAGTTTTAGAAAGTAGATTTTAAATTTATTAGGATTAGATATAAAAGGATTTGGAATTAGTTAACTTTAGAGGCCATCAGATTGGAACTCATTACATTTTACCTAAATCCTTATTTTCTCTCTGAACCATGAGTAACTAAACCTCCACTGTTAAGGTTAGGAGCTCTGTCTATTTGTATGGATTTATTTTATTACTTTTTCTATTTTAATTCATGTATGGATTTATAATTTAAGAATTGTTTTCGCTCTTCATCTTATGAATTTGGGTGAATCGGAAGTATGACCCTCTTTCTATTTGAGTTCTTATATAACTTGGAAAAGTTCTTTATTTGAATAACAGCTTGAAAACATATTCTCCTAAATTTTAATTATCTGGATTTAACAGGATACGTGACATATAATCCTTTTATTTTTGGGTAATTAGAGTTTTTGTGGCATATAAACTGGAATTTGATCATCACCCTCTAATTGGAATTAATTGACCAAAGAATTGGCTGTTGATGAATTTTAGAGGGGACTAGAAAGGTCTAAGGAATTAGGGTCTAGTCACATATAGTTTGCCATAAATTAAATCCTACATGATTAAAATAGTTAAAAAGTTAATTCGAAAAAATAAATAACTCTAAAACCTTAACTGTTTTCTCCATATTTTATTTCCAAACCATTTACTTTACTATTTTAGTTTCTGCACGATTGTTTAATGCTATTTGAACATCCAACACTCTTTTCTGTTTGCCTGACTAAGCTCATCAATCAACCATTGTTGCTTGATCCATTAATCCTCGTGGGATCGACCCTCACTCACCTGAGGTATTACTTGGTACGACCCGATGCACTTGCCGGTTAGTTTGTGGGTTATATAAAATACCGCACCAAGTTCAAAAAGCATTAAATAGGAAACTCAGAATATCAGAAGACAGACAATAAATAAGTTGGGAATAAAATATGGAGAAAGTAGTTAAGGCTTCAGAGTTATCTATTTTCCGGATTGACTTTTCTTATTAATTTATTTTAATCATGCAAGATTTAATTCCTGGCAAACTATATATGACTAAACCCTAATTCCTTAGACCTTTTTAGTCTCATCTAAAATTCATCAACCGCCAATTCTTTGGTCAATTAATTTCAATTAGAGGTGTAGTTCAATTCTAGTTATATGCCACAGAAATCCTAATTACCCAAATATAAGAGGATTATATGTCACGTATCCCGTTAAATCCAGATAATTAGAAATTTAGGAGAATATGTTTTCAACCTGTTGTTCAATTGAAGAGATTTTCCAAGTTATACAAGAACTCAATTAGAAAGAGGGTCATACTTTCGTTCCGCCCAATTTCATAAAATAAAGAACGAAAACAATTCTTGAAATATAAAAACAGTACATAAATTAAAATAGAAAAAACAAGGAACAGAATCAATCCATACAATAGACAGAGCTCCTAACCTTAACAGTGGAGGTTTAGTTGCTCATGGTTCAGAGAGAAAACTAGGATTCAGGTAAATTGTAAATTGCGGAATGAGGTAGAAGAGAAAAGAGATCCCCAAAGGGCTGATTCTTTTCCCTTTTATATCTAATCCTAATTAATGTATAATATATTTCCTGAAACTAAATAATATCTTTTCCTATTTTTAAATAAAATAAAGTTTAAATCAAAATTAATAGGAGATTGCGTGCTTGCTTCTTGGAGAGTTGGGGACCACTTGATTCCTTAATAATCCACACCTAACTTGAGAAATCTCAAGTTAGGTGCAGCCTTGACCGAATTGATGGAGAAGAAGTATGGACTATTATATACCGTTGGAAAGCTCTGGAAGTTAGCTTTCTAACGCCACTAGAATCACATCAATTGGACTTCTGTAGTTTGAGTTATTAAGGTTTGAGTGCAGAGAGGTCATGGTTGACACCATCATTCACCTTCTTCTCTTTTTCTGCGGAAACTCCATCAAATCCATCCGAATATTACCTAAAATAAATAGAATTGCATATGACTCAAAGTAGCATTTATAGTGGATAAAAGATAATTAATTCTTGATTAAACTCAACAAATTAAATGCAAATTCACTAGGAAAAGGTAGAAAAGATGTTCACACATCACCTGTAACCTGGGAAGGAATTCGATTTATTAAGTATACAGCTGTAGAAAAGGCTTCATCCCAAAAATGGAGAGGGAGAGAAGCTGTTGCTTGGAGAGCAAGCCCAGTCTCCACAACATGGCGATGCTTTCTTTCAGCAATCCCGTTTTGTTATGGGGTATGTGGGCAGGTAGTTCTATGAACAATCCCTTCATGAGCTAAATATTCTTGAAAGGCTCGTGACATATACTCAGTACCATTGTCAGTTTGGAAATCCTTAATGGTATAACCCAATTGATTTTCCATCCAAGATTTATATTGCTTAAACACTGAAAAAACTTGTGACTTATTTGTGAGAAGAAAAATACTAGTATGGCGTGAAAAGACATCAATAAATGATACATAATACCGAAAACAATGCAAAGAAGTGATGGGAGCTGATCCCATACATCCGACACAATTAGAGATAGAGGAGTATAATAAGCATGCATAGATGCAGTATATGGAAGTTTATGCGATTTGGCCATGCAACAAAGGGAGCATACAGAATCTGAATTAGAAATTTTATTCACTAGCAAATTGCACTTATTTATAATTTTTTGTACAATAGGGATGGTGGGATGTCCAAAATGCTTATGGTAAACTTCCAATGAAACACACTTTGCAAACAAGATTGAAGGTGACTTATAAGAGGATTGCACAGCTCTAGGTATGGAAACTTTCTCAAATTTACACATTCCTCTCTCACCCTTGCCTTTGAAAAGGACTTCTTTGGTAGCTTGAGATTTTACCAAGCAATAATCAGGCCAAAATGAGAAGTAAACATTGTTATCTCGTGCAAATTGTGATACACTTAGAAGGTTCTGAGTTATTGAAGGAACAAGTAAAAGATCATACAATTTATATCGTTTAAAAGAAGAGCAGCATTGTAAGCATGAATTTTTTACTCGATTAATTCTCATACCTGACCCATTACCTGTGTAGACCTGTTCTTGGCCTTGATATTCATATGATTGGTGAAGATTTTCTGGATCTGAGGTGCAGTGATGGGTGGTTCCTGTGTCAGCATACCATGATTGATCAGCAATAGCATATGGTGTGGCTAGCATAGCTTTAGGATTTTAGAAAGAAGGTGTTGGTGGTAATGCTGTGTGCATTGAAGAATTGGGAATATGGTTTTGAGCATGAGAGTAATTTTGATCCAAGCAAAAATAGCAATAACTAGCGATATGTCCCATTTTGCCACAAATTTGGCATTGGGGGTGATTGTTGGTTCCCCAAGAACCGCTGCCACCATGAGAATTCCTGCCACCACAACCTCTTCTTCCAAAAGGAGCTCTTCCAAAGTTATTGTATATTCTACGAGCTGGATTAGAATATGAATTTGTTGGAGAAGTCCGTTGTTGGTGAGAGGTTGATTCTTGAGTAGTAGTAGTTTGTGACAGGTGAACTTGAACCATAGATGATTTAGGTTTCTTGAATCTGTCAATTATTTCTTCTTGTGCCATCAATAATGCCTCAAGATCTGGGATAGAGTATGGAGGATCTTTGGCAGTGATCATTGTGATAAATGGATGATATTCTTCACTGAAGCCATTGAGGATGATATTGGTGTATTCTTCATCAGAGAGTGGTGAGCCGATCGTAGCCAATGAGTCTGAGAGCTTTTTTATTTGAAGAAGATAATATGATGTTGAGGCTTGTTTCTTGACTGATCGTAGTTACAATTGCAATTATCGAGCATGAGCTTTATTTTGGGAAGCAAAAAATGTATGAATTCTGCTCCATATTTCATGAGCAAAGTGACACCCGATTATTCTATGTTTTAACGAGTCGTCCATTGAAGCAAATAACCAAGAGTTGACATTGTAATCATCTATTCTCCATGTTTTATATTTCTTGGATTCTTTTTTATTGGCTTCATCTGCAGGATTATCATAGCGTGGAGGAATTTTACCTTGATTCAGGTGATCTTTAAGTTCCTGCCCGCAGATTGAAAGGGTTACAAAATGTCTCTAGGTCAAAAAGTTGGTTTCACTCAATTTCTCAGCTAGTGAAATATTGAATGGTTTATCCTTGAAATTTGATGAAGTAGAAGCTATTGGTGTTGATTTAGCAGCATCATCATCATTGGTTTGAATATTTTCAAGTTGAGCCATGGATCTTGTGTGCTCTTGATACTATAAAGGAATATAAGTGTGAGCAGAGAGAGCAAAGAGAAGAAAAGAAAATGAAAACTGATATGAGTGTCTTGAATGATTATTGAAAATGTATATTATTTTTTTACA
The DNA here is from genome assembly GCF_003086295.3 of Arachis hypogaea. Lineage (NCBI taxonomy): Eukaryota > Viridiplantae > Streptophyta > Magnoliopsida > Fabales > Fabaceae > Arachis > Arachis hypogaea. The sequence continues at coordinate 94,748,072 of NC_092044.1, read as the reverse complement.
CTGAGATTGCCAAATATATATCCTACACTTGTATACAAGACTTTTCATAATAGATTCTTGATAACTAATTTTTACATGTGACACTCTAATAATTTCACATGATGAGATGAATTTTAAATTTATTCTGATATTAATATATATTGAAAGAAAAATAAATAATAATGTGTATTTATTTACCTAATTAATATAGATATAAATATATATAAACATAAATGATTTTTGGTATATATTCTAATAACGTTTAGGTTGAAAGATAAGTTTGTCCCGCTCTAAGACTATATATGATATGTCTCACTCAAAGGAATTTTTTTTAGGAAGCTTATCATTGTTTTAGATATATTGACAAATTAGAAATGACCCACATTTAAAAAATTTTTAAAATGAAACTTCAATCATCCTTATCCTTATGTATGTATGAATATAAAGCCTAAGTCATGAGTTTATTATTATATAATATTATGTACACCGTATTTAAATTTTTAAATGAAACTTCAATAATCCTTTTGTACACCGTACTTCTATTTTTTTTCTCCCTTGACAATAAATTTGAAGCCCATCAGTAATGCCACAAATTAAACGGCCATACTTATAATAATCTATCTAATGTCAATAATATCCTATCACTGCTGTACAGAAATCAATTCCTGTCTACGCGTGTTACACCTAACACCACACGCGATTTTCTCTCTATTATGACATCTCATTTCAGCAGCTGTTGAAATTTTAGGCACACAGCACCATAGAACTATCCATTAAATTCTCATACTTTAAAAATTTTGTAAGCATAAAATATCATAAAAATCACTTGAGAATTAAAATGTTAAAATGCATTCTTAAGAAACTAATTATTGTAATTTTATAAAATATCGAGAATCAAAATTTCAAAATGCACGTCTGTTAAAATACTAGCATGGAATAACACTCAATTCAAGTTCATCAACATAATAAAACAGGTCATTTTTCTTTGGAAAAATCGTTTTAGTACAAAAAAATGAACATATACAACTGATATGGATCCAGTGTTCAATTACGCAGCTTTCTTTTGCGTCAAATATAAATTGTGGGCACTACAGTGTAGCAGTAAAACACTTGCTTCTAAGTTCTAATAGTGTGTCTAATTTGTACATCTCAGATTGTACAAGAGAGCAAAGCACTTGTGATTTTTTACTTCTTTCCTTTTAACATTGGAGCTACCCTTTTATATTTCATCATCTTTTTTAAAGAATAAAGTGTGTAGTTTATTTCAATGAATTCTTTATACATTAACAACATTTTCCTTCTTTGACTGAATATCTATTGTATAACATGTATATAATATGTCCCATCCAACACAGCAAATAAACTCTGATCTTTACTCATTAAGTAATTACAAGATAGTAACGTAACTACTCTCCGCTCAGATTATTATCCATCTATAAGTTACTACATATACTCATCAGCAAGGGAATGATACTTAACCTAATCTCATCTAATTTCATCTCACATGATCCTTAACCTAATATCTCTTACAATCCATAATTGACTTTATCGTCAAAGTATCTAGAAGTAGAAATACGCCTTACACTATTTAAGACTACAAACTTGGAACTAAAAAAGTAACGACAAATTCTATTTTAGTTAATATTTGATTATAAAAGATTCCAGTATATTATCATCATCCCATTCCCATGCATACGTGTTATTACCTTAGCATCCTCATTCATATACATATAATAAAGGCAATAATAATTATTACTTGAACTTAATTAATTATCAAAATGGATGGTGTTTTCATCAAGATCAGAAAAGGTTCATTATGATTGCTTTATTGTGTATTGTTTCTACCATGGTGCATGGCCAAGGTACCCATGTAGGGTTCTATGCTACTACATGTCCAAAAGCCGAGTCCATAACTCCGACCCTACTCTAGCTGCTGCCTTACTCAGAATGCACTTCCATGATTGCTTTGTCCAAGATTGTGACACTTCTGTCCTCGTTACCGGCTTTGTCACCGAGAGAACAGCATTTGCAAACCTCGGACTTAGAGGATTCGAGGTCATTGACGACACAAAGACACAACTCGAGGCTGCATGTCCCAGCGTTGTGTCTTGCGCCGATATTGTTGCCCTTGCTGCTCGCGACTCCGTTGTCCTGGTATATATACACAACAATAATAAAATTTTGAGTAAATTTCCTTTCCAGCCCCTGTCCTTTTTGAAAATTGACAAGCCACCTTCTGACGTTTAAAAAATGACAAATCGGTCCCTGTCTATTTCTTATGTTAGACGCATCGACCCTTCTGTGGCTCCCTCACTTGAAACTCGACAAAAAATACTGATCTATAACGGTGAACAGATGACTTGGCATGGACACATCAGCTGAATTTATTAGGACGATACAGCCCCTCGTCGTTTGAAGGAAGTGAGAGACGCACGTTTTGGAGACCTTCTCCCCCTTCTCCCCTTACATGTAGCTTCATAGGGAAATGACCCTCACTTAGCACACAAAATTACACCCTAACCCTAAGAAAGTGAAATGTTTCCCTCCAACTCAAGCTGACTAGGACTTCCAGCGAGTAAGTGGCGAAGGCAATGTTGACAGAGCCGTTGACGGCGCTACTAAGGTTAGTGTCGTTTAGTTCATTCATTACCTTGTGAGTTGGTTGTGTTTTATAAAATTAGTTTTTTGTAATCTTATTTTGCTACCTTTATTCACCGTCTTTGGTTATGATTGGTGTGGATGACTATAGTAGTTAGTTAATCCAAAGTGTTGCACATTTTTCTTCTGGAAGATGTCATATGAAATTGTCCCTGTTTTTCATCATGGGGGTTGGTTCGAAAGAAATTCTGATGGAGTGTTGCACTACTTTGATGGAAAAGTTGAGGTATTTCTTCCATTAGATATAGATTATGTTAACTTCAAAGACTTGGTGGAAATGTTTAAGGTTTAGAGTATACTAGCTACAAAGAGATTTATTGGTATGATGATACTGTCCCTGACTTGGAGTCTGGATTGCATGTTCTTAAAGGGGATAAGAAGATTAACCAGATATGTGATAAAAAGATGGAGGATGTGGAGTCTGATTTTCTTGTGATCTATTTTGAGCACAATATGTTAGCAAGATGAATTATGTTGCTGAAGACAGAACAGAGGATGAAGTTGTCAAAGTTGATTCTTCTTCTTCTTCTTCTTCTGACGATGGATATGAGACCACGGAAGATGAGTCCTACAAACCCCCTCCACCTGGATTCGAATCCAGTAGTAGCAGTAGTGGTAAAGAAGATAAGGCCAAGAAGAACCGTGTGAGAAAGAGTAAAAAAGGTGGGCTGAGTTCTGAACATAAGTCTGTTAAGAAGAAGAGTGTTGGAAAGTCAGATACTCCTAAAAAGAAGCAAAATGTGCCCCATGGTGGAATTGATGACAAGGACTTGTCTCTTAGGACCAAGAAGAAGAAAGCAAAAAGATATGTTGGAAGAGTAAGGAAACATATCTTGTCACAAGAAGGAGCTGGTAATGTACCAAGGAATGGGCTTAATACTGAAGAAGGTAATGGGTCAAGTGGGGTGGATCCAACTCCAGAGGTAAGAGATAGGCTGGTGGACGAAATTGTGATTCGTACTCTTTATACTTGTATGAAATTTAATTCGAGATAATAGCTCTTTACTATGTGTGGTCACAACTCCGTTCAACTAACCAGCAAGTGTACTGGGTCGTCCAAGTAATAAACCTTACGTGAGTAAAGGTCGATTCCACAGAGATTGTTGGTATGAAGCAAGCTATGGTCATCTTGTAAATCTCAGTCAGGCGGATAGTAATTGATTATGGATTTTTGAAAATTAAAAAATAATAAACATAAATAAAGATAAAGTTACTCATGTAATCCAATGATGGGAATTTCAGATAGGTGTATGGAGATGCTGTGCTCCTCCTGAATCTCTGCTTTCCTACTGCTTTTATCCAATTTTATCACTCCCTTCTATGGCAAGCTGTATGTAGGGCATCACCGTTGTCAATGGCTACATCCCATCCTCTCAGTGAAAAAGGTCCAAATGCTCTGTCACAGCACGGCTAATCATCTGTCGATTCTCAATCAGGTTGGAGTAGAATCCCTTGATTCTTTTGCGTCTGTCACTAACGCCCAGCCTTCAGGAGTTTGAAGCTCGTCACAGTCATTCAATTCCGGAATCCTACTCGGAATACCACAGACAAGGTTAGACCTTCCGGATTCCCATGAATGCCGCCATCAATTCTAGCTTATACCTCGAAGATTCTGTTTAAGGAATCCAAGAGATATGTGCCCGGTCTAGGGTAGAACGGAAGTGGTTGTCAATCACGCGCGTTCATAGGTGAGAATGATGATGAGTGTCACGGATCATCACATTCATCAAGTTGAAGTGCAACGAATATCTTAGAATAGGAATAATTCGAATTGGATAGAAAATAATAGTGATTGCATTGAAACTTGAGGTACAGCAGAGCTCCACACCCTTAATCTATGGTGTGTAGAAACTCCACCGTTGAAAATACATAAGTGAAAGATTCAGGCATGGCCGAATGGCCAGCCCCCCAAAACGTGATCAATAGTCTCCTCAGATGAAGAATAAAATAAAACTGAGACCAAAGATGTCTAATACAATAGTAAATTATCCTATTTATACTAGACTAGCTACTAGGGTTTACATGAGTAAGTAATTGATGCATAAATCCACTTCCGGGGCCCACTTGGTGTGTGTTTGGGCTGAGCTTGATCTATCCACGAGCTGAGTCTTCTTTTGGAGTTGAACGCCAAGTTGTAACGTGTTTTGGGCGTTCAACTCCGGGTCGTGACGTGTTTCTGGCGTTTTACTCCAGACAGCAACATGGAACTGGCGTTGAGCGCCAGTTTACGTCGTCAATTCCCGAATAAAGTATGGACTATTATATATTGGTGGAAATATCTGGATGTTTCCTTTCTAATGCCGTTGAGATCGCGCCATTTGGAGTTTTGTAGCTCCAAAAAATCCATTTCGAGTGCAGGGAGGTCAGATTCCAACAGCATCAGCAGTCCTTTGTCAGCCTCCTATCAAAGTTTTGCTCAAGTCCCACAATTTCAGCCAGAAATTACCTGAAATCACAGAAAAACACACAAACTCATAGTAAAGTCCAGAAATGTGAATTTAACATAAAAACTAATGAAAACATCCCTAAAAGTAGCTTGAACTTACTAAAAACTACCTAAAAACAATGCCAAAAAGCGTATAAATTATCCGCTCATCACAACACCAAACTTAAATTGTTGCTTGTCCCCAAGCAACTGAAAATCAAATAGGATAAAAAGAAGAGAATATACTATAAATTCTAAAATATCAATGAATATTAATTCTAATTAGATGAGCGGGACTTGTAGCTTTTTGCTTCTGAACAGTTTTGGCATCTCACTTTTTCCTTTGAAGTTCAGAATGATTGGCTTCTCTAGGAACTTAGAATTTCGGATGGTGTTATTGATTCTCCTAGTTAAGTATGTTGATTCTTGAACACAGCTACTTATGAGTCTTGGCCGTGGCCCTAAGCACTTTGTTTTCCAGTATTACCACCGGATACATAAATGCCACAGACACATGACTGGGTGAACCTTTTCAGTTTGTGACTCAGCTTTGCTAGAGTCCCCAGTTAGAGGTGTCCAGGGCTCTTAAGCACACTCTTTTGCTTTGGATCACGACTTTAACCACTCGGTCTCAAGCTTTTCACTTGGGCCTTCATGACACAAGCACATGGTTAGGGATAGCTTGGTTTAGCCGCTTAGGCCTGGATTTTATTTCCTTGGGCCCTCCTATCCATTGATGCTCAAAGCCTTGGATCCTTTTTACCCTTGCCTTTTGGTTTTAAGGGCTATTGGCTTTTTCTGCTTGCTTTTTCTTTTTCTTTCTATTTTTTTTCGCAAGCTTTTGTTTTTCACTGCTTTTTCTTGCTTCAAGAATCAATTTCATGATTTTTCAGATTATCAATAACATTTCTCTTTGTTCATCATTCTTTCAAGAGCCAACAGTTTTAACATTCATAAACAACAAGATAAAAAATATGCACTGTTTAAGCATTCATTCAAAAAACAAAAAGTATTGTCACCACATCAATATAATTAAACTAAATTCAAGGATAAATTCGGAATTCATGTACTTCTTTGTTCTTTTGAATTAAAAACATTTTTCATTTAAGAGAGGTGAAGGATTAATGGAATTATTCATAACTTTAAGACATAGTTACTAAACACTAATGATCATGAAGTAGAGACACAAAACATAGATAAACATATAATATAAAAATCGAACAGCAGAAAAGTAAGAACAAGGAATGAATCCACCATAGTGGCGTCTTCTTCTTGAAGGACCAACAATGTCCTTAAGCTCTTCTATGTCCCTTCCTTGCCTTTGTTGCTCCTCCCTCATTACTCTTTGATCTTCTCTTATTTCATGGAGAATGATGGAATGCTCATGATGTTCCACCCTTAATTGTTCCACATTGTAGCTCAAATCTTCTAGGGAAGTGTTGAGTTGTTCCCAATAGTTGTTGGGAGGAAAGTGCATCCCTTGAGGCATCTCAGGGATTTCTTGATGATGAGCTTTCTCATGCATCTCTTGAGATCCGTGGAGGGTCTCTTGCTTGCTCCATCCTCTTCTTGGTGATGGGCTTATCCTCTTCAATGAGGATATCTCCTTCTATGATAACTCCAGTTGAGTAACATAGATGGCAAATAAGATGAGGAAAAGCTAGCCTTGCCATGGTGGAAGACTTTTCGGCTATTTTGTAGAATTCATGGGAGATGACTTCATGAACTTCTACTTCCTCTCCAATCATGATGCTATGAATCATGATGGCCCGATCCACAGTAACTTCAGATCGGTTGCTAGTGGGGATGATGGAGCGTTGAATGAACTCTAACCACCCTCTAGCCACAAGCTTGAGGTCCAGTCTTCTTAGTTGAACCAGCTTGCCTTTGGAGTCTCTTTTCCATTGAGCTCCTTCCACACATATGTCCATAAAGACTTGGTCCAACCTTTGATTAAAGTTGACCCTTCTAGTGTAGGGGCGTTCATCTCCTTGTATCATGGGCAAGTGGAATGCCAACCTCACATTTTTCGGACTAAAATCTAAGTATTTCCCCCGAGCCATTGTGAGATAATTCTTTGGACTCGGATTCACACTTTGATCATGGTTCCTAGTGATCCATGAATTGGCATAGAACTCTTGAACCATTAAGATTCCGACTTGTTGCATGGGGTTGGTTAGGACTTCCCAACCTCTTCTTCGGATTTCATGTCGGATCTCTAGATACTCATTTTTCTTGAGTTTGAAAGGGACCTCAGTGATCACCTTCTTCTTTGCCACAACATTATAAAAGTGGTCTTGATGGCTTTTGGAGATGAATCTTTCCATCTCCCATGACTCGGAGGTGGAAGCTTTTGTCTTCCCTTTTCCTTTTCTAGAGGATTCTCCGGCCTTAGGTGCCATTGATGGTAATGGAAAAAATAAAAAGATTATGCTTTGACCACACTAAACTTAAAATATTGCTCGCCCTCGAGCAAGAGAAGAAAGAAGAGAAGAAGAAGAAGAAGAAAATATGGAGGAGAGTGAGGGAAGGTGTTTCGGTCAAGGTATAGAAGAGGGGGTTTGTGTTGTGTGAAAATGAAGTAGAATGGAAGGGTATATATAGGGAGGGGAGTGGGTGTATTTTCGGTCATTTAGGGTAGGTTTGGGTGGGAAAGATTTTTTGAATTTTGAAAGTGGGTGGGGTTTATGGGGAAGAGTGGATGGATGTGAGTGGTGAATGGGGTAATTGGGAAGAGAGGTTTGAGGTGATTGGTGAAGGGTTTTTGGGGAAGTGTGTTTATTGGAAAGAGAGAATGAATATTGAGAAGAGGAGAGAATATGTTAGGTGGGGATCCTATGGGGTCCACAGATCCTGAGATGATCCTGTGGGGTCCACAGATCCTGAGGTGTCAAGGATTTACAACCCTGCACCAATTAGGCATATAAAATGCCTTTGCACACCATTCTGGTGTTTAAACGCCGAAGTGATGCACACTCCAGGCGTTCAACGCCCATGTGTAGCATGTTTCTGGCGTTGAACGCCATTTCCATGCTTGTTACTGGCGTTGAACGCCATTTCCATGCTTGTTACTGGCGTTCAGCGCCAGCTTTCCTCAAGGCATATTCCTGGCGTTCAAACACCAGGATGTTGCTTGTTTCTGGCGTTCAGCACCAGAAACATGCTCTGTTCTGGCGTTGAATGCCAGCCAGATGCACCTTACTGGCATTTAAACGCCAGTAAGTCCTTCCTCTAGGGTGTGATTTTTCTTCTGCTATTTTCGATTCTATTTTTAATTTTAGTATTTTTTTCGTGACTCCACATGATCATGAACCTAATAAAACACAAAATAACAATAAAATAAAATTAAAATTAGATATATAAAAATTGAGTTGCCTCCCAATAAGCACTTCTTTAGTGTCATTAGCTTGACAGTGGGCTCTCATGGAGCCTCACAGATATTCAGAGCATGATGAGGGCCTCCCAACACCAAACTTAGAGTTTGAATGAGGGGGCTTCTCAACACCAAACTTAGAGTTTGGTTGTGGCCTCCCAACACCAAACTTAGAGTTTGACTGTGGGGCTCTTTTTGACTCTGTACTGAGAGAAGCTTTTCATGCTTCATCTCCATGGTTGAAGAGGAAGGTCCTTGAGCTTTAAACACAAGGTAGTCTCCATTCAATTGAAGGACTAATTCTCCTCTGCTAACATCAATCACAGCTTCTGCTGTGGCTAGGAAGGGTCTTCCAAGGATGATGCATTCATCTTCTTCCTTGCTAGTGTCTAAGATTATGAAATCAGCAGGGATGTAAAGGCCTTCAACCTTTACTAACACGTCCTCTACTAATCCATAAACTTTTCTTACTGACTTGTTTGCCAATTGAAGTGAGAATAAGGCAGGCTGTACCTCAATGATCCCCAGTTTCTCCATTACAAAGAGTGGCATAAGATTTATGCCTGACCCCAGGTCACACAGAGCCTTATTAAAGGTCATGGTGCCTATGGTACAGGGTATTAAGAATTTACCAGGATCTTGTCTCTTTTGAGGTAGAGTTTTCTGAATCCATGTATCTAGTTCACTAATGAGCAAGGGAGATTCACCTTCCCAAGTCTCATTACCAAACAACTTGGCATTCAGCTTCATGATAGCTCCTAGATATTGAGCAACTAGCTCTCCAGTTACATCTTCATCCTCTTCTGAAGAGGAATAGTTTTCAAAGCTCATGAATGGCAGAAGGAGATTTAGTGGAATCTCTATGGTCTCTATATGAGTCTCAGATTTCTTTAGGTCCTCAATAGGGAACTCCTTCTTGTTTGAGAGACGTCCCAGGAGGTCTTTCTCACTAGGATTTTCGTCCTTCTCCTCCCTTGTGCATTCGGCCATATTGATTACTTCAATGGCCTTGCAATCTCCTTTTGGATTCTCTTCTGTATTGCTTGGGAGAATACTGGGAGGGGTTTCAATGACTTTCTTACTCAGCTGGCCCACTTGTGCCTCCAGATTTCTAATGGAGGACCTTGTTTCACTCATGAAACTTAAAGTGGCTTTTGAATGATCAGAGACTAAGTTTGCTAAATTAGAGGGGCTCTGTTCAGAATTTTCTGTCTGTTACTGAGAAGATGATGGAAAAGGCTTGTTATTACTGAGCCTAATTCTTCCACCATTGTTAAAGCCTTGTTGAGGCTTTTGTTGATCCTTCTATGAGAAATTTGGATGATTTCTCCATGATGAGTTATAGGTGTTTCCATAAGGTTCACCCATGTAATTAACCTCTGTCATTGCAGGGTTCTCAGGATCATAAGCTTCTTCAGAAGCTGCCTCTTTAGTACTGTTGGATGCATTTTGCCATCCATTCAGACTTTGAGAGATCATGTTGACCTGCTGAGTCAACACTTTGTTCTGAGCCAATATGGCATTCAGAGTATCAATTTCAAGAACTCCCTTCCTCTGAGGCGTCCCACTATTCACGGAATTCCTCTCAGAAGTGTACATGAATTGGTTATTTGCAACCATGTCAATAAGTTCTTGAGCTTCTTCAGGCGTTTTCTTTAGGTGAATAGATCCACCTACAGAATGGTCCAATGACATATTGGAAAATTCAGATAGACCATAATAGAATATATCTAATATGGTCCATTCTGAAAACATGTCAGAAGGACACTTTTTGGTCATCTGCTTGTATCTTTCCCAAGCTTCATAGAGGGATTCACCATCTTTTTGCTTGAAGGTCTGAACATCCACTCTAAGCTTGCTCAGCTTTTGAGGAGGAAGAATTTATCCAAGAAAGCCGTGACCAGCTTATCTCAGGAATCCAGGCTATCTTTAGGTTGTGAGTCCAACCATGTTCTAGCTCTGTCTCTTACAGCAAAAGCGAAAAGCATGAGCCTGTAGACTTCAGGATCTACTCCATTTGTCTTAACAGTCTCACAAATCTGCAAGAACTTAGTTAAAAACTGGTAAGGATCTTCAGATGGAAGTCCATAAAACTTGCAGTTCTGTTGCATTAAAGCAACTAGTTGAGGCTTAAGCTCAAAATTGTTGGCTCCAATGGCAGGAATGGAGATGCTTCTTCCATCAAATTTGGACGTTGGTTTTGTAAAGTCACCAAGCATTCTCCTTGCATTATTGTTGTTAGGTTCGGCTGCCATCTCCTTCTCTTGTTCGAAAATTTCAGAAAGGTTGCCTCTGGATTGTTGTAGTTTAGCTTCTCTTAGTTTCCTCTTCAAAGTCCTTTCAGGTTCTGGATCAGCTTCAACAAGAGTGTCTTTTTCCTTGTTTCTGCTCATATAGGGAAGAAGAGAACAAGAAAAGAAAAAGGAATCCTCTATGTCAAAGTATAGAGATTCCTTTATGTTAGTAGAAGAAAAAAAGTGCAGAGTAGTGAAGAAGAATGGGTAAGGATAGAGGTGGTGATCTGAGATGAAGAGAGATGAAGAGAAGTGTTAGTGAATAAATAAATAAATAGATAGAAGGAGAGATAGAGAATCTCAAAAATAATTTTGAAAAAGTGGTTAGTGATTTTCAAAAATTAAAGATAAGATGTGATTAAAATTAAAATTTAAACAATTAAAAAGATTTTTTTTGAAAAAGAGGGAGGTATTTTCGAAAATTAGAGGGGGAAAAGTAGTTAGGTGGTTTTGAAAAAGATAAGAAACAAACAAAAAGTCAAATAGTTAGTTGAAAAAGATATTAAAATCAATTTTGAAAAGATAAGAAGATAAGAAGTTAGATAAGATATTTTGAAATTAAATTTTAAAAAAAAAAAAGATAAAATTTTGAAAGAGATATGATATAAAAGATAAGATAAGATAGATTTAATTTTTAAAATTAAATTAATTACTTAACTAACAAGAAATTAAAAGATAAAATTCTAGAATTTAAAGATTGAACCTTTCTTAACAAGAAAGTAACAAACTTCAAATTTTTTAATCAATCATATTAATTGTTAGTGTAATTTCGAAATTTTTGAAATAAAGATAAGGAAGAGATTTTGAAAATATTTTGAAAAAGACTTTTAAAATTTTCGAAAAAAAGAAAAAAATGAAAAAGATATGATTTTTGAAAAGATAAGATTTTTGAAATTTGAAAATTTGACTTGACTTACAAGAAATAACTAATTTTAAAATTTTTTTTACTAAGTCAACTCAAATTTTCGAAATTTTGGAGAGAAAAAAGGAAAAGATATTATTTTTTTTTGAATTTTTAATGATGAGAGAGAAAAATTAAAAACGTCATTTTTGTGTTTTTCTCTTTTCTTTATGGATCAAAACAAAGAATGCATGCAAGAACACTATGAATGTCAAGATGAACACCAAGAACACTATAAAGATCATGATGAACATCAAAAACATAATTTTGAAAGATTTTTGATGCAAAGAAAACATGCAAGACACCAAACTTAGAAATCTTTAATGCATGGACTCTAACAAACAAAAAATGCATATGAAAAACAACAAACAACACAAAACAAGAAAACATTAAGATCAAACAAGAAGACTTGTCAAGAATAACTTGAAGATCATGAAGAACACCATGAATGTATGAATTTTCGAAAAATGCAAGAAAAATTTTTTAAAGCATGCAATTGACACCAAACTTAAAAGTTGACTCAAGACTTGAACAAGAAACACAAAATATTTTTTATTTTTATGATTTTATGATTTTTTTGTATTTTTATTTTTTTTTCGAAAATTATATTTTAAGAAAATGACAATAAAGAAAAATTTTTGAAAGATTTTTGAAATCTTTTTTGAAAAGAAAATAAAAAGAAAATTACCTAATCTGAGCAACAAGATGAACCGTCAGTTGTCCATACTCGAACAATCCCCGGCAACGGCGCCAAAAACTTGGTGGACGAAATTGTGATTCGTACTCTTTGTACTTGTATGAAATTTAATTCGAGATAATAGCTCTTTACTATGTGTGGTCACAACTCCGTTCAACTAACCAGCAAGTGTACTGCGTCGTCCAAGTAATAAACCTTACGTGAGTAAGGGTCGATTCCACAGAGATTGTTGGTATGAAGCAAGCTATGGTCATCTTGTAAATCTCAGTCAGGCGGATAGTAATTGATTATGGATTTTCGAAAATTAATAAATAATAAACATAAAATAAAGATAAAGTTACTCATGTAATCCAATGATGGGGATTTCAGATAGGCGTATGGAGATGCTGTGCTCCTCCTGAATCTCTGCTTTCCTACTGCTTTTATCCAATTTTATCACTCCCTTCTATGGCAAGCTGTATGTAGGCCATCACCGTTGTCAATGGCTACATCCCATCCTCTCAGTGAAAAAGGTCCAAATGCTCTGTCACAGCACGGCTAATCATCTGTCGGTTCTCAATCAGGTTGGAGTAGAATCCCTTGATTCTTTTGCGTCTGTCACTAACGCCCAGCCTTCAGGAGTTTGAAGCTCGTCACAGTCATTCAATTCCGGAATCCTACTCGGAATACCACAGACAAGGTTAGACCTTCCGGATTCCCATGAATGCCGCCATCAATTCTAGCTTATACCTCGAAGATTCTGTTTAAGGAATCCAAGAGATATGTGCCCGGTCTAGGGTAGAACGGAAGTGGTTGTCAATCACGCGCGTTCATAGGTGAGAATGATGATGAGTGTCACGGATCATCATATTCATCAAGTTGAAGTGCAACGAATATCTTAGAATAGGAATAATTCGAATTGGATAGAAAATAATAGTGATTGCATTGAAACTTGAGGTACAGCAGAGCTCCACACCCTTAATCTATGGTGTGTAGAAACTCCACCGTTGAAGATACATAAGTGAAAGGTTCAGGCATGACCGAATGACCAGCCCCCTAAAACGTGATCAATAGTCTCCTCAGATGAAGAATAAAATAAAACTGAGACCAAAGATGTCTAATACAATAGTAAATTATCCTATTTATACTAGACTAGCTACTAGGGTTTACATGAGTAAGTAATTGATGCATAAATCCACTTCCGGGGCCCACTTGGTGTGTGTTTGGGCTGAGCTTGATCTATCCACGAGCTGAGGCTTCTTTTGGAGTTGAACGCCAAGTTGTAAAGTGCTTTGGGCGTACAACTCCGGGTCGTGACGTGTTTCTGGCGTTTTACTCCAGACAGCAATATTGGCGTTGAGCGCCAGTTTATGTCGTCAATTCCCGAATAAAGTATGAACTATTATATATTGCTGGAAAGCTCTGGATGTCTACTTTCCAACGCCGTTGAGATCGCGCCATTTGGAGTTTTGTAGCTCCAGAAAATCCATTTCGAGTACAGAAAAGTCAGATTCCAACAGCATCAGCAGTCCTTTGTCAGCCTCCTATCAAAGTTTTGCTCAAGTCCCTCAATTTCAGCCAGAAATTACCTGAAATCACAGAAAAACACACAAACTCATAGTAAAGTCCAGAAATGTGAATTTAACATAAAAACTAATGAAAACATCCCTAAAAGTAGCTTGAACTTACTAAAAACTACCTAAAAACAATGCCAAAAAGCGTATAAATTATTCGCTCATCATAGGACCATTCCAGAGCCTGTTAATAAAGAGGGAAGCAGACATTGACAAGCCCTATTAATATGAATCTTGAGGCATTTAACTCTCCCATTTCTAGCAAAGAGGATGAAAATAGACCAAGATATCCTGATTTTAATGAGAAAGCTGAGTATGGTGAGGTTGAATTTTAGATAGGACAGCAATTTACGACTATGGAGCAATTTAAGCAAGCATTGAAAGACTATTTCGTGTTTGAGGATAAGGAACTGCAATATTTGAAGAATGAGCTTAAGAGACTTAGAGCTAAATGTGTTGAGGAGGATTGTCCCTGGCTTGTGCTTTGTTCCTATAACAGCGAGAGTCTTTGCTATCAGTTTAAGACACTTTATGGAGAGCACAACTGTGGAAGAAATCTGAGCAGTAATATGGCAACAAGAGCTTGGGTCACAAGCAAACTGGTCAACAGGATGCTAACCCAACAACTTATGACACCAAAGGAGGCGTTGGAGCATATGAAGCATGACTATAATGTACATGTAAATGACAAGATGATTACTCGAGCTTTGAAGGCTGTTAGAGAGCAAACAGTTGGAAAGGAGCGAGAACAGTATGGCAAGCTTCATGACTATATGAATGAAATTCATAGAAGCAATCTGGGTTCTATTGGAATGATTGATGTAATCCCACAACCAGAAGGGTGTCCACTCTTTAATAGGCTATACATATCTCTTGACGCATGTAAGAAGGGATTTAAGGTGGGTTTTCGGCCTCTGATTGGGTTGGATGGTTGTTTTCTAAAAGGATACTTTGGTGGACATCTACTATCTGCTAGTGCACAGGATGCAAAAAACCATTTTTTTGTTATAGCCTTTGTTGTAATTGAGTCTGAGAACACTGACTCTTGGAGATGGTTTGTGAACATATTACAAGATGATCTTGGACAAGTCATTAAGCATGGATGGAACTTCATGTCGGATCAACAAAATGTATAAAGTTACTGATCTTTCAATTGTTTCATTATGTTATATTGGCTGGTTTTATCTAAATTTGTACTGTTTGTATATTTTTAAAGGGGCTAGCTAATGCATTATATGAAGTTATGTCGCAAGCGCACCATAGAAATTATGTGCTCCACATACAGAAAAATTTCATCAAGAACTTTAAAGACAAGCATACTAAGGGGTTGGTGTGGAAGGCTGCTAAGAGCACAACGATGAAGGACTTTAGAAACTTAATGGAGCTTTTCAAGAAGGTGAACAAAGAAGCCTATGAGTATCTAAACAAGTTCGATCCGGCTGCATAGAGCAAGGCATATTTTAATCACGGCCCTAAAGTGGACAACATAACGAACAACATGTGCGAAGTATGGAATGCAAAAATTGTCGAGTACAGGTTTAAACCAATTTTAAGTATGTGCGAAGAGCTTAGATGCTATATTATGAGAAAGATGGCAGGGCATAAACACATATTAGGCAAGTGCACTGGGAAGCTGGCTCCAGTTCAACAGTTAAGGTTGGATGAGTATGTTATACCAGAGAGCAATAAATGGACTGCAGAATGGGCTGGGGATGATGCTAGAGTGTTGTTTGAAGTGCAAAGACACCAAACTAGGGTTGCTATCAACTTGCAGAGACAAACTTGTTCCTGCAATGTCTGAAAATTAACAGGTAACCCCTAAACTTTGTCCTTTAGTTTATTATGTGTGGAGTGTGATACAATATGACATGCTGTTCACTTGATAACTGGCAAGGCTACCTTGCAAATATGCTGTTGCTGCCATAGCAAGACTGAGGAGACAGAATCTAAGGCCAGAGGAATTTGCACATAAGTGGCTCATAATGGATGCCATCAGAGGCACTTATGGGGATTCAATCAAGCCAGTTAATTCTGAGAAGTTCTGGGAGGAAACTAATAGGCTCTAACCTAAGGCACCAAACATTAAGAGACCCCTTGGGAGACCTACTAAGAAGAGGAGTGTTGATGTGGTGGCAGAGGCTCAGATGAAAGAGCAAGGATACAAAGTGAAGAAGACCTTCCAGATGACATGTAGCAAATGTGGATAGAAGGACTACTATCATACGACATGTAAAGGTGCACTAACAAATTCTAACTAGCAACCAAAGAGAAAGAAGCCGAAGCAACAACCAAATGGAGAGCAATCAAACCCTACAAATCTAACCCCAGAATAGGTAATATTATAACTTTGGCAACTCAATCTTTATGTGCCTAAATTTTGTGCCTAACTGTATCTAAATGGGTCCTGTAATTTTTTTTTGTGTTGCATAGAATTTGGATGGAGTTGAACCAAATGTAAGCAATAATGTGGCTGTGACATCCCTAGACCCAGTGGTACCCTTTTTTGCTGTTTTGTATTTAGTTTTTTTGTTGGGTAGAAAACTGATATGGACTAAAGTAACACTGAAACACACTTCTTTTTTAATTGTACTTATCCGGCTAAGGCAAAAATCCAGAAGAAAAAACTTTCCAAGGTTGGGACCACACCCACACTACTCGAAGAACCAAGAGTGGAGATCCCACTATCACAGTCTGCACCACTACAACCAGAGGTCTTTTTATTTGTCAAACAACCATTATATTGTAACTAAATTTCAGCCCACTATTCCAATCATAAATACGTTTTTGGTTTTTTTTATTAGAGAATTGATGCTAATACTGGACCTCCAGTGCCAAACAACCCAAATCCTCCCAACCATGGAGCACAATCCGGAGCCAAACAAACAATCCCTGGGAGTAGCAACACAACATCACCAACTCAGGAACAACAATACACTACTGCTGAAACTGGTTTAGGAACTACACCAACTTTCAAATTTGTTTCCACACCAGGCCTGAAAAACCCTTCTAGATCCAAGAGGAGATATTGCTTAAGGCCACCAAGGATGAAATAATCAACTCATACCCATGGTTACTGAAACATAGGATTTGGTATGTTTTTTTTGGTTGTTATGGATCTTCGATGTATCAAAGGTTGAGACCTGTTGTTTAATGACTTGGAATATGTAACAGAATTCTAGTTATCTTAATTTTAGGTGTGGACATTTAGCTCAATAAAATAATTTTTTGTTTCCAGCTGATACATCACCAGACTAAACTATACCTATGTGCATAGCATTATGAATGAAATTTCTATGCTTTTGGATATATATCACACTATCCAGGATTTTATAGATCTATAACTCTTACACAAAATTAGGTTATCATTAATGCAACAAAATCACAATCCATCCATATAGAACATGGTAACTACATATCCAATATCCAATATCCATCTTTCCATACATTAACCTTAACCATACATCACATATTGCAATAAAATACAATCTATGTCCTAGACTACAACATATTTTACTGCTGCTACTACAATTAACATGGCTAGCATGACATAGACTATGAAAGCAATACTCCATTTTTTATTTTTCTTCAATTGCCAAATCAACTTTGTGTTCCAATTGCTCAAATCTGTTCTCTAGCATCATCATTCTTTCATCTACACCAATGTCTTCTTCATGTGAAAAATGACAAGAAATTAGCTCAGCCACATGAAGTAGTTGTAGTGAGGTCGTTCTGTCTGCAATTGTAGTTATCATGAAGATAATTTGTTCAAGCACAAAAGCAAGTTGAATCGATAATCAAGCATGGAGGAACACTTACACAATAGCGGCAATAACCGAGAAAGATCATGTCTGGGTTCTTGGTAGTTGCAGATCTTTGCATGATTGCATAACTTCCACATTTGCATTCAGGGTGTTAAAACTTCACCTTCTTTCCTCCACTAGCATTACTCGAACCCATCCTACCATTCATCCAGCGACGACGAGTCTGAGAGGTTAAGGATTGCTCTGCGTCACTCATGATTGCTACTTGAGTTAGGGTTCGAAAAAAGGAGAGAAGGGGGAGAAGGTTTCCAAAATGCGCGTCTCTCACTTCCTTTAAACATGACGTTTTGATGACTTGGTAGGGGCTGTATCATCCCAACAAATTCAGCTTATGTGTCCATGCCAAGTCACCTGCTCACCGTTATAAGTCAGCATTTTCTGTCGAGTTTCAAGCGAGGGAGCTACAAAAAGGTCAATGTGTATAACAGAAGAAATAGACAGGGGCCGATTTGTCATTTTTTAAACGTTAGAGGGAAGTTTGTCTATTTTCAAAAAGGATAGGGGCCTTAAAAGGTATTTACTCTAAAATTTTAAAGCAAAGGTGAAAACTTACATATAGTTAATTTTAAGTGAAGTTGATAGTTGATAGTTATTAGATGATAATTTAATCAAACCTATAAAATCATCTAATAATTCTTAACTATCAACTTTACATAAAGACATTTGCACGTGAGTTTTTATCTATTTAAAATGAAGTAACAATATTGACAATATTTTTGTTTGTAGAGCTGTGGATTGAGTTGGCAAGTGCCTACAGGACGTAAAGATGGTCATGTGTCACAAGCTTCGGATGTTAACAACTTGCCTGCACCTACGAACTTTATTGATGTTCAAAAACAGAAGTTTGCAGCAAAGGGCCTCAACACACAAGACCTCGTTATCCTTGTTGGTAATCATACTAAGATTCTATTATATTTGTTAGAGATATAATTATATATATAATTTTTTATTAGTTTAAATTTTTGAACCTTTGAAAGAAATCATTTTGTGGGATATATAGTATTTGTTACAGATTAATTTTTATTGATTTAAAAAAAATTAGTATTAAACAAATAAAATTTTCTATGCAAATTTAACGCAAATTTAAAAAACATGTTTGTACAAAAAGTTTGATATGGTTAACTGAAAAAGTTTGATGAGTATGTCGACAGGAGGAGATACGATAGGTACCGCAGCATGCCAATTCTTGAGCAACAGATTGTACAACTTCATCGGAAATGGCCTTGATCCTTTGACGTGAATGGAAATTGGCAGATTAAGAATTATATAGAAAATGGCGTTGCGAGTACAGTTCTTAACCGGCGAAAATCCACTCATCAATTTAGAAAAGAGTTGTCACAAATTTTAGAAATAAAATACTGGGAGTATGAGTCCCAGGTCGTCTCCCAACGAGTTGCAGGAAAATGTGCTATTTTATCAATCAGAGATTTTTCAAATGGGTTTTTGAGTTTGATAAACAGAAAATTAAATTAGAGAATTTATATGATTTAAATAAAATCTTGACCGGGAGAAGATTAATTGGAAGTTCTATCCTTGTTGGAATTTTGTCAAGATCAATTAATAATTAGTCATTGTTTTCATTTAGTTAACCCTCAACGAATAAAGGAAAGTCAAATTAAAAGTCAACTTCTATTCACAAGTCCTAATCCTCTCCCTTCGGAAGGATTAGAGTTAGTGACTAACAAGCCAACCAACAATGAACCAATTACAATTGAACTCTTGAGTATTCCAACTCAAGGTTCTCCTTTTAATCAACTCCCAATCAAGTTAGGAAACTACTCCATCATCATAAATGTAGACTTCACAAAATCAATGGGGAAAATAAAAAGAGACATAATAAACAATAATGAAAGAGATTAATTAAAAGTAAAAATAGTTTTGTATGAATAAACTCTGAAAATAATCCAATATCAACTCTGGACAAATTAAGAATATGAAAGAGTAAATGAAAAGTAAATAACAAACTATAATGACCAGTTCCGGAGGTAGACTCTTCTCAAAAGCCAAAGCCAAAAAATCTTCAAATCCTCGATTATGGATGTCAAAAGAAAAACCTAGGGGAGGAGTAAAATCAGATCTAAAAACTAGAAATTATGCAGAATGAATTCTTCTCTTTGTCTCTGCATGTTTCCTGGCTCTAATCTGTGTTTCTGGGCCGAAAATTGGGTTGAAACGTGGCCCAGAATCTATGCCAGCGACTTCTGTAATTCTGCAGATCGTGCACGTCACGCGACCGCGGCATCCACGTGTTCACGTCACTCAGCATTTTCCGTGCCACGCGTGCGCGTCGTCCACGCATTCGCATCACTTGTGCAGCTTCCAATCTACGCGGTCGCGTCAGGCACACGAGCGCGTCACTGTGATTTCCTCCATTTCACGCGGCCGCGTGAGCCATGCGCCCGCGTCACTTCTCGCTGGTCATCTCCTCAATTCCTTGTGTTCCTTCCATCTTTGCAAGCTTCCTCTCCATTCCTTACGTCATTCCTACCCTATGAAACCTGAAACACTTAACACACTGATCACAGCATCGAATGGTACGAAGGAGAATAAAAATATACAATTAAAAGATCTTTAGGAAGCAATTTTTCAATCATGGAACATTTTCATGAAGGAATTGTAAATACATGCAAATTATATGAATAAGTGGGTGAAGACTTGATAAAACCACTCAATTAAACACAATATAATTTATAAAATAATGGTTTATCAATCTCCCCACACTTAAACATTAGCATGTCCTCATGCTTAGTTGAAGGAGACAAATCTAAATGAATAGGGACATGTGAGATTCATGCAATGCAACAAAATATGGGGCAGATTCCACTAATTCAAATCATACAGTAAAAGCAGGTAAATTTGTAAGAAGATAGCTTGTGAAAGCAGGGAACACAGGATCAAGCATTGAACCCTTACTGTTGGTGCGTGTGCACTCTAATCTTCTTTAGTATATGGGGTAATCACTCTATCCTTCTCTAATCATGCATTAAAAAATTTTTGTTTTTCACCTAACCAATCAACAATTTCAAAGTGCCAATGCAAACATCATGAGGTCTTTTCATGGTTGTAATGGGGCTAAGGTAAGGGTGATGGTTTACATAAGGCTAAGTGAGCTTATACATTGAATCTTTAATTAACTCAAGCTTTCACCTAACATACATATAATCTATATAATTTCAACATTCATACTTAGCTACCCAAAATTTCCTTTTCACCTTCCATACTCATGCATTAACCTTTATTTTAATTTTTCACATGTGCATTGATTATTGAACTCTGACTTATCATTGGGGTAATTTTGTCCCCTTATTCATTAAAATAAAGATTTTTTTAAACATAGCTTATCAATGCACATAGATTTGTAATCTTTCTTTTATGGTTTCACATGAATAGGTACCCAAATTCCCTTTATTTTATCATGACATATTCTCCTATTACCCTTTATTCCCACAATTTTTTCATACTCAGTTAACACACAAATTCTATCTTAAGCTAACCAAAGATTCAATTGGGATTTTCAATTGTTTTTCTGCTTAAAGCTAGTAATGTGGTAAAATATAGAACAAATGGGATTAAAAACGGCTCAAAGTGGTTAACAAAGGTAATTAAAAGGGTAGGCTTATTTGGGGTAAGTGAGCTAAACAAGCAATGGCCTCAATCATATGCATGCACATAACACATTAACATTGGATATAGGATAAAACAAAATTCAGATTACAATCATAGAGAAGTAAACACACAAGAAAAAAATATCTATGGTTAAATAGTGTAACCATGTATTAAGGCTCAAAGTTTCACGGGTTGTGTGTTCTTTAGCTCAAAAATCCTATTCCAATTTCAACTTCAAACAAATTTAACATAATTGTTTTGATTTAAGTTAGTGAAATTTTCAAAAAAAATATGGTCTTAAAAGAAACTTATTATCTTTTCAATCAGGTAGAACATGCATGTAATTAACCTACTACTATGCAATCTATTCTATTCTAAAGAAAAAAGAAATTGGTGTTAGGGGAAAGAATTACCTCTGGAAGTCAGGTACTGACCGACCTTCCCACACTTAAGGCTTTGCACCGTCCTCGGTGCCATCTATCAGGAACAAGGGTGGGCTGGTGGCAGTATCTCCACAGTTGGAACCGTCATGGCTCCCTGTGCTGGTAAAGAAAGTGGAGTCCGGAGTGCCTGGGTCCTCGTCAGATCTGTGGTTGCCTGTGAGTAGCTCCTTGAGGTAATTGAATCGGCGGTGGTTGCGGTGTTCTCGTAGCTTCGCTTTCTGGTCTTGCTGGTCCAACCTCTCTAGTATTTGATGCAGCAACTGACTAGTAGAAGGTGAAATGTCTGCAGCATGTTCTGCGGACTGGCTGGTGGTAGCCTGAGATATCTCCCGTTAGGGACGTATTGATCATCCCGTGGAAGTATGGCTTTGGTATCCCCAGCTCTGTAGGAGACTCCGGCTACTGAGACAAGATCTGAGACCAAGGCGGGGAAAGTTAGGTTACCCGTAATTTGCACGTGTCCCATAGCATTCTGGATGTGTCTTGGTAGATTTAGAGGCTTGTCTGTGAGGATGCACCATAGTAGAACGGCCATGTCTGCAGTGAAGGAGGACTCATGAGTGCTCGGAAAGACGTAATGGGACATAATCTGTGCGCATATGTGAGCCTCTAAGGTGAGTGCAGAAACCGATAATCCCTTAGGACAGGAATGATGGTATCCAAAAATTCATCTGCTGCTAGGTTGTACGATAACTCTGAGAATAGTGTCCCAGTCAAATTTGTACGTCTGGCGCTTGAGTGCGGCTTCTTGAAATGCGTCCAGTACTTCTGGAGCAGGGGGGATATCTAAGGCTCGTTGAATGGCCTCTTCTATAATGGGAACTTGCTTCTGACGGACATAAACAGACTGTAGGGTCGGCAGGTGGAAATTGGAGTAGAGCTCAACTACCCAAGAAAGATTAACCTACCGTGGCTGTCTGTGTAGGAATCCCCAATGTCTTTGTGCAATTCGCAGCTCAACAAATTCGGCAATATGAGGTGAAAGGATAAGAAGGTGTTCGTTGTTGTAATTCTGAGCTGCCAGAATGGGGAACATCTGCTCACAGTAGGGATTGGAAAATCATGCAGTGTCCTTTGCTGGGAAGGCTTTTTCCTTTTCATCGACCTTTATAATCCTTTTAATTCTTTTTGTTGAGGGCTTAACTATAGTTGAAGATGGCTCTGCCACTAATGCTCTTTTTATTCCTCTCCTTGCTGTGGATTTGGGAGTAGCTTTTTCCTTGCCTTTCTTGGTGGCCATCCTGAAAGGGAACAAGTAAAGACATGAACATTTCAAGGGTTATAGCAAGGAAAAGAATGGGAAAGGTGGTAATCAATGTACCGGAAGGAATAATAATGTTAACATATGGTCATGACTACATGTGAAAAATCAACAGAAATATAGCAAGTGCATGTGATGACAGTTAAATGCAGGGTGTTTATTGGCATGCTGGCAAGGGGATAAGTAGCATAGATCAAGCATTCAACGTCCAAGTTAGATTACCAAGTCTTCCAAACTAACAATATGCTTGTAATAACAATTATATAAAAATTAATAAAATAGAAATAGGGTTTTGTGAAAAGCAAGCATTTATAGTAGTAGATTAAAAGAAATCTAAAAATAGTGCACAATGCCATATGGGCGTTTTCACAAACACATAGCATGCATGTTAAATAAGGTATGGAGAATATTAACTTGAACATGCAAGTAACCCTATAAAAATAATATATAACTGTTAAACAAGTCCTAAACAATCCACAAGCAACATATAAAAATAATGACCCAAATAAATCTCCAACACCAATAGGGCGAAAGAAAGAAAAAAAGAGAAAGTAGAAGAGAAAGAAAAAGAAAACATGAAAATAAGAAGAAGAATAAAAAAGTAGGGAGGGAAGAAGAGAAGAAAAACCTTGATAATGGTGGTGAGAAAGAGGGAGTGGAAGGGAGGAAGAAGGGAGAAGGAAGAAAGGGGGAAAAGTAGGATTGAGGTAAGAAAAGATAAGATAATCTGGCAGATTTGAATGAGTTGGACGGTGCAAGCGACGCGGATGCGTGGGTCACACGGTCGCACGGACAGCCCTTGAATGAGGTGACGCGGATGCGTCGGTCACGCGGACGTGTGATGTAAATTGCGCTAGTGGCGCGAGGGCAGCTTCGCGCTCGCACAACTCTCTGTGTGAAACATGTTTTGCCAAATTTTAGGGTGACGCAGTCGCGTGGTTGACGCGATCGCGTGGATGGCCAAATTATGAAAATGGCGCGGACGCGTGCGGCACGCATTCGCGCGGCAGGGCTTGTGCGGCTAGCACGGGTTCAGCCCAGCTCCAGCGCAAATCACTGCGATACACCCTTTTACGTCGAATTGCAGAGCCACGCGTTCGCGTGGTTGACGCGGACGCCTGGGTAGGCCAATTTACAAATGACGCGATTGCGTCACCCACACGATCGCGTGGGTCAAATGGTGCCAGGGGCAAGCCTCCAGCCACACTCATGCGTAACTCTCTGTTTCTTTTCTTTAATGTTGCGAAGGCACAATGACACGAGTGCGTCAACGACGCTGGCGCGTCGCATGCCTTAACCCCTTTTTTATATGCAATATGCAATATGCAATATGCGGATGAGATGCAAAATATAGGCATTAGTATTGAGAAGAGTTATTGACGAAGGAAAGTAAGGAGAGGGGGAGGAACGATCATACCATGGTGGGTTGTCTCCCACCCAGCACTTTGCTTTAACGTCCTTAAGTTGGACGCTCCACTAGCTCAGTCTTCTGCTGTGGGCGGATCTTCCAAAAGGAAGATCTCTAGTTCCTAGTTTTTTGCCATCTTTTCGCCATGGAATAACTTCAAGCGATGTCCATTGACTTTGATAAGTTAAGAGCTTGAAGGATGGCTCAAGTGAAAGACTCCGTATGGTTCCACCCTCTCTACTCGATAGGGACCATCCCATCTGGATCTCAGCTTGCCTGGCATGAGCCGCATTCTGGAGTTGTAAAGTAGGACTAAGTCCCCAGGTTGGAATTCTCTTCTCTTGATGTTCTTGTCATGCACAGCCTTCACCTTCTCTTTATACAGCTTGGAGTTTTCATAAGCTTCTAGGCGAAGGTTTTCTAATTCTTGCAGTTGCAACTTCCGTTCATCTCCGGCTCTCTCATAGTCCATGTTGCATTCCTTTACCGCCCAGAAGGCCTTGTGTTCTAACTCAACTGGGAGATGACAGGCCTTTCCATAAACCAAGTAGAAAGGACTCATCCCAATCGGTGTCTTATATGCTGTCCGATATGCCCAAAGCACGTCTTGGAGCCTGGTGCTCCAGTCCTTTCTATGAGGCTTGACAATCTTTTGTGGTATGCGCTTTATCTCTCAGTTAGACACCTCTGCTTGCCCATTAGTCTGGGGGTGATAGGCTGTTGATACTTTATGAATTATCCCATACCTCTTTAGTAAACCTGTTAGTCTCCTGTTACAAAAGTGAGTGCCTTGATCGCTCACAATTGCTCGTGGAGATCCAAAGCGACAAATAATATAGTTTCTAACAAAGGAAACAACAGTGTTAGCATCATCAGTATGGGTAGGAATTGCTTCACCCATTTAAAAACATAATCTACAGCTAACAGTATATAAAGGCGGCCATTAGAATTCAAAAATGGACCCATGAAGTCGATGCCACAAACATAAAAAATTTCACAGAAAAGCATAATTTGTTGAGGCATTTCATCCCTCTGGGATATATTACCAAATCTTTGGCACGGAGGACAAGATTTACAAAGGTCAGCAGCATCTTTAAAAAGAGTAGGCCACCAGAATCCATAATCTAAAACTTTTTTAGCAGTTCGTTGAGGGCCAAAATGTCCTCCACTCTCAGATGAGTGGCAGGCCTCTAAAATGGACTGGAATTCTGATTGAGGTACTGATGAGCGGATAATTTGTACGCTTTTTGGCATTGTTTTTAGTATGTTTTTAGTATGATCTAGTTAGTTTTTAGTATATTTTTATTAGTTTTTAGTTAAAATTCACTTTTCTGGACTTTACTATGAGTTTGTGTGTTTTTCTGTGATTTCAGGTATTTTCTGGCTGAAATTGAGGTACCTGAGCAAAAATCTGATTCAGAGATTAAAAAGGACTGCAGATGCTGTTAGATTCTGACCTCACTGCACTCGAAGTGGATTTTCTGGAGCTACAGAAGCCCAATTGGCGTGCTCTTAACGGCTTTGGAAAGTAGACATCCTGGGCTTTCCAGCAATATATGATAGTCCATACTTTGCCCAAGATTTGATGGCCCAAACCGGCATTCAAAGTCACCCTCAGAATTCCCAGCGTTAAACGCCGAAACTGGCACAAGAATGGGAGTTAAACGCCCAAACTGGCACCAAAGCTGGCGTTTAACTCCAAGAGGAGTCTCTACACGAAAATGCTTCATTGCTCAGCCCAAGCACACACCAAGTGGGCCCGGAAGTGGATTTTTATGTCATTTACTCATCTCTGTAAACCTTAGGCTACTAGTTTTCTATAAGTAGGACCTTTGTTCTTATGCTATCTTAGATCACTGGGAGGCTGGCCATTTGGCCATGCCTAGACCTTGTTCTTATGTATTTTCAATGGTGGAGTTTCTACACACCATAGATTAAGGTGTGGAGCTCTGCTGTACCTCGAGTATTAATGCAATTACTATTGTTCTTCTATTCAATTCCGCTTGCTCTTGTTCTAAGATATCACTTGTTCTTCAACTTGATGAATGTGATGATCCGTGACACTCATCATCATTCTCACCTATGAACGTGTGCCTGACAGCCACCTCCGTTCTACCTTAGATTGGGTGAATATCTCTTGGATTCCTGATACACGATGCATGGTTGATCGCCTGACAACCGAGTGCTCGCCTGACAACCGAGCCAGCCATTCCGTGAGATCAGAGTCTTCGTGGTATAGGCTAGAACTGATGGTGGCATTCAAGAGAATCTGGAAGGTCTAACCTTGTCTGTGGTATTCTGAGTAGGATTCAATGACTGAATGACTGTGACGTGCTTCAAACTCCTGAGGGCGGGGCGTTAGTGACAGACGCAAAAGAATCACTGGATTCTATTCCGGCCTGATCGAGAACCGACAGATGGATAGCCGTGCCGTGACAGGGTGCGTTGAACATTTCCACTGAGAGGATGGGAGGTAGCCACTGACAACGGTGAAACCCTTGCTTAAGCTTGCCATGGAAAGGAGTAGGAAGAATTGGATGAAGACAGTAGGAAAGCAGAGAGACGAAAGGGACAAGCATCTTCATACGCTTATCTGAAATTCCTACCAATGAATTACATAAGTATCTCTATCTTTATCTTTATGTTTTGTTCGTTTATCACCATGCCCATTTGAGTTTGCCTGACTAAGATTTACAAGGTGACCATAGCTTGCTTCATACCAACAATCTCTGTGGGATCGACCCTTACTCGCGTAAGGTTTATTACTTGGACGACCCAGTACACTTGCTGGTTAGTTGTGCGAAGTTGTAGTGATCACAATTTCGTCCACCAAGTTTTTGGCGCCGTTGCCGGGGATTGTTCGAGTATGGACAATTGACGGTTCATCTTGTTGCTTAGATTAGGTATTTTTTTTTCTTTAGAGTTCTTAAGAATGAATTCTAGAGTTTCATGATGGTCTGTTGAAATCTGGCTGGCTGTGAAGCCATGTCTAATTTCATTGGACCGAGGTTTCAACTTATCATCACAAGAGCTTGTTGATTTCTATCAATCTTGCTGTTGGAGCAGTGATCTGCTAAGGCTTGGCTGGCCATTGGCCATGTCTAGTGTTTTGGACCGAAGCTTTCTTTGAAAGCTTGGCTGGCTGTGAAGCCATGTCTAATTCCTGGACCGGAGTCTTAGACTAAACATTGCATGATTCCTGGAATTCTCATTAAGAATTTTGATACCTTTATTTTCTTTTTCCACTTAATTTTCGAAAAAAAAAGCACAAAAAAAATGACAAAATCATAAAATCCAAAAATTTCTTGTTTAAGTCTAGTGTCTCATATTAAGTTTGGTGTCAATTGCATGTTTCTGTTCTTCTTGCATTCATGCATGTGTCTTAGTAATCTTCAAGTTGTTCTTGATGATTTCTTACTCTGATCTTTGAATTCTCTTGACTTGAGTGTTTATGTGTCTCATATGCATTCTCATTAGTGTCAGTAGTATACAAACTGCTAAGTTTGGTGTCTTGCATGCATTATTATTTGATTTTAGTTGCATTTTGATTATTCCTCATTATTAAAAATTCAAAAATATTTTTAATTTGTGTCTTTTCAAGTCAATAATACAGAGAATTGAAGATTCAGAACATACAGCAGAGGAATTGCACAGAAAAAGCTGGGCATTCAAAACGCCCAGTGAAGAAGGACAGACTGGCGTTTAAACGCCAGCCAGGGTACCTGGTTGGGCGTTTAACACCCAAAAGGGTAGCATTTTGGGCGTTAAATGCCAGAATGTGCACCATTCTGGGCGTTTAACGCCAAGATGGCACAAGGGGGAAGATTTTGTTTTCAATGCAAATTTTTTCAAGTTTTCAAAATCAAATCTTTTTCAAATCAATCTTTTCAATCAAATCTTTTTCAAAATCAATTTCTTTCCATTTTCAAAGATACTTGCTATCAATTAATGATTTGATCCAACATTTCAAGTATGTTGCCTTTTCTGTTGAGAAAGGTTTAATGTTTGAAGCATATCTTTTCTTGATAGCCAAGTCATTAATTTTCAAAATCAAAATTTTTTTTTAAAATGTTTTTCAAATCATATCTTCTCAATCACAATTTTTTTAAAACCAATCATATCTTCTTAACCACATCTTTTTCAAAATAACTTTCAATCAAATCTTTTTGATTTCTAATTTCAAATTCTTTTTCAAAAATCACTTGATTTCTTTCCCACTTTTGTTTTCGAAAATCAATTAGTGTTTTTCAAAATGTTTTCAAAATCTTTTACTTGATTTACGAAAAATTACTTCCCCTCTTCTCACATCCTTCTATTTATGGACTAACACTATTCCTTAATGCAAAATTCGAACTCCATCTTCTTTGATAAGTTTGAATTTTCTACTTCTGCCTTCTATTTTTCTTTTCCTCTGACACCTCAAGGAATCTCTATACTGTGACATAGAGGATTCCACATTTTCTTGTTCTCTTCTCTTTCTTATGAGCAGGAGCAAGGACAAAAGCATTCTTGTTGAGGCTGATCCTGAACCTGAAAGGACCTTGAAGCGAAAGCTAAGAGAAGCCAAGGCACAACTCTCTGTAGAGGACCTAACAGAAATCTTCAAAGAAGAAGAACCCATGGCAGCCGAAAACAACAACAATGCCAACAATGCAAGGAAGGTGCTGGGTGACTTTACTGCACCTACTCCCGACTTCTATGGGAGGAGCATCTCTATCCCTACCATTGGAGCAAACAACTTTGAGCTTAAGCCTCAATTAGTTTCTCTAATGCAACAGAATTGCAAGTTCCATGGACTTCCATTGGAAGATCCTCATCAGTTCTTAGCTAAATTCTTGCAAATATGTGACACTGTCAAGACTAATGGGGTTGACCCTGAGGTCTACAGACTTATGCTATTCCTTTTTGCTGTAAGAGACAGAGCTAGGACATGGTTGGACTCTCAACCTAAAGAAAGCTTGGACTCTTGGGAAAAGCTAGTCAATGCCTTCTTGGCAAAGTTCTTTCCACCTCAAAAATTGAGTAAGCTTAGAGTGGAAGTCCAAACCTTCAGACAGAAGGAAGGAGAATCCCT
Organism: Arachis hypogaea; assembly: GCF_003086295.3. Classification (NCBI taxonomy): domain Eukaryota; kingdom Viridiplantae; phylum Streptophyta; class Magnoliopsida; order Fabales; family Fabaceae; genus Arachis; species Arachis hypogaea. The sequence goes on along the minus strand of NC_092044.1, from coordinate 94,718,579 downwards.
CTATGAAGCTTGGGAAAGATACAAACAATTAATCAGAAAGTGTCCCTCTGACATGCTTTCTGAATGGAGCATCATAGGTATTTTCTATGATGGTCTCTCTGAACTGTCCAAGATGTCCTTGGATAGCTCTGCTGGAGGATCTCTTCATCTGAAGAAGACGCCTACAGAAGCTCAAGAGCTGATTGAAATGGTTGCAAATAACCAATTCATGTACACTTCTGAAAGGAATCCTGTGAACAATGGGACCAATCAGAAGAAAGGAGTTCTTGAGATTGACACTCTGAATGCCATACTGGCTCAGAATAAAATATTGACTCAACAAGTCAATATGATTTCTTAAAGTCTGTTTGGGATGCAAAATGCACCAAGCAGTACTAACGAAGCTTCATCTGAGGAAGAAGCTTATGATCCTGAGAACCCTTCAATAGAAGATGTGAATTACATGGGAGAACCCTATGGAAACACCTATAATCCTTCATGGAGAAATCATCCAAATCTCTCATGGAAGGATCAACAGAGACCTCAACAAGGTTTCAACAACAATAATGGTGGAAGAAACAGGTTTAGCAATAGCAAGCCTTTTCCATCATCTTCTCAGCAACAGACAGAGAGTTCTAAGCAGAATACCTCTGACTTAGCAACCATGGTCTCTGATCTAATCAAAACCACTCAAAGTTTCATGACTGAAACAAGGTCCTCCATTAGAAATTTGGAGGCACAAGTGGGTCAGCTGAGCAAGAAAATTACTGAACTCCCTCCTAGTACTCTTCCAAGCAATACAGAAGAAAATCCAAAAGGAGAGTGCAAAGCCATCAACATGGCCGAATTTGGAGAGGAGGAAGAGGCAGTGAACGCCACTGAGGAAGACCTCAATGGACGTCCACTGGCCTCCAATGAGTCCCCCAATGAGGAACCATGGGAATCTGAGGCTCAAAATGAGACCATAGAGGTTCCATTGGACTTACTTCTGCCATTCATGAGCTCTGATGAGTATTCTTCCTCTGAAGAGGATGAGTATGTCACTGAAGAGCAAGTTGCTAAATACCTTGGAGCAATCATGAAGCTAAATGACAAGTTATTTGGAAATGAGACTTGGGAAGATGAACCCCCTTTGCTCACCAAGGAACTGGATGACTTGTCTAGGCAGAAACTACCTCAAAAGAGACAGGATCCTGGGAAGTTTTCAATACCTTGTACCATAGGCACCATGACCTTCAAAAAGGCCTTGTGTGACTTAGGGTCAAGTGTAAACCTCATGCCTCTCTCTGTAATGGAGAAGCTAGGGATCTTTGAGGTGCAAGCTGCAAAAATCTCACTAGAGATGGCAGACAACTCAAGAAAACAAGCTTATGGACTTGTAGAGGATGTTCTGGTAAAAGTTGAAGACCATTACATCCCTGCTGATTTCATAGTCCTAGAGACTGGGAAGTGCATGGATGAATCCATCATCCTTGGCAGACCCTTCCTAGCCACAGCAAAGGCTGTGATTGATGTTGATAGAGGAGAATTGACCATTCAAGTGAATGAAGAATCCTTGGTGTTTAAGGCTCAAGGATATCCCTCTGTCACCATGGAGAGGAAGCATGAAGAGCTTCTCTCAAAACAGAGCCAAACAGAGCCCCCACAGTCAAACTCTAAGTTTGGTGTTGGGAGGCCACAACCAACTTCTAAGTTTGGTGTTGAACCCCCACATTCAATCTCTAAATTTGGTGTTGGGAGGTTCCAACATTGCTCTGAGTATTTCTGAGGCTCCATGAGAGCCCTCTGTCAAGCTACTGACATTAAAGAAGCACTTGTTGGGAGGCAACCCAATGTTATACTTTATCTATTTTCCTTTGTTATTTTATGTTCTTTTGTAGGTTGATGATCATGAGAAGTCACAAAATCAATTGAAAAAGCAAAAACAGAATGAAAAACAGAAAGAAAAACAGCACACCCTGGAGGAGAGCGTGCTGGCGTTTAAACACCAGTGAGGCTAGCTGTTGGGCGTTTAACGCCTAGTCTGGCACCATTCTGGGCGTTTAACGCCAAAAAGGGGCACCAGACTGGCGTTAAACGCCAGAAAAGGGCAAGAAGCTGGCGTTAAACGCCAGAAATGGGCACCAGCCCGGCGTTTAACGCCAGAAATGGCTAAAAACGCATTTTTGCATGCCATTTGGTGCAGGGATGACTTTTCCTTGACACCTCAGGATCTGTGGACCCCACAGGATCCCCACCTACCCTACCACTCTCTCTCTTCTTCACCCATTCACCAATCACCTCAACACCTCTTCCCCAAAAACCCTTCACCTATCAAATCCCATCTTTCTCTTCACCACTCACATCCATCCTTCATAAAACCCCACCTACCTCACCCTTCAAATTCAAACCACTTTCCCTCCCAAACCCACCCATACATAGCCGAACATCAACCCTCCCCCTCTCCTATATAAACCCATCTTCCCTCCTTCATTTTCACACAACCTAAACACTACTTCTCCCCCTTTTTGGCCGAACACAAAGCCATTCCCTTCTTTCTCATTTCTTCTTCTTCTACTCTCTTCTTTCTTATTTTGCTCGAGGACGAGCAAACCCTTTAAGTTTGGTGTGGTAAAAGCATTGCTTTTTGTTTTTCCATAACCATTTATGGCATCCAAGGCCGGAGAAACCTCTAGAAAGAGGAAAGGGAAGGCAAAAGCTTCTATCTCCGAGTCATGGGAGATGGAGAGATTCATCTCAAGGGTGCATCAAGACCACTTCTATGAAGTTGTGGCCTTGAAGAAGGTGATCCCCGAGGTCCCTTTCTCACTCAAAAAGAGTGAATATCCGGAGATCCGACATGAGATCCGAAGAAGAGGTTGGGAAGTTCTTACCAACCCCATTCAACAAGTCAGAATCTTAATGGTTCAAGAGTTCTATGCCAATGCATGGATCACCAAGAACCATGATCAAAGTGTGAACCCGGATCCAAAGAATTATCTTACTATGGTTCGGGGGAAATACTTGGATTTTAGTCCGGAAAATGTAAGGTTGGCATTCAACTTGCCCATGATGCAAGGAGATGAACATCCTTACACTAGAAGGGTCAACTTTGATCAAAGGTTGAACCAAGTCCTCACAGTCATATGTGAAGAGGGCGCCCAATGGAAGAGAGATTCAAGAGGGAAGCCGGTTCAATTGAGAAGGCATGACCTCAAACCCGTGGCTAGAGGATGGTTGGAGTTTATCCAACGCTCAATCATTCCCACTAGCAACCGGTCCGAAGTTACCATAGACCGGGCTATCATGATTCATAGCATCATGATTGGAGAAGAAATAGAAGTTCATGAGGTTATATCTTAAGAACTTTATAAGGTGGCGGACAAGTCTTCTACCTTGGCAAGGTTAGCCTTCCCTCATCTCATTTGTCACCTCTGTTATTCAGTTGGAGTTGACATAGAGGGAGACATCCCTATTGATGAGGACAAGCCCATCACTAAGAAGAGGATGGAACACACAAGAGACCCCACTCATCATGAGATCCCTGAGATACCTCAAGGGATGCACTTTCCTCCACAAAACTATTGGGAGCAACTAAACACCTCCCTAGGAGAATTGAGTTCCAACATGGGACAACTAAGGGTGGAGCATCAAGAACACTCCATCATCCTCCATGAAATTAGAGAAGAGCAAAGAATCATGAGAGAGGAGCAACAAAGACAAGGAAGAGACATTGAGGAGCTCAAGCACTCCATAGGATCTTCAAGAGGAAGAAAGAGCCGCCATCACTAAGGTGGACCCGTTCTTTAATTTCCTTGTTCTTTATTTTCCTGTTTTTTGAATTTTAGTGCTTATGTTTGTCTATGTTTGTGTCTTGTGATCATTAGTGTCTTAGTGTCTATGCCTTAAAGTTATGAATGTCCTATGAATCCATCACCTTTCTTGAATGAAAAATGTTCTTAATTGAAAAAGAAAAGAATTGCATGAATTTTGAATTTTATAACAGTTTAATTATCTTGATGTGGTGGCAATACTTTTGTTTTCTGAATGTATGCTTAAACAGTGCATATGTCTTTTGAATTTGTGGTTCATGAATGTTGGCTCTTGAAAGAATAATGAAAAAGGAGACATGTTACTGAGGATCTGAAAAATCATAAAAATGATTCTTGAAGCAAGAAAAAAGCAGTGAATACAAAAAAAAATTTCGAAAAAAAAAGAGAAAAAGAAAAAGAAAGAAAAAGAAAGAAATAAAGTTGTGATCCAAGGCAAAAAGAGTGTGCTTAAGAACCCTGGACACCTCTAATTGGGGACTCTAGCAAAGCTGAGTCACAATCTGAAAAGGTTCACCCAATTATGTGTCTGTGGCATGTATGTATCCGGTGGTAATACTGGAAGACAGAGTGCTTTGGGCCACGGCCAAGACTCAATAAGTAGCTGTGTTCAAGAATCATCATACTTAACTAGGAGAATCAATGACACTATCTGGATTCTGAGTTCCTAAAGAAGCCAATCATTCTGAATTTCAAAGGATAGAGTGAGATGCCAAAACTGTTCAGAGGCAAAAAGCTAAAAGCCCCGCTCATCTAATTAATACTGATCTTCATAGATGTTTTTGGAATTCATTGCATATTCTCTTCTTTTTTATCTTGTTTGATTTTCAGTTGCTTGAGGACAAGCAACAATTTAAGTTTGGTGTTGTGATGAGCGGATAATTTGTACGCTTTTTGGCATTGTTTTTAGTATGTTTTTAGTATGATCTAGTTAGTTTTTAGTATATTTTTATTAGTTTTTAGTTAAAATTCACTTTTCTGGACTTTACTATGAGTTTGTGTGTTTTTCTGTGATTTCAGGTATTTTCTGGCTGAAATTGAGGGACCTGAGCAAAAATCTGATTCAGAGACTAAAAAGGACTGCAGATGCTGTTGGATTCTGACCTCCCTGCACTCGAAGTGGATTTTCTGGAGCTACAGAAGCCCAATTGGCGCGCTCTTAATGGCGTTGAAAATTAGACATCCTGGGCTTTCCAGCAATATATGATAGTCCATACTTTTCCCAAGATTTGATGGCCCAAACCGGCGTTCAAAGTCACCCTCAGAATTCCCAGCGTTAAACGCCGGAACTGGCACAAGAATGGGAGTTAAACGCCCAAACTGGCACCAAAGCTGGCGTTTAACTCCCAGAGGAGTCTCTACACGAAAATGCTTCATTGCTCAGCCCAAGCACACACCAAGTAGGCCCGGAAGTGGATTTTTATGTCATTTACACAAGAATGGGAGTTTCTACACACCATAGATTAAGGTGTGGAGCTCTGCTGTACCTCGAGTATTAATGCAATTACTATTGTTCTTCTATTCAATTCCGCTTTCTCTTGTTCTAAGATATCACTTGTTCTTCAACTTGATGAATGTGATGATCCGTGACACTCATCATCATTCTCACCTATGAACGTGTGCCTGACAGCCACCTCCGTTCTACCTTAGATTGGGTGAATATCTCTTGGATTCCTGATACACGATGCATGGTTGATCGCCTGACAACCGAGCGCTCGCCTGACAACCGAGCCAGCCATTCCGTGAGATCAAAGTCTTCGTGGTATAGGCTAGAACTGATGGCGGCATTCAAGAGAATCCGGAAGGTCTAACCTTGTCTGTGGTATTCTGAGTAGGATTCAATGACTGAATGACTGTGACGTGCTTCAAACTCCTGAGGGCGGGGCGTTAGTGACAGACGCAAAAGAATCACTGGATTCTATTCCGGCCTGATCGAGAACCGACAGATGGATAGCCGTGCCGTGACAGGGTGCGTTGAACATTTCCACTGAGAGGATGGGAGGTAGCCACTGACAACGGTGAAACCCTTGCTTAAGCTTGCCATGGAAAGGAGTAGGAAGAATTGGATGAAGACAGTAGGAAAGCAGAGAGACGGAAGGGACAAGCATCTTCATATGCTTATCTGAAATTCCTACCAATGAATTACATAAGTATCTCTATCTTTATCTTTATGTTTTGTTCGTTTATCACCATGCCCATTTGAGTTTGCCTGACTAAGATTTACAAGGTGACCATAGCTTGCTTCATACCAACAATCTCTGTGGGATCGACCCTTACTCGCGTAAGGTTTATTACTTGGACGACCCAGTACACTTGCTGGTTAGTTGTGCGAAGTTGTAGTGATCACAATTTCGTCCACCAGGTACACACCGTCTAATTACCTGGTCAGCACCACACCTCCATAGGTATAGGTCATCCCATACATAGTATTTGGACTCGCTTTTCAGCTTGTCTCTCTGATGTTTAGTGATATCGGGAGGAAAAGTGTGGCTAACTAGATAATTAGCTACAGGTGCATACCAAGGAACTACATCAGATACTGCCTGTAAGTTATCAAATGGGAAATTATCATTGATAGGAATGGAATCATCTTTAATGTGCTCAAGGCGACTCAAGTGGTCAGCCACTAAATTTTGGTCACCACTCCTATCTTTAATTTCCAGATCAAATTCTTGCAGCAGTAGCATCCAACGTATTAGCCTTGGTTTAGACTCTTTTTTAGCCAATAAATATTTTAGAGCTGCATGGTCTGAGTACACTACTACCTTAGTATCAAGTAAATAGGCTCGGAATTTATCCAGAGCAAAAACAATAGCTAGAAGCTCTTTTTCAGTAGTAGTGTAATTAGATTGAGCAGCATCTAAAGTCTTAGATGCATAAATAATTACAAAAGGATCGTTACCTTCATGTTGAGCTAGTGCTGCTCCTACTGCATGATTAGAGGCGTCACACATGATTTCAAATGGTTGACTCCAGTCTGGTCCCCTCACAATTGGAGCTTGAGTCAAGGCGGTCTTTAGCTTATCAAACGCTTGTTTGCAATCCTCACTGAACTCGAACTCAATGTCTTTCTGCAGTAGTTTGGATAAGAGTAGTGATACCTTACTGAAGTCCTTAATGAATCTCCTGTAAAAACCTGCATGGCCAAGGAACGAACGGACTTTCCTCACATAGGAGGGGTAAGGTAAACTAGAAATAACATCCACCTTTGCTAGGTCTACAGAGATACCAGTATCAGAAAAAACATGTCCTAGAATAATACCTTGTTTTACCATAAAATAACACTTTTCAAAATTTAAAATAAGATTTGAACTAACACATCTGTCCAATACTCTAGATAAACTATCCAAGCAAAGGTTAAATGAATCACCATATACATTAAAGCCGTCCATAAAAACTTCCATACAGGTCTCAATGAGATCAGAGAAAAGACTCATCATACACATTTGTAAAGTAGTTGGTGCATTGTATAAGCCAAAGGGCATTCTTTTATAAGCATAAGTCCCAAAAGAACATGTAAAAGTAATCTTTTCCTGATCTTCAGGAGCTATATGGATTTAAAAATAACCTGTATAGCCATCTAAAAAGCAGTAATGAGATTTACCTGACAGGCGATCAAGCATCTGATCAATTAATGGCAAGGGATAATGATCCTTGCGAGTGGCTTGGTTGAGACGCCTGTAGTCAATGTAAACTCTCCATGCATTCTGCACTCTAGTTGTCAAAAGGTATCCTTGCTCATTCCTTATTGTTGTGACTCCAGACTTCTTGGGAACCACTTGTACTGGACTGACCCATTCGCTATCTGAAATGGGGTAAATGATATCTGCTTCAAGTAGTCTGGTTACTTCCTTCTTGACAACTTCTAAGATGGTGGGATTCAATCTTCTTTGAGGTTGACAGACAGGCTTTGCTCCTTCTTCTAAGAATATTTTATGTTCACAAACTTGAGGGTTGATGCCTACTATATCCGCCAAGCTCCATCCAATTGCTTTCTTATGCGTCCTCAATATACTAAGCAGTTGTTCTTCTTGTTGGGAAGTGAACTCCCTTGCAATGATGACTGGAAACTTCTGCTTGTCCTCAAGGTATGCATACTTGAGGTGTGGAGGAAGGGGCTTTAATTCCATTTTCTGCTCATAGTTTGGTTCTGGATTATCTGGGGCTGTTGAAAATGGCAATGAATCTTCAGTATGTTCAGAGGGTGTCCCCACACTTGGGTCTTGCTCCATGTGATTCTCTTCCATGTCTTCCTGGTAACTTGCTCCTATGATTTCGTCAATGATGTCACATTGGAATATGGAGTGATCTTCTGGGAGGTGCTTCATAACTTCATCCAGATTGAAACTCACTGTTCTGCCATCTACCTCAAAGGAATAGGTTCCCGAAAAGGCATCCAGCTTGAATTTCGAAGTCTTCAAAAATGGTCTTCCAAGCAGGATTGACGAAGGTCTTCCTGAGTCATTTTGGGGCATCTCCAGGATATAGAAGTCAATGGGAAACGTGAGCCCCTTAATGCTCACTAACACATCTTCAGCAATTCCAACCACTGTGATAATGCTTTTATCTGACAACACAAAACTAGCTGCCGACCTTTTTAAGGGAGGGAGCCTTAAAGCATTATATATAGATAAGGGCATAATACTCATGCACGCTCCTAAATCACACATACAGTCAGAAAATATCACACCTCCAATGGTACAGTTAACCATGCATGGGCCTGGGTCACTACATTTTTCAGGTATATTTCCCATTAAAGCAGATATAGAACTACCTAAAGGAATAGTTTCTAATTCATTAATTTTATCTTTATGTATGCACAATTCTTTTAGAAACTTTGCGTATTTAGGTACTTGCTGAATAACATAAAAAAGGGGAACAGTTACCTCAACCTTTTTGAAGATCTCTACCATTTTGGGATCGAGTTCCATCTGCTTTCTGGGCTTCTTAGCAAGGTGTGGGAATGGAATAGGAGTGGTGTCTTTTACAGCTTCAGCTTGCTGGGGTTCTGCCTTCCTTGGTTGGGCTGCTTCTGCTTCAGCCATGCCTTGTGCTTCATCTTCTTCTTCAACATCCTCTACTTCAACCGTGTCCGCAGCTGGGGTGTGTTCTGGCAGGCTTGGTTCCTCAGAATTCCTCTCTTGCAGTGTGATTCCAAATCTTAAGGTAATGGCATTGATGCCACCCTTGGGGTTGGGTAATGGTTGAGAGGGGAGTCCACCAGAACTCGAAGACTGGTTGTTAGAGTTATTCAGTGATCCAATCTATGAGACAAGGGCTTGCAAGGTAGAGTTCAGACCATTTAGAGTAGAAGTAAGGTTATTTTCCATGGCCTGCTATCTCCGATCAATAGATTATAGTAGCTCATCATTAGAAGATAAAGATGGATAAGTGATCTGAGGGGTCTGCTGAGATGCTTGAGGCTACCTTAGATGAGGTGCTCTGTAGGCCTGATTCTGATTCTGCTGCCTGAAGTTGTTATTGTTATTCCACCTCTGGTTTCCATTATTATCTCTGCCTCCTCTGTTATGATTGTCCCTCCAACCTTGGTTAGAATTATCTCTCCAACCTTAGTTGGGGTTATCCTGCCATCCATGGTTGTAGCTGCCACCTTGATTGTACCCTTGATTGGGGCGGTCATAGAAGTTATGAGTGGCTGCCACAGTGTTGTCTTCCTGTTGGAGTTGCGGATACTCATTAGTATAATGACTGTAATCGGCACAGATCCTGCATACTCTTTGGGGAACCAACTGTTGGCTTTGCTGTGGTGGAGAAGGCTGAGCTTGTTGAGCTTGTTGTTGACTCATTTGCATCTGCTTCAGTAAGTTAGTCATTTCACATAAGCTCTGAGTTAGAGCAGCAGTCTCTTTGCTAGAGGATACCTTTGCAACAGCTCTTGACCGACTTTGTTTCTGCCTATGATTCCTAATAGATTCAGCTAAGTCGCTGATCAATTGCCATACCTCATCAGTAGTCTTGTACTTTTTCATAGACCCATTTCTAGCACCTTCCAATGTGGTCTTATCTTGAGATTTCATGCCTTGTGTAAAGTAGCCGAGCAACACTATCTTGTCAATCATATGGTGGGGACATGCTTCCAGAAGATTATTGAAGTGCTCCCAATATTCGTAGAGAGTCTCAAATTTGTCCTGAACGATCATGGAAATGTCTTTCCTCAGTTTATCAGTAACCTCAGCTGGAAAGAATTTCTCCAAAAATTCTCTTCTAAGCGTATCCCAGTTAGAAACAGTTGCTCCGGGTTGAGTGTAGTACCACTCTCTTGCCTTTCCATCAAGAGAGAATGGGAAGGCTTTTAACAGAATAGAAGTTTCATTAGTACCATCACGTTTAACAGTAGAACAAGCTGTCTGAAAATTTCTAAGGTGCTTGATAGGCTCTTGAGCAGGTAAGCCATGAAACTTGCGCATCAAGTTGAGTAGTGCAGTCTTTATTTCAAAGTCCACAGCCACCGCTGGGTGGTGCGCTTGGTACGGCTGCAGTGTAAAATCAGGGGCTCCAGCCTCCTGGATAGTGACTCTCCTAGGTGCTGCCATGTCACCTGCACGTAAATCAACTAAATCAGTAGAAAGGGAGCTTGTTTCTTCCTTAAATAACGTTTCAGATTCATCCTCGGAGAGGACTAGCCGACGCTGAGCTTGCCTTATACGTGAAATAGTTCTTTCAATCTCAGGGTCAAATACAGGCAAGCTTGGATTAGGAAGTGAACGCGGCATTCAATGAAAGAAACGTGTAGCTCATAGTAGCAAAATAAAAAGAAAAATGCAATTAAATCATTCCTAATCAATAAATTAGCACACTATTGCAACTCCCCGACAACGGCGCCAAAAATTGACGTGAGCAAAAATTGGCAGATTAAGAATTATTTAGAAAAATGGCGTTGCGAGTACAGTTCTTAACCGGCAAAAATCCACTCATCAATTTAGAAAAGAGTTGTCACAAATTTTAGAAATAAAATACTGGGAGTATGAGTCCCAGGTCGTCTCCCAATGAGTTGCAGGAAAATGTGTTATTTTATCAATCAGAGGTTTTTCAAATGGGTTTTTGAGTTTGATAAACAGAAAATTAAATTAGAGAATTTATATGATTTAAATAAAATTTTGACCGGGAGAAAATTAATTGGAAGTTCTATCCTTGTTGGAATTTTGTCAAGATCAATTAATAATTAGTCATTGTTTTCATTTAGTTAACCCTCAACGAATGAAGAAAAGTCAAATTAAAAGTCAACTTCTATTCACAAGTCCTAATCCTCTCCCTTGGGAATGATTAGAGTTAGTGGCTAACAAGCCAACCAACAATGAACCAATTACAATTGAACTCTTGAGTATTCCAACTCAAGGTTCTCCTTTTAATCAACTCACAATCAAGTTGGGGAACTACTCCATCATCATAAATGTAGACTTCACAAAATCGATGGGAAAAATAAAAAGAGACATAATAAACAATAATGAAAAAGATTAATTAAAAGTAAAAATAGTCTTGTATGAATAAACTCTGAAAATAATCCAATATCAACTCTGGACAAATTAAGAATATGGAAGAGTAAATGAAAAGTAAATAACAAACTATAATGGATGTCAAAAAAAAATCTAGGGGAGGAGTAAAATCAGATCTAAAAACTAGAAATTATGCGGAATGAATTCTTCTCTTTGTCTCTGCATGTTCCCTGGCTCTAATCTGTGTTTCTGGGCCGAAAACTGGGTTGAAACGTGGCCCAGAATCTATGCCAGCGACTTCTGTAATTCTGCAGATCGCGCACGTCACGCGACCGCGTAGTCCACGCGTTCGCGTCACTCAGCGTTTTCCGTGCCACGCGTGCGCGTCATCCATGCATTCGCGTCACTTGTGCAGCTTCCAATCCATGCGGTCGCGTCAGGCACTCGAGCGCGTCACTGTGATTTCCTCCATTTCGCGCGGCCGCGTGAGTCATGCGCCCGCGTCACTTCTCGCTGGTCATCTCCTCAATTCCTTGTGTTCCTTCCATCTTTGCAAGCTTCCTCTCCATTCCTTACGCCATTCCTGCCCTATGATGCCTGAAACACTTAACACACAGATCACGACATCGAATGGTACGAAGGAGAATAAAAATATACAATTAAAAGATCTTTAGGAAGCAAGTTTTCAATCATGGAACATTTTCAGGAAGGAATTGTAAATACATGCAAATTATATGAATAAGTGGGTGAAGACTTGATAAAACCACTCAATTAAACACAATATAATTCATAAAATAATGGTTTATCATTCTTCCATTGACCCTTCATTTGTTCCGCAGCTACAAGCACAGTGGCAGTAGCAACCGTGTTCCCTTAGATACCGGAAGCCAACTGAAATTTGATATTTTTACTAGGCTAATTTGAGGAATGGACGTGGAATTCTTGAGTCAGATGAGGCACTATGGAATGATGCTTCCACAAAGATACTTAGGCCTAAGAGGGATGCTTGGCTTGTCTTTCAGCTTTGAGTTTGGAAATTCTATGGTTAAGATGGGCAACATTGGAATCAAGACTGGTGCTGATGGTGAAATTCGCAAGATTTGTTCTGCTTTTAACTAACTACTTCAATCAAATAAATGTGTAGCTTAATAGTATATGTGTTTTCATTTGCAAATCATCAAAAGTGTATGTATAATATCTTTTTATTTTTTAAAAGAAAAAAAGAAAGTTTTCACTGGTCATTGATGATCAAATATTTCTCGTGTGAAATGTTACAGCCAAATGTAATTGATGAATTGAGTGAATAATGGATGCTTTTTATTTGCTTATTTTCAGGTACTCTTATGTATCTTTTTCCTTGTAGATTTGTTTAGAGTATTATTATTACACATTATTATTATATTGGGTCAATCTATAGTATAGATGCAAATTGATACAGATTTACAGATTTTTTTTCTGAGTGAACATGAGATTGACACGTGGCTATGTTGATCCAAGGCTTGTCTCCCCTTTGATGGCTGGGGCTGGCTGAGTCGTTAGCCATTCTTTTTTTGTTGGGTCTCTGTTGGCGGGCTGTTTGATTTGGGTTTTGGCAAACAAAAAAATTGGGTATTTAACCATGCAGTCTTTCGTTTTTTTTTTTTTTGGGTTCCTTTGTCAATGGGAGGAGTAACACTGAATAGCAGGTGCTGATGCATCCATGGAGGCCGAACCAGTAAGGATTATGGTATCCCAAAAAGGAAGCCCTAGGTTTCGAGGGACAGGAAGAGAGATGACAAATTCCAAAACGCGGTGAGCCCAACCGCTTCGACTCGTCAAAGGCATACAACGAAACGTCGTCGTCCAGGTTTGTGTTGGTCTTTCTCGCACTAGTTGTACCCGAACCAAACGAGCGGCGGCTTCCTTGATGGTCATCAGATTTCGATCCCATTGTTGGTGTTCATGGTGGTGTTGTGGGCTGTAGATCTCCTCGTTTGTCAACAGTCACTCAGATGTTGTTGTTGTCGCTTTTATCTTTATCTTCTTCTTCTAGATTGTTGTGATGTGAACCTAGACAAAATATTGTGTACAAGTCCAATTATCTTTAAGGAGTCCACCACTGATGACCAACAAAAAAAAATATAAACCACAAGTCCCGCCCAAGTCCTTTACAGTTGCTCTTGATTGACTTATTTCAGAAGCCGACTTCCCCTTCGAAAAATAAGGCAGACAAGCTTTTAAACCTCTTTGTTTCCTCTAGCCAACAATTTGCACATTTATCAACATATCATCGCATTCTATATATATTAACCTGTACCGTATAATTGGCTTTATTATATATGCTATGTTTTAATTTGCACATGTAAATAATTAGAAAAATTATATGACGAGATGAATCTACATATACTGAACCAAATGATATGAATATTTACTATTAAATATTAAGTATTAAGTTAATAACTAACGCCTAACATTTCATTTTCAAAATACTTATTCTTTTTGGTTTTTTGTTCGTCGGTAGCCCTGATGGTTGATGGATATATATCATGGATTGTTCCGGGGATAAACGTAAATGGTTCAATTATTTTAAATAACTTTAAGTAATTTATATATATATAAACTTGAGCATCGAAAATGACTTAACAATATAGTTTATATTATATTTTACTTTGTCTCATTTAAATTAGGCTGATAAAAAAATCTAAATTTATTTTATTTAATTTTTATTAATTATATTGATAATTAATAATGATAAATAAGATAAATTTAAATTATTTTGATTGATTTTTTTGTTTTTTAAATATTATTAAATTTAAAACAATTTAGTAGGAACTAAAAAGTGATTTCACAATAATAAAAATATTTAATAATTAAATAAAATTAATAAAAAATAATTTAAATTTATTTTATTTAATATTTATTGTTATTAGAATTAATATATACTAAATGAATAAGTTTATGTTTTGTTTATCACTCTAATATTACATATAATAGTTATCTAATGCCTTGCAGGTTACTGCTAGACCTTTAATCAATTTATTGATGAGTTTATGAATTGCTGATGTAGATCAGAATTTTGATCTGCAATGGTTCAATAGGCCTGATTCCCGGCCAGTTTTTAATATATAGAAGTTACGCGTAAATAATAATGATAGAGAAATGTTAGAGGTAATAATTTTGTGATTTATAACTATTAAATAATTATTAATGATATTTTTAATAGTGTAAAATTTTATTTGATAGTATGAAATTATTTATTTTTTGTGTTAATTATATTCGGACTAAAATTTAATAAAGTTGTTAGTTCTTAAACTTTCTATAATGATATAAGTCTTTTCAAATGAAAACGAACAAAAATTTACAGGTAGGCGTAGGTATTTAATATAATCAAAGCATCATAACTTAGAAAATCTACCAAATAATCATCATCATGGGAGTAGTTTAGCATTACAACAACAACAACAAAGCCTTGTCCCACTAAGTGGGGTCGGCTACATGAATCAAACGACGCCATTGTGCTCTGTCATGTATCATGTCTATAGTGAGACCGTTTACATGTAGATCTCGTCTGACCACCTCATGGATGGTCTTCTTAGGTCTTCCTCTGCCTTTCGCCCTTTGTCCATCTTCCATCTCATCCACCCTCCTGACTGGATGTTCTATCGGTCTTCTTCTCACATGTCCAAACCACCTGAGACGCGATTCAACCATCTTTTCCACAATGGGTGCTACTCCAACTCTCTCCCTTATATCTTCATTCCTTATTTTATCCAATCGCGTATGACCACTCATCCATCTCAACATCTTCATCTCTGCCACACTCAGCTTATGTTCGTGCTCCCCTTTAGCCGCCCAACACTCCGTACCATACAGCATCGCCGGTCTTATAGCGGTGCGATAGAATTTACCTTTAAGTTTTAAAGGCACTTTTTTGTCGCATATAAAACCAGATGCACTCCGCCATTTTGACCAACCTGCTTGGATCCTATGATTTACATCATGTTCAATCTCTCCATTATCCTGTATGATGCACCCGAGATACTTAAAACTTTTAACTTTTCGTAGGGTGTTCTCTCCAATTTTCACCTCTATATTGGAGTTTTCCCTTCTCAGATTGAACTTACATTCCATATATTCCGTCTTGCTACGGCTTATGCGCAGACCATACACTTCTAGAGCTTCTCTCCATAACTCCAACTTCTTATTTAGGTCTTCCCTTGACTCTCCCATAAGGACGATATCATCGGCAAAAAGCATGCACCATAGCACAGGCTCTTGGATGTGCTCTGTGAGTACTTCCAAGACTAATGTGAAAAGGTATGGACTTAAGGATGATCCCTGGTGTAATCCTATACCAATAGGGAATTCCTCTGTCACACCACCTTGAGTCTTCACACTAGTTGTGGCCCCATCATACATGTCTTTAATTGCCCCGAATATATGCGATCCTTACTCTCCTCTTTTCTAAAACCTTCCATAAGACCTCCCTTGGTACCCTATCATACGCTTTTTCCAAATCAATAAACACCATGTGTAGATCCCTTTTATTACTACGATACCTCTCCATCATTCTTCTTAATAGGTATATCGCTTAAGTGGTAGATCTGCCTGGAGTAGTTTAGCATTATTGAGTCTTTTTCCTTTGTCACTTGTTTTGTATACAGTAATAAGTTTAATGGGAAGTGATAAGTGATAACAATAACAGATAATAAATAGTGACGACAACGACCCACCATTATTCCCGAAATTCATAAAACTTCTAAAACTTGAATTTGAATTTCACTTCATCCTTATAGTATATATGAAGTGGACATAGCTAAAGCAAGGTTAATATATATGTATGGTAGTATAACGATAAATAATGTGGTTAAAAAATTTAGATAAGGAAGGAAGATGAGTATTATATTTTAACATGATAATTTTGTGTATTTTTTAAAAATGATGAGAGGTATATAAATTGGATTTTTTTATTTGTGTTTAAAAAATTAAAATAAGTTAGAGTAAACAAATCGGATGATCCGATTTTTGTACATTTTAAAAATTGAACGGTCTGATTCATATTTAGTAAATTAAATTATCCTACATTTAAAAAACATATCATGTTAGATCATAATTTTAAAAAAATACTATTGTTAATCTAATATTAAAAGTAAAAATGTAAAATAATCTCTGAAAGATAATAAAAAATTAATACAAATAATTTAAAATTATTTATTTAATATTTATTAATTATCGTTGGTATAATTATATAATTTTAGATATAATAAATATATAATTATAAATATATAATTATAAGTATAAATGTTTATTTAATATTTATTAATTATCGTTAGTATAATTATATTATTTTTAGATATAATAAATATGGATTTAAATTTTTTAAAGTTTAAATTTTACTTTAGAGAATAAAGTGTAATCTCTCACCATTTATTTTATAAGTGGGAACAAAAATAAATATGAGAGAAAAATTATTTAAAAATAAAAAATCACACCTTACGTACAAATGTAAAATTTAGAAGATACAAATTCAATAAATATATATTATGTGTGCGGACGAAAGCAACTAGCTAATAACTATAAATGGCAGCATTCACCTCGTTGCTCTCTCTCGCTGGCGCCCCCCACTTTTCTCGCATCATCATTTTCCTTTGTCCCTCCTTTTACGAATCTCACGCTCCGGTCAGTGATTCCTCTTCTCTTAGATCTATCTCCTCCTCCTCCTCTCAATTCACTCTTCATTTCGCGTTATGACATTTTTCTCTATCTCGTTCTTCATTTTTCCCTTTCGGTATTTCGTTTCTATGAATTTTGTGGATTTAGCTGT
The DNA here is from genome assembly GCF_003086295.3 of Arachis hypogaea. Lineage (NCBI taxonomy): Eukaryota > Viridiplantae > Streptophyta > Magnoliopsida > Fabales > Fabaceae > Arachis > Arachis hypogaea. The sequence goes on along the minus strand of NC_092044.1, from coordinate 94,701,534 downwards.
ACTTTGAAGATTTCCTCTTCAATTTTGCATCTTACTTACCTGAGTTAGTGAGTTTAGATATTTAATCTTGCTTTCTGAATTTGATTACCTTAAACATACACTTGTGTGCTGCGTAGAGTTTATCCATTTTGGGAATTGTGCAATGCATGTACAGTGTGTTTCGTTTTGTTTTGTTTTGGTCATCTTCTTTTGGCAATTATTTTGACATTAAAAAACGTACTGTAGAAATATTAATATATTGAGCAATAATGAGTGCTGCAAAAATAAGGGATCAAGGATTTGTACGTCTTTCCATAAATTTCTGTGATCTTCATTTATGTCATAATTTTTATATTTTGTATATAAATGACTCAAGTAGTGTATATGAAAATTTTGTGAGTTTCCTCTATTGGTAGTGATTGTGATTTGGTCTGGCATCCTTTTTTGTGTATAGCAATTGAAAAATGCTTTCACTAGAAGGAAAATATGGATGGCTGCTTTATTTAACCATGGACTTTGTTGCTCAATTCACTCCTGGACTCCATCTTTTACAGTTAATCTTGTGTTGCGAGCAGCAAAATGGTTGGAAGTGGCCATTTGGGCGCCAATGGAACAGTTGAACCATTGCCCGAAGATTTTGATGCGTCAGCTGTGATCAAAGAACCTGTGCCACCCACAATTGCAGAAAGTGAGAACGTGAAAAGAGCTATAGTACTGGGAAAAAATGTTCACACACTGTGTCTAGAAGTTACAGAACCTGATGCAGATGATGAAATTACTGGGGAAAGGGATGCTTACATGGCAAGTGTATTGTCCAAATATAAAAAATCATTGACTGAAAGGACAAAACATCATTTAGGTTTGAAATCATTTGCTCTTTTAATCTTACTGCTTTCTTGATTGCATTTTCTTTGTTGCATTTAGCACAAAGCAAATGCTTCATGATAGGATATCTTGTTGCTTTTGTTTGTTCCAACTTCCAACTAGTATTTCTGTAATTCTGCTCATTTCTATGCAACGTTCGGCCCTGTGATTTCTGACTTGACATACAAGAAAGTTTGTTAACTTGATGGTAATACCAACCAAGCATCAGCACCCACACAATGCTTGGCACCAACTTATACTACATGTTTAGCCTCACCTGCTTTCCTGTTATCCTCTGTTTGCCTAGTATTCCAGCTGCTGAGTTTTTATTGATACGTTTTTATAATTATCCAGGTGGTTTCATTTGAATGCAACAAATATAATGTAACATTTTTTAATTTTTTCTTCAAAAAAATAAAGTGTGTAAAAATCATAATTGAGATTTGATAGTGTCGGTGCATACAAACTTGTTCGTTGTCCAACCCACAATGTGCGTTTTAGCTATCCTTCATTTGTAGTTGAGATTGTTTTATGTTTAATATTTTGGCGAAGAATGAGATGCATTTGAGGCTGCTGTGCCTATGTGAGGAAGTAGATGAAGCATTCAGTCACATATAACAGAAGAAGTCTTCATGTCTATTACATGAAGAGTGCTTTTTTTAGCAGTTGGAGGAAAACGAAAAATGTTTATGATCTATTACAGTTCATTAATGCATCTATATTATTCTGGCTTCCATTTTGTGCAAAAATTACCTAGAAGATGTGTAGCTTTTCAAGGCCTATATTCATTCCTTTAACCTATGGAGTTTTTAGGCTATCTCATATAGTCATATACTCGTATGTAATTTGTGAACAATCTATGCCAGGTTACCCTTATAATTTGGATTTCGACTACGGTGCACTCTCTCAACTTCAACACTTCTCCATAAACAACCTGGGAGATCCATTCATTGAAAGCAATTATGGAGTCCACTCCCGGCAGTTTGAAGTTGGTGTTTTGGACTGGTTTGCCCGGTTATGGGAAATAGAAAAAGATGAGTACTGGGGCTACATGACAAACTGTGGTACTGAGGGTAATCTCCATGGCATCCTAGTTGGGTTAGTTTTAGTTTGACTTTGTTCAACATATTGCGAATTTGGAAAGAACACGATTATATTGTTAAATATGACATTTACAGGAGAGAGGTCCTTCCGGATGGGATTTTGTACGCCTCACAAGAATCACATTATTCTGTATTTAAAGCTGCACGTATGTACAGAATGGATTGTATGAAGATTGTAACTCTTCATACCGGAGAGATTGATTGTAATGATTTCAAGGCCAAGCTGCTTCTTCACAAAGATAAGCCAGCTATTGTAAATGTGAACATAGGCAAGTTTCTTTATCTCTATTGCCCCTCCTCTCCTGCCTTTTTTTTTTACTTTGCTGATGTTGACTCATATAGACGGAACTTTGCAGGTACAACTGTCAAAGGAGCAGTGGATGATCTTGATCTGGTGATAAAGACACTTGAAGATACTGGATTTTCACGTGACAAATTCTACATCCATTGTGATGGGGCCTTGTTTGGTCTCATGATGCCTTTTGTGAAACTTGTAAGTTTCTCTTGTTCACGGTACCAGAAATCTTTAAACTTCAGACATGTGCTGTTGAAGTCATATTTGCTATCCCTCTGTTATCTAATTGGAACTCCTATGTATTATTTTACTTTTGTTGTAATTCGTTGTTTTCCATGTCGCAAATAGCATTTTGGTTCTTGCACATAACCTTGTTTATGTTATTATAGCTCATTGTTGTTTGTCTTGCATTTAGCAATTTACAAGTTTAATTGCTTGCCAAAACAAGATTTGAGACCAATTCCTTTAGTGATGTAAATCTTGCCATCTTATTTTTGAGTTTGTTTTATATAAGCAATGATGTTTATTATTCTATATTCTGCAATATCAGGCACCAAAAGTTTCTTTTAAGAAGCCCATTGGCAGTGTTAGTGTTTCTGGCCACAAATTTGTGGGGTGCCCAATGCCTTGTGGTGTTCAGATAACAAGATTGGAGCATATCAATGTTCTTTCCAATAATGTAGAATACCTTGCTTCTAGGGATGCCACAATCATGGGTAGCCGGAATGGCCATGCTCCCATATTCCTTTGGTATACCCTTAACCGGAAAGGATACAGAGGTTTCCAGAAAGAAGTGCAGAAATGCTTGAGGAATGCACACTACTTCAAGGACCGCCTTAGGGAGGCCGGAGTTGGTGCAATGCTTAATGAGCTGAGCAGCACAGTTGTGTTTGAGAGGCCACATGATGAGGAGTTTGTACGGAAGTGGCAGTTGGCATGCCAGGGAAACATAGCACATGTGGTGGTGATGCCAAACGTCACTAAGGGCAAGCTTGATGATTTCCTGAACGAGCTTGTGGAGAAGCGTGCTCAATGGTTTAAAGATGGCAAGTTTCAACAATATTGCATTGCCTCAGAAGTGGGTGAAACCTGCTGTCTTTGCCCTTTGCATAAGAGCAAGTAAAAGTTGTAACAGGTTCCCTATCTAGGTTCAAGGTTTTAGTTGGTTTATGGTGGGGCATATATATATCCATGTTTGATCGAGATTTTGTTGCACTTGATAACCTATCGGTTTTCCTTATTATTGACTTTTTTATTTGCACTTGATAGCAACTAGTTCTTAGAGAATTTTAGATTTGTCTTGTTATCAACATTCATTCAGAAAACTTATTCTTTAGCTATCTTATATATTAACTATTTAGCAGAAATAAAACAAACTATTGATGGTGGATTAAATTATCATACTTTAAAATTTTTGTAAGCATATATTATAAAAGTCACTTGAGAATTAAAATGTTAAAATGCATTCTTAAGAAACTAATTATTGTAATTTTATAGAACATCATTTGAGAATCAAAAAATGTAATTAATTTACCATTCATGGATAGTGTGTGTTTTTATTTTACAAATACATATAATCTATATGAAATGGAATAGAATATGATGAATTGAAGGAAATAGAGTAAGATGATACCATTATTTGTATGGAGAAATAAGTCTCATTATGTGATCTGTCAAATCATGAAAATATACTCGTGAACTAACAAAACAAAAACAGATAATTATTTTTAAAAAATTTACTTTTTGAAATAAAGTACCTAGTGTGTGCAGAAGGCAAGTGATTCGGACTTCCATATGCCTTGTGTATCAGAAACTTCTAGGAGCCAGAAATTCCTTGAAGGGCGCTAAAACTCTTTAATATCATTGGTTGCTTATTATATATTAATAGATATCAAGGTTCTTATAACTTAAAAGATTTAGAATTTAATTCTTATTCAATTAAAATTTAAAAAAAGAAAGAAAGAAAAGAGAACCCAAGAAAATGTTGCCATTTGTGTCAACTTTGGCAAATCAGATAGGAGAGGGAACTTATAGCGAAGAAAACATGTTGGAATCCCTCATGTATATATAACACTAGTTTTGTTAAAAAAAACCAGTTAGTAACATATGAATCAAGGACACAAATCCAATAGTAAAATAGGAATACTTGTAAATAAAATTTTCTCATTTCAATATCTATGAATGATGACTGCATTAGTGCATTACATACAAACAGATGTAGTAGTGATTGCATTTAACTGAGTTGCTATGGCTAACATAGAGATCAGACCCTACATAGTAAATAGTACTTACTCTACAAAGCAAAATACAAATAAGGATAAGGTATTCTTTGCAATTTGCAAACCAGCAAACTGCAGTACTAGTATACAGAGTCCTCAATATTCAAAAGAGGCAAATGCACTCAAGTGAAGGTAAATTTTAATACAATTGGATGTAGTGTTGATAAAGCAAACTAAAAACAAAGTGTATGTGTTTGAATAACTAAAATTTTGTTGCAGTCTCAAACTAAAAAAAGTGAGAACTCATAGCTTAGAGCAGAAAATGAGAAGCTTAGAGCAGATAACATGAGGTTGGATCCTCATTCATCGAACTCTACCCTTCTTTTAGATCGAGGTTGTAACTTAAATATGCCTGAAAAAAAATCTGCACACTGTAAGAATGCTAGAACAAACACAATTGACATGATATTAAAAATTAAATCCAATACGGGTAAAACTTTTTCGAAAAGGAATGAAATGAAATATTAGAAAGATATGATCCTTCTCGGTGGTACATGCAGAAGTAGTAGTAACCCTAATTAGCATGGTTCTGAAAACCGGACCAGACCGGCCAGTTCAACCGGAATAACCGAGAACCGGTGGCCTAGCCGGTCCGGGTGACGTAGAAAACCGCCTGGCAAAAAACCGGTGAAAAAACAGGTCGAACCGGCGGTTAACCGGCGAACCGGAAGAACCATCCGGTTTTTTGGCGGTTTAGTGGTTTGCAACTTCAATGCCAAAACGACGTCGTTTTGGCTTATAAAAAAAAAAAAAAAGAAAAGGCAAACGCGTAGCGCCGAAACCTAACACACTACCACTAACCCTAATTTCAATCTGAGCTCAGCTCCCCTTTCCCCTAACCTAATCTGCGCCAGCCTCCATTCACCCAGCAAGGCCACCATTCGCCACCGACAACCATCGACAGCAGCCGCGACCACCACCGGCCGAGCCCGCCTCCTTGTCGCCGAACGTCACCTAGCCCGACCCTCATTCGCCACCCACAACCATCCATAGCAGCCGCGACCACCACCGGCCGAGCCCGCGTCCTTCTGAATTTGGTAAGACTCTGTTCTATGCTCCTTCTTGATTTTGGATTTTGATTTTCTGAGGTTCTGTGAGCTCGCCTGTTCTATCCTGCCTTCTTGATTTATGATTTTGATTTTCATCATTGATGTTGTTGATTTTGAATAATGAATATGTTTTGCTGCTTCTGGTTGTTGCTTAATGATGAAAATTTTTTGCTGCTTCTGGATATGCTTGCTGTTTCATTATATTCATGGTTTTCTGAATCATTGCTGTTGTTGATTTTGAATATGTTTTGCTGCTTCTGTTTGTTGCTTAATGATGAAAATTTTTTGCTGCTTCTGAATATGCTTGCTGTTTCATTATATTCATGGTTTTCTGAATCACTGCTGTTGTTGATTTTGAATATGTTTTGCTACTTCTGTTTGTTGCTTAATGATGAAAATTTTTTGCTGCTTTTGAATATGCTTGCTGTTTCATTATATTCATGGTTTTCTAAATCATTGCTGTTGTTGATTTTGAATGTTTTGCTGCTTCTGTTTGTTGCTTAATGATGAAAATTTTTTGCTGCTTCTGAATATGCTTGCTGTTTCATTATATTCATGGTTTTCTGAATCACTGCTGTTTTTGATTTTGAATATGTTTTACTGCTTCTGTTTGTTGCTTCATGAAGAATATGCTTCTGAATATGCTTGCTGTTTCTTGCTGTTTCATTATATTCATGGTTTTCTGAAGATGTTTTCTGGTCTTTGATTTTCTGATTGTTATAGATGGAACAATCACAAAGTAACCCACAGCCATAAGATAATGTTGTTCAAGATTTAATATTTAATTAAACCGGTTGAACCCCGGTCGAACCAGTGAACCATTGAACCAGTGACCTCACTGGTTTATTGACCGGTCTGGTTCTCGCAACCTTGCTAATTAGTAGTTATTAACCAAAATCAAACCTAATTTGACTTGTTAATTACACTAGTTATGCAAAGAGAAAGAATAAAAAAACAAAACAGAAACCGACAAATTAAAGGGGTTAAAAAAGGTTGGAAATGAAGAAGTAGCATTAGCGTGGAGCAGTGTTGATGATCATGATCATCATAATCAGATTAAACAAAAAAAAGTTCTGAAAACTGCACACATCTGAGCTGCAAAAGACAGTGATCTGTGATAATAAGACTGAAATCAGATTAAATGGGTGTATTCTATTATTTTCTAATCACTAATTTTGGCTTTATTGTTAGATAGTGAGTGTAACCCAAAAAATAAAGTAGTTAACTAGTGAAAAGGTTTCAACAAAAATGAGCAGCCACATGCTCGTTCAAATAATAAAAATCAGTCAGCATGAGAGAAATAACAAGCCACAACAACAGCAAAAGAACAGAATTAGTAAACCCGACTTCATACGTAGTAGAATTTCAATTCTCACATAGCAATATAACAAAAAAATTTCTTAGGTAACATTTCTAAAAAATAAAACTTCAAAAAGAAAATACTTCAAACACCAGAAAACTAGCAACATATTTAACTTACTTTTTTTTTTTAAATCATAAAAAGATGTATAGTTACATTACTGCTGCTCACATCTTACCAAGCATGCTTCCATTTGAACTTGGTATTATCCAAATATCACATTAAGTTAACACACAATTCCACAGAGCTTAAAAAAATAGAAAAGAAAAATAAAGACAATGGTTTTTACAAATTTCCTGATTCCATATATAAAAAGAAAATAAAAACAGAAAGAGAACAATATAAAAGCTACTTGTTAGCTAATTTCACACGAATTCTGAATTCCCATGATACTAAAAACCTTCACCATTCGCCAACTTCCCAAAACAGTAATGGCAGAGTTTAAAAAGAGCTAAGTTAAGTTTTCATTATTTATATCAGCTACATGATTTTGATTAGCATCAAATTTGTTTAACCCCATCATTTTCAACACAGCAAACGCAATAGCATTAATAAAGAAAATGGCAGTGCCTAATTTAAGAAAGAAGGTAGAAACACTGAAGGATGATGTCAAATTTTGCTTTGATAACTTACAAACACAAGCACTTAAGAAAAGCATCATGAAAGGTAATACCAACATATAATATCAGGAAACTGTACATTCATATAATAATAAAGACAAAGCATAATAATTTTGAAACTTAAGAAAATCACATACCACTATTATTACTAGTCTACTACTATCTGCTACCACATCAAAGGACATTCTTCACTAATGATTTCGAAACTTCTTTGCTATTTTTCGCATTCTTTTGGCTGTTCATATGAAAGAAAAAGAGCATTCTCATTTTAGAGGGAAAAATTGATGGCCAATGGAGGAAACTGCTAACTTGTTTAATTATAAAGCTGCCCTATATTTCTTTTAGATTAAAATAAAAAAAATTATAATTAACGACAAAAGCAAGCAACAATGGTGACATAATTCCTTCAAGTAACTGACATTATCCTAAAATCAAACCAGAAAAGACGAACTTACTCCCAAAAGTAAGCACATATTTCGAGTTGTCGAGGAGATCCCTCAATTTGCTTTCGCTTGAATTATCTCGGCTAGAAACCCCATGAGAGCCGCATTGACCTAAACTTGTTAATGAAACATCATTTGAAGCTGTAACAAAAATGATGGTAGTTAATTCAAATACAATTAAACCTATAAGTCCCTACATTATATATAATTTACTTTGACAAGTGATTTATGAAAGATAAATTAAAAAAAAATTATTAAAATAGTATAAAATAGTATAAAAAGGAATAAATGATAGCTATTTTGCTATTTTCTAATATTGCACATTAGTGATAAGGACCAATTTTGCTAAAAAATAGTTGAGAGATAATTTGGTTTTGATGTATGGACAATTTATAAGCATGCTCACCTTATAGCCCTTATACCATTTTCCTATACGGAGTTTGACATTATGTAATACAACACCCTACAAAAAAACCACTCTTTGGGCTTGAAGCACAGGTAATGTGTATCAAGAATGAGAGCGGCATGGATCAAATTCCTCATAGGCAAAGGCTATACCTTAGATATTCTTTCTTCCAGTCAGGGCACTGCTGCATTTTGGTCCAGAGATCAATCACAGGGACTCCACATTCTGCAGCCACAGCAGTGCATGCTCTAGCATACTCGCCAGCAGCTTCGTTTGTTCTCTCAGGAACACCCTGTGGGTTGTCTGTATATGGATATCTGCAAAAGATATTTTGCAAATCGTCAACTTTAAATCTCTGTCAATATCTCCAAAATTCTATAGGTGAATAGACGGAAAGAGGGTAAAAAAAAAAACCATACTGAAGACGTGCAACTTCGTCAATTGGAGGAGGTGTTATGATTAGAACAATTGCTTTTGGCCATAGGTTCTGATGAAATTCAAAGAAAGATTTCATGACATCTAGATAGTAAGCAATGGTGAGAACGAAAGCAAAAAAATCGAATTCAGAGAAAACACAACATGAAATGGAATCTCCTCCATTATAAGGCTCATGTTACATGTAGTCCTTTCATGTTTTCCTATATTGAAAGCAGTTCCAAAGTTAAATTGATGTGCTCAGATGGTGATTGAGCCTGTAAATTATTATTGGTTTCATGCCAAGAGCAAATAATGACTTACAAAAAGGTTTTCTTAAAATCAGAACCCAACACTGAAAACATAATAGATATATTGGTTATGCTATATGTTACATCCCAGCTAGTCCAAAAAACAAGAAGGTTAATATGAATGCATCAAATGTTATTCATAAGTACGAACTAGCTCAAACTGAAAAGCATACGAGGTTGCGTTGATGCGCGAGGGTTGGGTGCGAGGGTTGAGAAACAGCATACGCAAAAAAACCACAAGATACAAAACAGCAGCACAGCCAAAGCTAATCAATAATCAATTCAATAAAAAGTTAAAAGCAGAAAACATTCAATAATCATCCAATTTTCTTGATTGATTTCTAAATGGAGCATTTAGAAAAAAATGAAGATGGAGCACAACTGAGCACTAACCTTCGAGCAGCACGGCGAGCAGAACTGCGAGAGAGAGGCAAGCAGCACGACGAGCAGAACGGTGAGAGGGACGACAAGCAAAACAGCAAGAGGAATGGCAAGCTGGCTAACACAACGACGAACCTGGTTGCGAGCTTGAGCGCGAAGGGTGGCGACGGTGAGATAGATGGCGGCGTGATGGAGGTTAGGGTTTTCTGAACCTTTCAAGGAAAAGCCATTCAAAACCCTTTCAAAGCAGCGTCGAGCAAGACAAAGACTACTAATGGTGACGGTGACGGCGACGGCAAGCTCGAGGAAGACCACTGTAATGAACTGCGAATGAACGACGGTGGACCTTAAACGCAATGAACGGCAATTTTCTCAATGCGGCGGTGGGGGGGATGGGAGACCACTAGTCCACTAGGTAAAAAATTAGAGGAAGGGCAGTGATATAGATGACGATGAAGGCGATGAAGATGAACGACGAAGGCAGATTCGAAAGTGAAGATGAAGATGACGGCCCGGCTTCACTTTTAGGTTAAAAGTGAATTACCTAAAAGTGAATTTGGTAACAATAAAAAAGTAAAGTGTGGAAAAAATTAGGTGGGAAACTAAATTTTAGGGGAGAAAATTTTATCGGCATATTTTTGTAGGGTGTCAAAATAAATACAGGATAGCCACACTTTTGAAGCGTGATCAGTTTCTCTTGAAAAGTATGGTAAAAAAAGCGTGGCCAAATTTTAAATAAGTGGCCGCCTTTGTAAAAGCGTACCGATTTTTTTTATTGCCACGTTTTTCAAGCGTAGCAACAAAAAGGCGTGGTCCAATTTCAAATAAGTGGCTACTCTCATAAAAGTATGCCGATTTTTCTCTATGGCCACCCTTTTCAAGCGTGACAAAAAAAAGCGTAGCCAAATCACAAATCAGTGGCTACCCTCATAAAAACGTAGCCATTGACTACTTTTAGGCACGCTTTAAAAGCGTGGAAAAAAATGTGTTGACAGGCCTTTTTTCTTGTAGTGCGTTGATCAAACTATGAACTCAGCTTCAAGACATGATGTCAGGTAGAACCCTACACTCATGCCTTGCGCGTGCACTGTCTTAGCAACACATAGAGGCATAGAGCAATCAGAAGAAACACAAACCCGAGACAGAAGCTTTTGTTCCATAAATAATTACAACTCTCCATTTATAAGGAATTAATTATATATTATTATGCCAATTGAAATGCAAGTTTTAGTTTGTAGAATAATACAATATGCATGTCAAGTGTGCGTATGTGTTTTTTGCTTGTTTCGCACGTATGTATGTGTGTGTGTTTTTTATTTATTTATTTATTTTTGTGTTTTTCGCTCGTTTTGCCACGTGTGCGTGTTTTTCGCACGTGTGTGTAGTGTTTTTTATTTTTTATTCTTTTATTGTGTTTTTCGCTCGTTTCGCACATCTACGTATTTTTCACTCGTTTCGCACGTGTGTGTGTTTTTTCCCCATTTAGCATTTGTGCGTGTCTTTATTGTGTTTTTTGCTCTTTTCGCACGTATGCGTATTTTTCCCTCTTTTCGCATGTGTGCGTGTTTTTCGCACGTGTGCGTTTTTTTGTATTTTTCGCTCGTTTCGCACGTGTCTGTATTTTTTTTTTGCTCGTTTCGCACGCGTGTAAGTGTGTCTTTTCATTTTTGTGTTTTTCGCTCTTTCCGCACGAGTGCGTGTTTTTCGCTCGTTTTGCACGGGTGTGTGCTTTTTGCTCGTTTCGCAAGCGCGTGTGTGGTTTTTTTTGTGTTTTTCGCTCGTTTCGCACGTGTGTATTTTTCGCACATGTGTGTGTGTGTGTTTTTTTTTTCTTTTCGCTCGTTTTGTACGTGTGCGTGTTTTTTGCTCGTGTCGCATGTATGTGTGTTTTTTGCTTGTTTCGCACGTGTGTGGTTTTTTTCGTGTTTTTCGCTCGTTTCGCACGTGTGCGTGTTTTTCGCTCGTTTCGTACGTGTGTGTGTTTTTTTAGTTTTTTTATTCTTTTATTGTGTTTTCGCTCGTTTCTCACATGTGTGTATTTTTCTCTCATTTCAAATGTGTGTGTTTTTCACTCGTTTCGCATGTGTTTTTTTGTGTTTTTCGCTCGTGTGCGTGTTTTACGCTCGTTTCGCACGTGTGTGTTTTTTTCTTATTTCGCACGTGTGTGTTTTTTTTTGTGTTTTTCGCTCGTTTCACATGTGTATGTGTTTTTTGCTCGTTTCACACGTGTGTGTATTTTATTTTTTTATTTTTTATTTTTGTGTTTTTTGCTCGTTTCACAGGATTGCGTGTTTTACTCAACTGTCACTTTTCTCCTTCACTTCTTCTTCCCACATCTAAAGCCTCCATGGCTCCATCCCTCTACCTATAACCTCCTTGTTCTTCTTCTATCACGCTACCTTACCTCCCCTTTTTGCCACTATATCGCGCTCACTGCTAGCCTCATCTCCTCCCAGTAGCACGTAATTCGCCGACATCGACACACCACCTCCTCCTTATTGCGTTGTCATTTGCCTAGCTTCACTGTTGCTCTCTGCACTTGCTAGTCGCGATTTGCCACAACCCGTCACGTATCGTCGTCATCACCCGACTCACTCCTTCCTTGCTACTTCGCTTGCCGGCATGACCAGAAGCTCCTCTATGACCAGAGGCTCCACGCCTATTAAGCTCCTCCATTTTCTCTGGATTTATCTCTTGGAGGATATAAGGTGAAACAATCTATCCTTTATCTTATGAGGAGTCTAATATATTTAATATATTTGTAAGATACCATATAGTGAAAACATGAATCAATCATATTTGTAAGAGTATTACTATTAGATACTTCAGAGATTTGGTACTAAATTAGTAAATTATGATGAAAACTGTAATATAAGACATATAAATTGACAAATTTCAATACTTTTTACACTACTTATGCTTGGCAGCTTATAATTAAAATATGCTAATAAGAAGATGGTAAACATACTTGTATTCCTATAATTATCTAAGTACTAGCATACATATATCCTGACTCAAGGCATTATTATTGAAACTTTAGCCACGTACGAATAAGATGGAAATGTTATTTTTAAAGTTCATGTCAAGTGTACTTTTTAGGAACTAAATTCCTAATCTGATCTTTAAGTAACTTGATAATTCTCTTTAAATGAAAATTTTACAAAAATCAAACATAGAAATTTTAATGATTTATTAAGCTTGAACGCTTTTCGAAAAATAGAACCACAAAGATAAAATTGTTAGCAGGAAATTTCATCACACAATAGTAACAATCCATAATGAAGTCACCTTTTTAAAGTTAGGATGATCCATGAGACTATTTCAGTTTTGACTACGTAACATCCACTATCAATAGCCATATTAACCAATGTCTTGTGCTTGATCTCCAAATAGTTCTGTTTATAATAAAGTTGAGATTTGCTATCAAAGAACAAAAATTAGAAAGATAACAAAGATAATAATGAGATATAATAAAATAACAAAGACCAAACAACAAATTAAAAGTAAACACCTAGAAACTAATTCTAATTATTAATTATAAAAGTTATTGATGCAAAATACTCTTGATTGAAAGCATTAAATGTTTTAGAGTAAAGAAGTATTATTATCTCTATGTAATAAATGTAATTTGTGTACATTTCATATCACTCACTGCACTGACTTCTACTATTTTGTGAATGATTAATCCAACAGAAACGAGCAAAAAATATGCACATGTGTGAAACGAGCGAAAAACACAATAAAAGAATAAAAAATAAAAGAACACACACGTGCGAAACGAGTGAAAAACATCACATGTGCGAAACGAGTGAAAAACAACACATGTGCGAAACCAGCAAAAAACACGCACACATTTGAATCGAGCGAAAAACATGCGCACATGAGAAATGAACGAAAAACACTCACGCGTGCGAAACCAGCGAAAAACACACACACGTGCAAAATGAACAAAAAACACACACGTGCAAAACGGGCGAAAAACACAAAAAAAGTACACACATGCTAAACAAGCGAAAAACACAAAAAAATAAATAAATAACACACACACATGCGAAACAAGTGAAAAACACGCAAAACGTGCGAAACGAGCGAAAAATACGCACACGTGTGAAAAGAACAAAAAACACACACACGTGCAAAACGAGCAAAAAACACGAATACGTGCGAAAAGAGCGAAAAACACAAAAAAAGACACACACACGTGCAAAACGATCGATAAACACACACACGTGCGAAAATAAGCGAAAAATACGCACATGTGCAAAACGAGCAAAAACACAATAAAAGAATAAAAAATAAAAAAACACACACGTGCAAAATGAGCGAAAAACACGCACACGTACGAAACGAGCAAAATTTCCTATTCGAGAAGAGACGAAACAAAATTGTCCCTTAAATTCATACTTGACAGACACTTCAACAACCTAGTTCACCTTTCTAGTCAAAAGTAAAAAGACAAAAGAAGTACAATAACCAGGCCTTAAATTTAACCTCCTTCTCTAGGCCATTCTGAAACCTTCAATATGTATCCTTCCTATAGTCCTTGATTATTCCCAAACAAGAGCATTTGATAGCACACTGACAGTTTGGAATAGGTCAAAAATTCTCCAGTTACTCCTAAACCGCCATCAATTTCATAAAATAAAAGGTGACACTGAGATCTCCTTGCTTCATAGAGAAGGGTTCTTCATCTAATTCTATAATTCGATACTTATCTCCTTGATAAAACCTCTTCTTCAAATCTCACCACAAATTAGATGCAACACTAATCCACATAACACTTTAAACAATTTCAGCATTCAATGACACATTCAACCAAAAAAGCACAAATGTATTACACCTATCCCATGCATTAAAGTTAGGATCCCCTTGCTTTAGTTAGGTAGCGAACCATCAATAAAACTGATATTGTTTTTTCATTTAATAGGTCTCCACATTGATCTATACCATGAATCATAATTGTGATGATCTAACAAACTAGCAATTAGAGGAGTACCTGGACTCTCTGTTGGATGAAGGTAGAACTCACTCGAAGGATCCATATTCGATTCACATGAATCTTTGATGGAGAGGCTTGAATCACGTTGATTTGAGCTATTAATTGAGCCAATGTTTGAATATCTAATCCTCCAACTATTGCATTAAAACTCTCTCTACTTGGATCAGCCATCGCTTTCGGCAAGAATCAAAGATTACGTCGATTCGTTGAGCGAGAAACTAAAACCCTAGCGAATGAAACTCGATCTCAGATATACACTACACTATGACTTTACCTTTACGCTCACCGCACTATGATAAAAACCTATGTTCCGAAGCCATTTGGTGAGCTTAGCAATAAATCAAGTAAAAGATGATGAAAAACGTAACAGAGAGGATGAGAGAAAGAAAAAAGAGAAAAAGAGCTTTCTGGAATAGTGGTGGCTCAATTGAACAAAATACAATTACGACAGGTTATTAAGCTTATATACAATACTTGTCTAACCAATTATCTACTACCAACTAAGCTAATATGCCTAACTAACATAGCATATAAATAATACAATTTCTCTAACTTAGCAAATGAATACTATCAACACCCATCCCATGAATACTCGTATAATACCTATTATTATGAAATTACAAAAATATTCCACACACACACACACACACACACCACACACACACACACACACACACCCACAGATATATATATTATTTGACAAATCTCTAATTCCTTTAACCTTAAACGGCCTCCCTCTCACACATATTCTGATAGTCTGCTTCACCTACTCCAACAGCCGCTCAACTGCTGCCACTTTAATCAATCACTCTCCCAAACTTACCGGCAAGGTGTGAGCTCCTCTTCTTCCTGTTCCTCATTCCTTCAATGTTTTTCCACTTCGAGTTCCCATGTTGTCACTGGGCGTCGCATTGTCACCGCAATAGAAGCATTTTCACCGCCAGATCGTCGTTGGCACTACATTATCATCGGTGCCATTCTGCTACCCTGCTTGGATTTTAGGTGTAGCAATGGTATTGGCATATGATTGAGGATACATATTGAAATACAAATACACGTTGAAAATATGTAAAACAACATATACACAGATACATAGTGGCCATTATTAGGCAATCTAGTAATTGATTTTTTTATGCATATAACATTTTCGTTATAAAAAGGTCTAGGTAGCTAACTTCCCTTCTTGCCAACATTTTAACAAACCAACCAACTTTATAACAATAAGAAACATCCAAAATTATTGAAAAGGAATATCCAAAACTTAACAAGAAGAAACATTTAAAATCATTGAAAAAGAACATTTGGATTTGCAAAAAGCTATGACTGGAGGTGAGAACAGCGTATTCGACAGTGAGCGATAGCAGCGTTGTTCTGGTGATTAACCATGACTCAAGGTGAGGACAAAAATAAACATCCAAAATCATTGAAAAAGAACATCCAAAACCTAACAAAAGGAAACATCCAAAATCATTGAAAAATAATATCCAAATTTGAGAGAAAAGCGTATTCGATGGTGAGAGGGTGTTTCCTGCCCTACGGCAACGACATTGTTTTGTTGATGATAAACAACGACACAAGTGAGGAGCGACGATGGTTGCCATTCGGACCTGCGCTGACTGCGGCTAGAGGCAGAACACCGTCGTCGTAGATGCGTTATGGATGGCGAGGGATGGACGATGGCTACAGTAGCAGTGTTGGTCCAGTGCGACGTTGTGAGCAGTCGAAAGCTCTGAGCATGCGTGATGGCAACGCTTGACGGAGGGTTCTACCATGGGATAACTGCGGGGCAAGGGAAGGGAGAGTGAAAGTGAGTGAAGATGGGTTAGCTTGGGGTGATTTTAGATATATATATTTTTTTTGCATGTTTGCAATCCAATTACCTAGTTAGTTGAAATTGGCTACTATTCTGGTTGATTATCTAGCATGATTGTTTTGTTATATATACTAGTTCACACTTTTTAACCAAGTAATTAACTATCGGAATAATCAAAGTTGTTATAGTAAAATAATCAAATTTGCAAGAGTTAGATCAATAATCAAATTTGTTTACGGTAATATAAGACGCCACGTATGTATTTCTATGCACAATGGTTAATTGGTGTTTGATTTTAATATATATATATACATATCATAATTATACATAAATATATATTAATTAATTTGTTAGCTGATTTTTAATATACACATGGCACATTTTCTTATTTGTCTCTTATCACTCATTTTTGGCCTCTCACCTAATTTATCTCACGAGCTACAAAATTGATTTGCTCTTTTTCACAAAATTATTATTCATCTCATTAATTTCACTAAATATTAATCATAAAAATAATTTTAATATATTTTTTTTTGGTCAAGTGGATTGGACAGCCCCAATCCTAAGTATTAACTCCATATTTCACACACCCACACAACACACTCACACACACTACATGGGTACTATGGGTTCTTGCAACATCCAGCCTCAGCTGGGATTTGAACCCGGGTGCAACTTGATGAGAGACATAGAAATCTTCCATCTGTGCCAAGTCTCAGCTGCAATAATTTTAATATTTAATTCATAGATTATTTTGATGCCTAATAAGAATGAAACAAGTGACCCAATAAACACCATATATGGGACGCTAGTGCTAATAAGGAATATTTGATTAGAGATCATGAGGAGTGTAATAAGGATCGGATCATGATCAACTAATTAAGTAGTGCCATCAATCTTATATTCATGGAAAATCAAATCAAAATAGCAGTAACTTACACAACTGAAAATGAAAGGCAATATGCAAAGAGTTGATAGGACAGTCATCACTCGAAACATTACATATACTAATCCATATGAGGCAAAAACATCAATCCTATTCAGAAAAAAATTACTAGCTTGCATCATATGTAGCTATCGAACAATTTATACAATAAATGATTTCCGATTCCAATTGGGGCAAGAAAAGCAATTGAAGCTATAACAAACAAACAAGCTTGAGATAGTCACAAAAAAAAAAAAAAAAAAACTTGAGATAATTAATTATGGTTGTACTTTGTGCCTTATTAGCCAATGGGGTTCATTAGATAAAGGTAGAATTAATGTGGGACCTTCTTCAAAGAAATATTACTAATCACATCTTCTAACTTCTATAGGGCTTTTTTGGAAGTATGTGAGACTAGCGAGAACGGAGCTAATAACTAATAAGGTATAAAGGTTTTCAATTATTTTCAGAAATTAAAAGAGTAGTGACGGGTAAGTAAAAATCAGCCAATTTTTTTAAAGTTATTTTATTTATCTTAAATTTTATATTTTAAATTATAAAATTTTAATTTTAAATTATATATTTAAATATTGAAATTGACTAATATTAATTAAAAATTATTTTTTTATAATTTTTTTATAAAAAATTAGAATGGCTGACAATTTGATTTTTAATCTATCACAAATTAAAACTCTATTTAATAATTTATTACTTGTCAATAAATTATTATATGCACAAAATAAAATTTGAATTCAAACACTGTTTAAACAAAAGGATAAACTAACCGCTCAACTAATTTAAGTTGATCTTTCAAAAGTCTTTTTAATTTTTTTTTAAATAAAATTTTGAAACCTAACACAAGTAGGTCAAAATCTAAGTACTTTAAGTTATGTTTAAATTGCGACACTAAGACAAAAATATACCTATTTTTTTAATCTCCACAATCAAATAAGTTCTTGCTTCTATCTATACTATAATTTTTTTAGTAATGCAAATAGAAAGAAAAAAGTTTCATTGGGGATGAGATTTACTTCCCTAACAGGACCCGAGATTCTATCCTCTTTAATTATGGATTTGTTTCGTTTGATTTTTGTAAAATTTTTTTTATATAAGTGTATGTTGAATCAAGTTTGTATTAAATATCTTAATTCGAAAAATAGATATGACTTTTTTGAAAATAAAATTCGACTTGAGATTTACTAAAAGTATCCAAAGTATTAAGTATCTAAAGAAGTAAAATCAATAATAGAAATATGAATTGCAAAAATAATGTAATCGTAACATTTTTAACAAAAGAAACTGAATAAAATAGAAGTACGAAATTAAACTTACAAGAAAAGAAATAAAGAAAAAGATAAATTGACTAAAGAAAAAAAAAGAAGAAAATAAATTCAGGTTGACTTTAGACATGTTGAAAAAACTCAACAAAGGTTTAAAATAAGAATCTGTCTAACAGCGAAAATACCAAAAATAATTTTTCTACAACCTGTGCAATTAAATAGGCAATACCAAAAATACTCCAAGCAGTAAATATAATGGCAGAAATTAAATAATCAGACACCAAAATTTTAACGTAGGAAAACCCTCAAAAGATGGACAAAAAACCCACGGGACCTAGTTCAGAAAAATCTTTTACTATCAGAATAATGGGCACACAAACAGTCTTCCTAGTGACACTAGGGCATCTCAACAATCAACAAAATATATCACCAAAACTGGTGGAATCAACATAAATCCTCCACAAGGTGGGTATCTTAAATCAGACAAAAGAGAAGGTAATACAACTAACAAGTTATATCCTGGTGTTTATCTCTACACCAGGAATAACATACTAAAATTTCATAAGAAATGGACCGAATTTACCAGATCAATGTGATCAAAATGGCAATGCTCTTTTCCCCCAATTTTCTTCTTCTCTCGAAGCCGAAACCACTCCTCACTCTCTCTGTTTCATTTTTTTCAAAATGAGGGCTTCAAAAATCTCACTCTCTCACCTTACCGTGGCTTATTTGCCACTCTTTTTTCTTTATTTTTTTGTTTTGTTTTAAAAACTTGTGGGCCCCACTTGATTGGGGACCCACCAACAAATCTCTTCCTCACCAACTCAAGTGGGGATAGGCTACTCCACCAAGCCTGCCTTCTCTTTGCAGGAATCAAACTTCACTGTAGGTAAACTTTTAGTCATCATATCTGAACCATTATCATCAGTATAGATCTTCTCAAGTGCATATGACTTCATCTCAAGCGCTTGACGTATCCAATGATACCTCACCTCTATGTACTTCGATTTGGAATGAAACGTCGGATTCTTGCTGAGATGGATAGCACTTTGACTGTCACAAAATAACATAAACTTCTCTTAACTGATGTCTAACTCTTGTAGAAATTTCTTCATCTACAAGGGTTCCTAGAAGCTTCAACAACAACAATGTATTCTACCTTTGTAGTAGACAAAGTAGCACATTTCTGAAGTCGAGACTGCTACGACACAGCTCCCCCTGCAAAAGTCATCATATAACCAGAATTTGACTTCCTTGAATCAAGATCCCCAGCCATATCCGCATCTGTGTAACCATCTAACACAGGTTGGCCACTCCCAAAGCATAAACAAACTCTAGAAGTACCATTAAGGTATTTGAGAATCCACTTCACTGCTTGCCAGTGTTCCTTTCCAAGATTTGAGAGAAATCGACTAACAACTCCAACGGCATGAGCAATATCCGGCCTGGTGCAAACCATAGCATACATCAAACTGCCAACTGCAGATGTATATGGAATCTTCTTCATTTTTGCTTTCTCTTTCTCACTTGTAGGACATTACTGCGAACTCAGCTTGAAATGACTAGCAAGTAGAGTACTAACAGGCTTGGAATTACTCATGCTAAACCTCTCTAAAACCTTCTCAATATACTTCTGTTGTGACAACCACAGTTTTCCATTCTTCCTGTCACGAGTGATACTCATGCCAAGGATTTTCTTTGCAGGACCCAAATTCTTCATAGTAAAGGATCTGTTCAAGTCTTTTTTAAGACTTTCAATCTTCTTAGTGTCATGACCAACAATCAACATGTCATCAACATAAAGCAAGAGAATTATAAAATCACTATCAGAGAATTTCTTAACATACACACAATGATCAGAAGAAGTCTTACTATCCCATGACCTTTCATGAAGGAATCAAATTTCATGTACCACTGTCTTGGTGCTTGCTTCAGCCCATATAAGCTCTTCTTCAACTTGCATACAATGTGCTCCTTTCCTTTAACCTCGAAACCCTCTAGTTGCTTTATATAAATTTCTTTATCTATGTCACCGTGAAGGAATGCAGTCTTCACATCAAACTGCTCATCCTCTAAATTCAAGCTAGCCGCTAATCCAAGCACAATTCAAATAGAGGACATCTTCACAATTGAAGAGAAAATCTCCTCAAAATCAATACCTTTCTTTTACTCAAAACCTTTCACAACCAATCGAGCTTTGTGCCTTGGCCGTGAGACATTTTCATCCGTTTTCAATTTGAACACCCATTTATTCTTGAATGCTCTCTTATCCTTCGGCAAATTCACCAATTCAAAAGTATGATTCTCATGCAAGGATTTTATTTCTTCTTGCATGGCCTTCAACTAATATTCCTTATGCTCATCAGACACAGCTTCCTAGTAGCTCTCTGCCTCTCTAGTCTCAATGTTCATCACATACTCATGAGGAGAGTATTTATGAGAAGGATGACGCTCTCTAGTAGATCTTCTCAATTCAGACTCAACTGGTGGTTCAGGTGAAACTTCAACATCTAGCAGAACTTCTGCATCTGGCACCTCAGGTTGAGGTGTAGGTTCATCATGCAAATCATCACCATCATTATCAACTTGTACATCTCCCCCATCAATAGGAGGTCTAGTGGAAGGACCAGGTTCGTCATTAGCAGAACGTCTAACAATTATTGTTGGCTTATCTGTCTTCTCAAGGTCTTCAATAGTTTGGTCTTCAAGAATAATTACATCTCGGCTTCTAATTATCTTCTTTCTCACCGGATCCCACAATCTGTAACCAAAGTCTTCGTGATCATAACCCATGAAGATACACTACTTTGACTTTCCATCAAGTTTGGACCTTTTATCTCTTGGAATGTGAACAAAAGCTCTACAGTCGAACACTCGCAAGTGACTATAGGAGACATCTTTCCCTCTCCAAACTTTCTCTATAGCATCACCGTTAAGTGGAACTGAAGGAGAAAGGTTGATCAAATCTACTGCAGTCCTTATCGCTTCACCCCAAAAGGATTTAGGCAACTTTGCATGAGAGAGCATACATCTGACTCTATCATTAATAGTGCGATTCATTCTCTCTGCAACTCCATTATGTTGAGGAGTCTTCAGAACTATCTTCTCAAACTTGATCCCATGTCCTTTACAATACTCTTCAAATAGACCCCTGTATTCACCACCATTATCTGCTCGAACACATTTCAATTTCCTTCCTGTTTCTCTTTCAACACTTGCATGAAAGTGTTTGAAGATTCTGAGCATCTGGTCTTTAGATTTCAAAACAAAAGCCCACATTTTTCGAGAATAATCATCAATAAAAGTAACAAAATATGATGCATCACCTAGTGTCTTAGCATCTATAGTGCAAACATCAGCGTGAACTAAATCTAGAACATGTGATCTCCTATGAGGTCTAGAATTATGAAATGGTACTCTAGCATGCTTTCCAACAAAACAATGAGTGCAAGTATTTAAAGTTGTACCTTTCACTGGAAGTGAGTGCTTCTTGGCCAAGACGTTTAGTCCTTTCTTGCTGAACTGACCAAGACGTATGTGCCACAAATTAGAAGAGGAATCATCAGCTATATTCAATCTTCTTTGCACAACTTTACTTGCAACAGGTAGAGAGTAGTGAGACTATTATCTTCTCTAGCAACAATGAGAGCCTCTTCGGTAATCTTGCATTTTCCACTACCAAAGGAAGTGCAATACCCCTCTTGATCCAATGCCTTCACTGAAATGAGATTGAACCGCATATCTGGCGCATGCCTAACGTTCTTCAATTGCAACTTGCATCCCATGTTGGTTTTAAGCCACATATCATCCATACCAATGATATCACACACTCCTTTATCTCCCAATTTGATCTTGTCAAAATTTCTAGCAGTATAGGAAGTGAAAAATTCACGTTTCAGAGTGACATGACATGAGGCACCAGAGTCCATAATCCATAATCCAAGTGGAATCATCACAGACAAGATTCACATAATTTTCATCATATGTGATAAGAACATCTTCATAAACAATAGCAGCAGTTTCTTTATCACTATCTTTACCTTTGTCTTTGTTTCTTCCCCTTGATTGTTCTCTTTTCAAGAACCTACAATACCTCTTGATATGGCTTGCCACAATGGTGACAAATAAACTCCTTTCTTGGCTTATACTTTCCTCTTGACTTGCTTCGATTCTCTGACTTGTCAGAACTGTGAGGTTTTCTACTTTGACTTCTCTACCGTGACTCTGAAACAAGTGCTTCTGACTGTAAGGAGGCATTAGTCAAACCTCACTCTTTTCTTCTGGCTTTTTCATTCAGCATGCTCTCTTTAACCATTGCTAACATCTACTTTCTATTTGGAGCTGAGTTAGTCAGTGTCACAACCAGAACTTCCTAACTATTAGGCAAAGAGCTCAACAACAACAAGGCTTACAACTCATCATTCAAAGTGATTTCATTATTTGTTAGTTGGTTCACCATCTCCTGAAAAATGCTCAAGTGCTCCGGCATTGATTTACCTTCAGTATACTTCATATTGACAAGCTTCCTGATAAAGAATGCTTTGTTTTGCACATTCTTCCTCTCATATAACTCCTACAATTTGTTCCACATCTTCTCAGTATTCGTTTTGGTGTCACTATGTGGATACACACTAAGATCGAGCCATTGCCTAATCAAAGCAACTGCCTTCCGATTAATCTTCTTCCATTCAGCATCGGATTTAGTACCTTTGGATTTGTCTCCCTCCATAGGATCATACAAGTCCTTGTTATACAACATATCTTCCATGAAGGTCTTCCAAATTGAATAATTTTGGGAATTCAATTTGACCATATTTGGTCCATGAGTATTTTCCTCCATTTAATCAGCACAGAGACAAACAACCAAGCTCTGATGCCACTTTATTGGGAAAACTCAACAAAGGTTCAAAACAAGAACCTGTCTAACAACAGAAGCACCAAAAATAATTTTCTCACAACCTGTGCAATTAAATAGGCAATACCAAAGATACTCCAAGCAACAAATATAATGGCAGAAATTAAATAATCAAACACCAGAATTTTAATGTGGAAAAACCCCCAAAAGAGGGACAAAAAACCCACGGGACCAAGTCCAGAAAAATCTTCCACTATCAGAATAATGGATACACAAACAGTCTTCCTAGTGACACTAGGGCATCTCAACAATCAACAAAATACATTACCAAAACTGGTGGAATCAACATAAATTCTCCACAAAGTGGGTATCTCAAATCAGGCAAAAGAGAAGGCAATACAACTAACAAGTTATATCCTAATGTTCATCTCCACACCAGGAATAACATACTAAAATTTCATAAGAAATGGAGCGAATTTACCTGATCAATGTGATCAAAATGGCAATGCTCTTTTCCCCCAATTTTCTTCTTCTCTTGACGTCGAAACCACTCCTCACTCTCTCTGTTTCATTTTGTTTCAAAATGAGGGCTTCAAAAATCTCACTCTCTCTCTCCTTACCGTGGCTTTACTACAAGAAAAACATCCATTCAACCACACTTTTTTTAAGCTATATTTGAAAAGCGTAGCCTATGCTTTTCTCTGTGTTCCCTTTTTATAAGGGAATAGAAAACACAATTGTTGCATCATTTAAAAAGTGTAGCCTTAGATACAATAAAGATCACTTATAAAGCGTAGCCTTATATTGATATTTATGGGTACACTTTTCATACTAAAAGAAGCGCTTTTAAAAAGTAACCTATTTATTATGTTTTGGGTGCACTTTAAAAGTGATGCTTAATGTATCTAGAGCCAAATACACAAACGCTTATTAATTTTTGTTTTTTTTTTCATCAAATCACATATTACCATACACTCTAGGGTCTGCAAACAGCCCTCTTCTCTCAGCACCACAAGACGCAGCCATGCACCCTCGGTCCCCCTCATTGCTCACGAACGGTGTCACCACCTTTCCTCTCTCAGCCCTCTCTCTACCTCTCACCATCTGCCATCACCCTTTCCCTCTCAACCCTCTCTTTGTCTCTCACCAGCCACCGTCACGGCTTCTATCACAACTCACGAGCCTCAGAGTCATGACGGTGCTGTGCTGCTTCTCGCCTCTCGGTGATGATGAGTTGACGACCCTCAGCGACAACGAACGCAAAGTGTGACAGTGCTTCTCTGACCCTCAACGATGATGACTGGTTTTCCTGTCTCAGTCACGACGGTGTTGTCCCCAATCATCCTCTTCTTTTCTGCTACTAGTCTTCTTCTTCTTCTTCTCTTCTTTGACCTCTGCTCAAGCTCAGGTAAATAATTATTGTTTTGATTAGGGAATTTGATGATTGAAACTTCTGATTAGGGGTTTTTATGATTGTTCTGATTAGGAGAGGTTCTACGATTATTTGTTTTTTAATTAAGAAGCATCATGTTTTTTTAATTTGTTTATAGTTTTGATGTTTCCTAATTATTTTCAAGTTTTCAGGTCCTGTGGCTGCTGTGTTAAGGGGTTGTTGGTTTATGGACTACTCTAATTTCCTAAAATTGTTGATTTCTATTGTTGTTTGGTGCACTACTTACATTGCTGTTGCTTTTCTTGATTCCTTTCCGTCCGTTAATTGTCTTACAGCTTTCTAAGCTTCAGAGAGGTCAGGGTAGATTGCTTGAGTTAGTTACAAATGGTGTATTTTAGAGGAGAGGAAGAACAAAGAAAACTTTAGCAGAAATTATTAGAAGAGATTTAAAAATGAATGAGATAAACACAAAGATGACTTATGACAGGGCACAATAGCATTGGTTGTTTCATGTATCTAACTCTAGTTATTGTTATTGTCTTTGTTGTTTTGTGTATTGTCTAATCTTTGTAAGCTATCTGCATCTAGTGGGACAAAATTATTAAACTTTGTTTGCAAATTTCTTTCTTTTAATTTTGTTTTTTTAAAAGTGGGTTCTTGTAGCTGTGAATCTATTAAGATTTTTCTGAGTGTCTAATTTTGTTTCCTCTTATTAGTCCACATATTGCTCGAGTTTGTATGAACACTGTATAGCTACTCGGCACATAATGCATATTTATTCTCAATCCTTGGAGAAGCTTGCCCCACACATTCAACAGGTTTGTTTAGTATAGCCTTGTGATTTAAAGCCTCAGGCACTTTATTGTTATTTTCTCTGTTCTTATATTTTCCTACTTGTTTGATATTAGGTCAGCATAGAAAGTAATGGAAAGGGAGTTTTGATTGACGGGATACCTCTACCATTTGAAGCGGGTGAGATTGATTTTGGTAAACTAGAAACAAACAACATAGATAGATATATTTTGCTATAATTTGTATTTGAATGTTAGTTTGTGATTTTTTAACACTAATGTGTAGTTTTAATTGATTATTATGGTTGATGAGGACAAAAATTCATAAAAAAATTTCATGAAAGTGTTACAACTATGTAACTAGATATTTAGATGGTAGCACGAGATTGGATTTTAATGTAAAAGTGTTTTATATTGAAGGGTGCATAGAATTTAAACTCTATTTTTTAGTTACGATCTTGTAGTCTAACCACAATTTATAATTGATTTGCTTCTTGCAGGTGAGGTAGGGAGTAATCATGATGAGCTAATGACAAATTTTTTTGCACAACCAGATGCCCTTGCCTATGAGAAGGTGCATTCATAATCTCTCTCTTATATTATCTTAGTCCACCCCTCTATAAAATAGAATTCAATTGTACTTGCTTTGATTCCTTTATATTCATAGTCCATTCTTCTCTTAGTGTATACTTGACATGATAGTGAAATAGTGATAAATTGTGGTTTCTATCCTACCATGGGTTAAAACCTTTATGAAAATCTAAATTTATAATGGTAAAATTTCTCATCATATAATTAATTCTTCTTATATGATGTTAGCTGTCATTTATTGATTGGTTTGCACTATTTTATAGTTGAGAAAAATTATTTTCATGTATTTTCCTATCCTAAGCCTTGTGTTTCCTTTCTCATTTGTTCTCCCATTTAATAAGTTGATGCTGAGAGAGCCTATCATCAAAATGCCCTTGTCATTCTAGAAAAACTATATACTGAGGTTAGCCCTTGTAGCCTGAACTATAAAAATGAGAGTTAAGATTCAAGAACTATGTATGAAGAGAGATTTTATACTTTTACCAAAACTTACCATTATATATATAGTTTCACGGTCTTTTTATTTAGTAACTTTTGGGAGTGGATGCATGAGTAGATATTGCGAAATATGGTTGACGGTATGACCATCTTTTCCTTACTCCTTGTATTGCTATGCACTAGAGAGATTGTAACTGAAAATGGGTAAAAGAAAGTACTGATCAGATTGATGATCTCTATTTCTATAGTTATAATATTGTATACTAAATTGGATAGCTTAATTCTGTACAAACAGTTTTGTCACTTGTATCGTCTTTCTTAACTTGGATTAGTTTTTCGAATATTAGCTTCTATGGATTTGGTTTGCATATGGCTGGAAAGCATTTATTGCGGGCTATATTGACAATTGGACATTGACCTTGTATGGCTTCTTTGTTGATCATCGATTGTCTTACTGTGTCCACTATTGTAACTTGCAAAATTTTGTTGTTGCAATGTTGCTAGTCCTATTTCTTATATAGTACTGCTAGTTTTTCAAGTGTTGTTTTTGAAACTGCCTTTGTTATTGCTGTTTTCTTAATTTTATTACTTGCAAAATTTGAACGTATGTTATTATTTCAACACTGTAAATGGTGAAAGTTTAACAGAAAAAACTGCTAATTTTTATGTTATTATCATCTTTAGTTTCCTTTCCTTGCTAATTCTTAAAAAAAATGCTCTACTTCATTAGTGCTTCTGATCACTTTTGCTGGTTTCATTAGTGAATTTAGTTTATTATGCATATTATTTTTTATTATAAGGCATATTATTAGTGTTTCTGATCACTCTTGCTTATTTAATTTTTATTAGTGCTTCTGATCACTTTTGATTCTAAATTGATGATTCTATTGTTGATTTTATCAAAGAAAACATGAATTCAGAGAAAGCTGCACAAATTCCTAGAAGAACTACAAGGTCTTTAGCTTCATCTTCTGCACAAAATTCTGCTTCATCTTTAGTTAAGTTTTGTTTGCTTTCTATTTCTTTTTGGTCTTTACTTTCATCCTATATTATTATTAGTTAACTGGTTTCAATTTCGTTCCTTGGGTTTGAGTTTCTTCTCGAAAATCCCTGGTTGAATCATGGATAAGAGCATGTTAGCTGGTTTGATGAGGCTTTGCAGCAGGAGATAAGTTGGTAATTCAATTTTCGCAATTAAAGTAAATTGTTAATTCATATGCTATCTGATCTTTTCCACTAGAACAGGACAAGTACATTTCAGCAATGCAAACTAGAAAGCAAATTTGGTGATTTCTTTTTCTTTCTTAATTTGTGTACTTAAAGTACAGAAAATATACTCCTAAGATATTTATTCGATCAAAAATATAGACAATGGTATCAAGTGCTTCATTCTTTATAATTCCAAGATTTTTTCTTCTTGAAAGAAAGAAAGAGCTCAACACTTATAGTGGAGCTTATTACAATTGAAGAATTTAAAAAAAGAAACAAAGACAACTAAAGTAATTCCAAGATTCATTTTCTTACATGGTGAAGCATTTTTATTAATCATCTGTGTTTGAAGTTGTTCTGCAGAGAATTATATCTCCAATAAACTTCTTATGTAACTTTTGTTTGTGTAGATATAAGCTGCATTTTGAATGGACGAAATCAGGAGAACTCCTCCAACACCACAAGATGAGATGAGAACAGGAATTAGCTACTTCCACGATAAATGAAGAACATAGGGATAAATGAGCGGGTAATCAGAGAGTGACTCCTGAATTGATAAGGGATGTTTGTTTACTAGCTAGAATGATGGCTACTAATTTGTATTATTCCTAGATAAAATATCTTATGTTTGAAGTATTTTATTTTTAGAGAAATAATTTGTATTATTCCCAAATAGAAGATTTTATGGCTACTAATTTATTATGGCAACTAAATCTTGTTCAAGGATAATTTTTATTATTTAAAGAATATTACATAGTATTATTATGTATTTATTTTTATTTTATAATGTTTCATTAATTTAATTAAAAATATAGGATTATACATATAATTATATTATTAAATATTAGGTTTTAAAAAAATCATTAATATATATATAGAAAAAAAAACAATGAGAGACCTAAGGCTACACTTATATATAGTAGCTATGGTATACAAAAAAAAGAGGAACCTAAGGCTACACGGTAGCCATGGTATACAATGTGGCTACGCTTTACAGGTGATGCAGTAGCGCTGAAAAGTGTAGCCTATTCTAGTAAAAATGAAAGCTGAAAAGCGTAGCTTTTGGTCCTGGACAGCATCACTTGAAAATCGCACTCTATTCCCAAACGTCAAAAGCGCACTCTATTCCCAAACGTCAAAAGCATAGCCCTTAGTGTAGAAAAGCGTAGCATTTGAGAATAGGCAACGGCGGAATAGGCATCCCCTACTAAATTGTCTCCGTAGCCCGAAAAGCATAGCCTTAGCCTAAAGCATCATTTTTTTACTTTTGACTACACTTTTCAAGTGTACTTGAATAGGTATTTTTCTTGTAGTGCTTATTAGCCACTCTTCTTTCTTTATTTTTTTGTTTTGTTTTAAAAACTTGTTGGCCCCACTTGGTTGGGGACCTACCAACAAGACTTTTACATTTATTTATACTATATTCCATAATTTTTTTATGTCAGTGTGACTTGAAAATTATAGAATTTTAGTATAATTTTAAATTTTTTTTGAAGTTTCTCCATTCTTCTAAACTACTCTTATTTATAGACCACAATATTGCATTGCTGAATGTTTCTTTTTTTTTTTCCACGATTTAACTTTTTCTTTCTTTTGGGTTCCCACAATCCAAGACCTTGTCTTGACCATGAAGAACCTTGTTTTTCAAACTACAAATTTCACATCTTTTTCTTTTAGAAATTCTTTGCATACAAGCGATTAGGGCTTGTAAGCCTTACAAGTCAATTAACCACTAACCCCCCAAAATGCGCTTCTAGTGTTACATCGCTTACACGCGCTATATAACAGATCCCGCAAATATATAACTACCAATTTTAAAAGATTTGTTTCCTTCTTCGTTCTCCTTCTTTCCAAATTTCTGCGTTCTTCTTCTCGTGCATCTTCCCCTGCCTTTTCGATTGTTTTTCCCCTCCTTTCTCACTGGTTTGTTCTTCGTCATTGACGTGAGTTCCTCTCTCTGTAACTCCAGCTTCGTTTTTTTTTTATTTTCTAGTTTTTGAAATCAAAGTTTGAACTCATTTTGAAGATAATGGATGATTCAACCTCAGATTGTCAACTGAATCAGGCTGAAGTGAATTTTGAATTTGAATCTAACGAAGTTCCTGAGGTTTGATTTACATTCACAATTACGATTACTCTCAATTTTGTTACAGTTATTCGTATACCATTGTGTAGCTGAATAATTCGTTAACATTGACTATGAAATTAATGCGTGAACATAAATCTCTGGATTGAATCTAATGTATTAGTTTTGATTAATTATCTGCAATTTATAGCAGACGCTCGGGTGTAGATCAGAATTTTTTGGGTGTATTTTAGGGGGAAGTGTGGGTGTATTTAGAGTTTATGGCTTTTTTGTTATTTTAGTTGAGTTGTTGTCGTTCGGGTGTATTAGATCAGACATGATTGGGTGTATTTTTAGTTTTTGACATGGTGTATTCTGCAGCCTCTCTCTATTTTTGATGACCAGTTTGTTTCCAAGGTTAGAATGACCTTTACCACCCTTGAAGATGCTGGAAAATTTTACAGCAACTACGCCAAGGCTGCAGGTTTTTCTACAAGAGTTCAGAGCACAAATAGGAAGGGAAACAAGATTAAGAATCAGTTGATTACATGTAGCAGAGAAGGAAAATGGAAATCTAAAATATCTCCGACCGAGAAAACAAATCCCACAGCCAGTTTAAACTGTCCAGCAAGAATTTATATACACATATTGAAGGATGTTGGTGCTTGGATCATTTCAAAAGTTGTGCTGCATCATTCACACCCTTGCTGTCCAAGTAAAGCAGAGATGCTCAAACAGCACAAGGAACTAAGCATGTCCATTCGTCGTACAATAGAGAATAACGAGGAGGCTGGTATTAGACCAAGCAAAACTTACCAATCATTTGTTGCGGTAGCTGGGGGTCACTGCGAGTTAAATTTTATTGAAAAGGATGTGAGGAATTACATTACGAGAGAAGTGTGGAATGTTTCTGAACAAGAAGATGCAAAGGAATTTGGGAAATATTTGTTAACAATGAAAGAGAAGAATCATAATTTCTTTTTTGAGCTTGAACTCAAGGATGATCAATCGATTAAGCTAGCTTTTTGGGCCGATGCAAGAAGTAGAGCTGCCTTTGAGTATTTCGGAGATGTTATTTCATTCGACACCACCTACAATACAAACAGGTAATAAATTGTCCATGTTTATGATGCTAAATTAATGTTGTTTTATGAACCTGCTGCAGAGGTGTATATTGGGTGTTTTTAGGTGTATACAAAGCATTTTTTGGGTGTACGTAATGATTTTTCATTCTATACTATGGTAATTTGTTTCAGGTATAATTTGGTTTGTGGTTCTTTAGTCGGGGTGAATCACCACGGTCAGTCAACACTTCTTGGATGCACTTTAATGAAAAACAAAGAAATCGAATAATTCAAATGGTTATTTCAATGTTGGCTTCGTTGCATGGGAGGAAATGCTCTGAAAGGATTTTTCACCGATCAATGTGCATCAATGAAAAGGGCTTTAGAGGCTTGTATGCCAACAACAATTCACCGTTAGTGTATTTGGCACATAATGAAGAAGATTCCAAGCAAATTAAACGGGTACCAGGGACATGCAGAAATTGAACAAGAAATGAGCCAAGTTGTTTGGAACTCTCATAGTAAAGACTTATTTGATAGGAATTGGAATGATTTTCTGCTGAATTTTGGTATTGTGGACAACAAGTGGCTGTCAGGTAACGTTTGTTTAGAATGTGCAGCAGAGGTGTAAATTGAATTTTTTTGGGTGTATGTATAATCTATTTTTGGGTGTATTTTACAGATCTCTATGAAGACCGTCATATATGGGTTCCAATCTATCTGGATCACCACTTCTGGGCAGGGATGAGAAGCACACAAAGGTGCGAGAGTATGCATTTATTTTTTAACAAGTTTATTACCCGGAACAGGTTGTTTATTCAATTTGTCAAACAATACGATAATTGCCTCGAAAGCAGGGAGCAAGCAGAGAGAGAATCAGATGCTGCAGATTTTCATAAGGTGATACTGTGTGCAACCAAATCCTCCATTGAAGCTCAGTTTCAAGATGTGTACACTCATCAAAAGTTTAGGGAAGTCCAAACACAATTCAGTATACGAAGTTGGAGAACAAGTTTCCAGCTCAATATTCAATAAGTTTGTGGTTACTTACGACTCAGTACCAGCCGAGGTAAAATGTCAATGCTTATTATTTGAGTCAAGAGGGTTATTGTGCCGTCACGTACTAAGCGTGTTAAGCTTTGAACAAGTAAGCCAAGTGTCACCTAGATATATACTAAAACGATGGAGCAAGAAGGTAAAGAGGCGACACACACACATCAAGAGCAGCCACGACGAGCCACTGTTGGAACCAAGAAGCAAGAGGTTTGACGAATTGGTTTTTCGTTCGCAAAATATTTGCGAATTTGCATCAGAATTGGAGGAGCTGACTACAATTCTGCACCGTGCGTACGATACCATCATGGTTAAGATGGAATCATTGAAAGCCAAAAGGAAGGGGATATCTTCTTTATCTCACGAAGACGCCAACTTGGAATCCATTAACGAGCTTCAAATCCCTCCAAGGATTCAAACAAAAGGACGTTCAAAAAATAGGCTAGGTTCAAAGTTGGACAAACAGATTGCAAATGATTCAAAGAAGAAGAAAACAAAAGCTTTAAACAAGGTAAAAGTGATGTTTTTTAAATATGTGGTAATTGAGTTTAATTTTCTCGTTAATTGTTTAGCTAATATGTGAGTTTATTATATTCAGTTAAACCTCTTTGATGCTGCATCAGTGGTGCATTCAAATTCTAGCCAATATCAAGAACGTGTTATGAATTATCAGTTCAGGATACCAGCAGCAGCGGATAACTCTTTGGGTGTATAGTTACAGAATATGGGTGTAAAAGCACTGTTCTTTTGGGTGTATTTCTGAATTTTCTTGTGTTTCACATTTTACATATATATATATATATATATATGTATATATATATATATTATATATATATATGTTTATATATATACTTCACAATCTGCTGTTTATGTTATAAAATATTATTTATTTTTTTTTACTACGGTTTAAGGGTTTTAGGGTTTAGGGTTTAGGCGTTAGGTTTTTAGGGTTTAGGGGTTTAGGGGTTTATAGGTATAGGGTTTAGGGTTAGGGTTTAGGGTTTTAGGGTTTTATGGATTTAGGGTTTAGGGTTTTAGGGTTTAGGTTTTTAGGGTTTTAGAGTTTAGGGTTTTAGGGTTTAGGGTTTAGGGTTTAAAGTTTAGGGTTTTAGGGTTTAGGGGTTAGGTTTTTAGGGTTTAGGGTTTAGGGTTTTAAGGTTTAGGGTTTAGGGATTTAGGGTTTTAGGGTTTAGAATTTTAGGGTTTAGGGTTTAGGGTTTAGGTTTTAGGGTTTAGGTTTGTAGGGTTTAGGGTTTAGGGTTTAGGGTTTAGGGATAAAGCATTAGTGGATAGAAGTCTGGTGTATATTTAACTTTCCTTGGGTGTAAAATAAAATCTTATGGGTGTAAAAATTACTGATTTGGGTGTATAGTAGTTTGGTTGGTTTAGGGTTTAGAGTTTTGGGTTTAGGATTTTAGGGATTTATGGTTTTAGGGTTTAGGGTTTAGGGTTTTGGGTTTTGGGTTTTGGGTTTAGGATTTTAGGGATTTATGGTTTTAGGGTTTAGGGTTTAGGGGTTAGGTTTTTATGGGTTAGGTTTTTATGGTTTTGGGTTTAGGGTTTTGGGTTTTGGGTTTTGGGTTTAGGGTTTAGGGTTTAGGGTTTTAGGGTTTAGGGTTTAGTGGTTAGTTTTTTAGAGTTTAGGGTTTAGGGTTTTAGGGTTTAGGGTTTAGGGTTTTAGGGATAAAGCTTTAGTGGATAGAAGTTTGGTGTATATTTAACTTTCCTTGGGTGTAAATGAAATCTTATGGGTGTAAAAATTACTGATTTGGGTGTATAGTAGTTTCGTTGGTTTAGGGTTTAGGGTTTAGGGATTTAGGGTTTATGGGTTAGGTTTTTAGGGTTTAGGGTTTAGGGTTTTAAGGGTAAAGCATCAGGGTATAGTAGTTTGGGTGTATATTCAACTCCCTTGGTTGTATATTCAACTTTCTTTGGGTATAAAATTTTATGTTTTGGGTTTATATCTCGTTATATGTTTTCCTTCATACTTTACCACCTGTAATACAGAGCTTTTGAATACAGCACAGACAGTTTAACTATGGAAAATAATTTCGTTGAATAGAAGTTGTTTATAAATGCAAATTTTTACAACATGTGTTCTATTTACAAGTCTAAATATCATTAGAATCTATTTGGCAATATGGACTCAATAACAATGAGGATGGCTTGGACAGTCTTATTGCATTACTTCCTCTAATGGCTTCAGCTTTGTTTTGATTCATTTCATGGAATAGAATTCGGGAAGCATATTCTACTCTAAAGTAGTCCACTTCGTCCTACAGTTAAAAGGAATATTGTGTTTAATCAACCATGTTAATTGAATAAAGTAATACAGAGTTATTTAATTTTAAACACATTTACCTGGGTCCAGTTGTCCCACTCATACTTCAACCTTTTAATATTTTCGGGCTGAATTATCTCAAGCCACTTCATTACGTAAATAGCACAGTCATAGCTGAAAACCAAGAAAATAAATTACAAATTACATATAGGAAAGTTTAATTTTCAGAGTTAAAGATTTATACCTTGTCTTTTGGCCTGAGATGTTAAGGTATGGCGGTTCAATTTCCTTGTCCTTGTCCCTTGTCTTCAGAGGTGCCCCCAAGCATATACTCTAATTCGTGAAATTACATATCTCTTAAAACACAAAATAAATTAGTAATACATGGATAAATTTAATAAAGGAAGACACCCAAAGGAGCACAAACTTAAACCTTATTTTGAACAGAAATACACCCAAATATTAAAATACAAAACACAGAACCAACTTACAATGAATGTATTTAGGGCTGTTCACTTATCGGACGGAGATTTCGTGTGATATGGGTCGACTATATAAAATTTCCGCTTTCTTGTATCAGACAACCATAACCACCAATGGTCCGAATGGCAAACAGGTGCAAAATTCTGAAATATGTTCAGATTGAACACTATTTTAATTTGTTTGGCACATAAGTAAAAAATGGTAATAAGAAGTTTTAGAAATGAAAACTTACATAACGATGTGATACTAATTTTTTATGGTCCAAGAAGAGTATAAACATTGGGTAGTCTTCCACCCTGAATGGCCTATTGGTTTTAGGGTTTAAGAATACCCCTTCTGGATGATGTACAATGGCCATGTTTTGCAAAAATTGTGAACCACCAAATAAATACCAAAAATACACCCAAACGAATGCAAAAAATAAACCCAAATGAATACACAACTTACACCCAATTGAACACAGAAAATTCACCCAAATGAACACATAAAATACACCCAATTTAAGAAAAAAATACACCCGAAGGAATGCAGAAAATACACCCAAAATTCGTGTAACCAACCCTTACCACAATATTATGGGGGAGACAGTATACTTCTTTTTGAAACCTTTTAATCTTTTGCTGGTTTAGGATGAGGCACATGGCAGAGACAATCTAGAAAAAGATGCCGAAATCAATTTACATGAATTAGCATTGCAGTTAATTTTGGTGATAAAAACATTTATGTTATTGTAATATTACCTCAGCTTCTATATGCGTTTCAGCTGCGAGTGATGCAAGGTGGACTTTTGACAAAATGTATTTATCTTGGGCTTGGAGTGTGCACACGGTGTCAAACTCATTAATTAGTCCATTTGCGTATGTCTTCACTCGTATGGCTCGGATGTAGCATTTCTCTTTCATGTCAGAAGTATCTTCATTCGTCCTCGCATGAGTTTCAAACTTCTCAAAACTCTCTCCACCACTCTCCTTTTGAATCTCTGGGCTTTTTCCTTTTGTTGTCACCCCACCACTTGTAATTTTTTCTACCAGATCTCCTAATTGTTCTAGCAGTTTTGGGGTTTCAGGAGTTTTGACCCTTTCTCCATCTTGCGTTGCCGCCCCCTCCTGCGTTGTTGCTTCTTCTTGGCTTGAATCAGTGAAGCCAAGACTGAATGATGGCAGCGGATCTATTTTAGGAACATACGATGCTGTTCGTGCCATCATAATCAACGCAATAGTGTCTTCTGGGGCTGGATTACTGTGTGATCATGTATAACATATATTAAGAATAAGAATATACGAATGATAACGAAACATTGATTTTAATCTGATGAACTTACATTTTTGATGGAGCTGGCGGAACCACGGGTGTGCTTTCTTCAGGTTTTTGGGGTGGTTCTGGAGTGCTGCAGGGTAAAATTAATCATGTTATAAAAAAACTAGTCAGGGATCAATCGTGAAAATATACACCCCAATAAGGATCATATACACCCTAACAGGGACAATATACACCCAAACTGTAACCAAATACACCCCAAGACTATTTCTTACCTTTTTGTAGTTCCTTCAATTTCTAGCAAAAGTGTTGGTTCATTTTCTATCACAGGTGTTTGTTCAATTTCTGCCACTATGGTTGTTTGGGAGATCGGTAGACAAATTTGAATCGGAACTCTAAACAAGAAGAAAAATAAAAGGTTAACAAAGCACCCGAAAATAAAAAGGTTATAAGGTTGAAATTTTCGTGAGAAACTCCCATTGCAAGTGCTTCGGACTGTGTCTCTTCCTTCACAACCATCATGTTCTCTTCAGCTGGCTCACTGCTGACTCTTCAACTAGACTGAACCTAAAATACAACCTAAGAAAGTCAAAAAATACACCCAAAGCATTCAAAAGAAAGAGAGGCTTTGTTTTTCGAGAATTTACATGCATTTTTTGCTTTTTTTCCTGCCTTTTTTTTCTCGAATAAAACATTAAAGGGCTTCTTTTCTAAAAAGAAATATATACAGAATTAGAAGTAGAAGGTAATAAAAGAATAAAAGCAACGATTATTTGAAAGAGAAATTACATGCTCTCCGCCGATTTGTTTACCTACTTTGATCAGTGTGTCCTTGAGACCAAGGATCATCACTTCCTAAGTTTACGTCTGGTATTCTAAACATAATAGAGTACATATTATTCATGAAAAATACCATACTGTTAAATCAGGATAACAAGATTTTATCAAATAAATCTTCTTACGTTTCATATGCGACATATGAGCTTCCGTCGATCGCAGGTCAGCTTCCTTCTCCCTGGCAAACAAGAAACAATTACTACTAAAGAAAGCACCTTAAAATCTGAAATATACACCCCAACAAGACATACCCCAGTGCAACAAATTTTTCATTGTTTTTCTTCTTCCTAGATTCCATTAAAATTTCTTCTAATTCTTGAGTTCCAATTTCAGATCTAACATGACATGCATAAAAGAACATGTTAACAAATAAAATTTTGATCATAAATGGTAATATAGCTTACAAAGTACTCTAGCCATCATAGTATTGAGCTTGTTCAGGAGGTGAATCCTCAACAACGACTTTTTTCTTTTTTGATTATGTCCTGGGGGGAAAAACAAGTATGAATGAGAAACACAATAAGATTGATAAAAAAATACTATCAAAAAAAGTGCTTACTTTTGGGGTGTTCTGTTAGTCTTTTTCTTTGTTTTTTGCTTCTCTACCGGTGATGATTCTTTGCTTCTAAAAGTTAATAAGAGATGCTCTGTTAATACATGAAATTTTGATAATAAACCGAAAGGAAAGCAGTAATAATTTCAGAACATTACTCATCATTTGATTCAGATTCTGAATCAGAATCCTCTTGAATCTTCTTTCTTTTTCTGGACTCCATTCTAGAAGGCAAACAATCATTATTTAAAAACATATTAAAAGGGACAAAGTACATCCAAATTAAGACATAAAATACACCCAAACGAAGATACAAAATACACCCAAATGAATGCACAAAATACACCTAATGAATGCACAAAATACACCCAAATAAATGCACAAAATACACCCAAGTATGTTACTTACTTTTTGGCTTTTCGGGTGGGTTGTTTTTTTGTTGGATCCTCTGAGTCTTCTTCACTTTCAGACTCAAAGGTAAAATGGTCACTTTCAGTGGTTTCAGTCTCAGATGATGATGTTGAACTTGCCTTCCTTTTTTGTTTTTTTGGTTTCTTCTTTTTTTCTCTTTTCTTTATTTCTTTCATTTTTTCCTTTGTTTCGGCCATCTTTACGATCCCCTAAAACATTAGAAATTTTAGTTAGCAGCATTCAGGTAAATAAAATATACCCAAGATATTTTGTTCACTTACAATATTTCATCCATTTCTGCCCTCATTCTTTCGACCAACTGCTCCGTAGTCCAGTTGGCAATCCAGGGTTCTGGAGGTCTTTCTGCCCTCTTCTTGTCTTTATTTTTTGATAGATGAAAGTAAACTATCATCAGGGCAAACAGGCAGCCGTCAATTATCTTTTTTTTTTTCAGATTATAATCTGTTATGCTCTTGATGATAATTCAAAATATGTGCTCCCCAATTCTGCTCTGTTATTGTGTCCATCCTGAAAATTGGTGCCAGGGGCACAGGTGAGATTTTGTTTATTGTCATTGGTAATAGGAACGCCATCTGTATATAGAGGATGAAAATCCTCTTGAACATGAGGCGATCCTATTCATTATCAACGCCAATAGCCATCATCTCATCTGTCAAATTTTTGAGAGTCTTACCCTGGAATCTTCTAAAAATTTGTTTGTTATCTTCAGAAAGATTCTTATAATTGACTTTCTGAGGAAATAGATCTCCTACAAAAAGAAAAATAACATAGTATAAAAATTGGTTCAAATACACCCAAGAATCAATTGAAATACACCTGAATATGGCTCATATACACCTATGTTTGTAGCGAGTTACCTAACGCGTTGATGCCAAGCGCAGCCCCTATTGTTTTTGGTCTTACTTTAAATGAACTGTAGCCGGTTTCGAGTCTGTTTTTCCCTAATTTAAAGGAGTTAGCCAACTCCCTTAATATTTGGTGATGCACCCATAGCTTTGGGATGTGCATCAGGCCACCAAATCCCAAATCCCTAACAATTGTTTTCTTCTCCTCGCTCATATTTCTGAATTTCTCACTTAACAAATAGGTTGCACACTTAAGGTCTTTGGTTTGCTGTAAACAAAGCAAAATTATAGTCAGATATATTTTTATTATATAAACCTGATTTCATCTAAGACATATATTTGTTCTTACATTTTTTCCAGCTTGGTTTCTGCCTGCCATTTTTTCTGAAATGAAAAATACACCCATAGATATTAGTCAGACACACCCATAGATATGAGTCAAATACACTCATAGATATCAGTCAGATATCACTCAAACATGCATTAATTTACAAAGTCAAGCAACATTACAAGGTCAAGCAATATACACCCATGGACAAGCAAATATTAGAATAGTTGCAACTGTTGACTATATTATAGTATATCAATTCAGAAATATACAGCCAACAAATTATGCCATATACACCCAACAAATTACTCCATATACACCCACCAAATTACGCAATATACTCCCAAAAATCAGTTACGAGAAGAACTAGAACAACAAGAACAGTAACACCTAGAACAACTAAGAATAAGAGTATTGTAAGACCCAGAACTTTTGAAGAGTCTTATTATGATCAAGTCTCAAATCATATAGTAATTTATAGCCTTGATTTCATAAATTATTTTATCAAAGATAAGTAAGGCAAGTTGTGATTTATTGAATTTGAGATAAGTTATGATTATTATCCAATTTCACAATTATTGGATTATTTTCTATATTTAAAATTATAGAGTTGGTAGTTATGAAATAATAAGGAATTTATATGATTTTGATCAAATGATTAATATTTTAAATATTAGTACTGCTGTTTCGGGAAAATAGAGGAACTAATTATATTATTCCTAATTTTTGGATTCAAGCATTTTATTGAAAATAATTTGTGAAAATGATGAACAAATGGTATTTTCTATATATAATTAGTGTTGGGTTTACATTGGGTTTCAATTATTATATTATTCCCAATTTTATGTGAAATTACCATAATGCCCTTAACTCTAATTTTTGAAAATGAACCCTAACCCTGAAAAACCCTACCCGATTACCCGGTTCCCCTGAACCCAACACACACACGCGCCTAACACTACAGCAGCAACAGCTGCTACCAGAAGAAGCAAAAGAGAGAAAAGGGCCAGGAGGAAACGGGGAACGCAGAGGGAAGCAGAGGAGGAAGAGAGGCGCGGGCTAGTGCCGGCGGGCATCGCCGTCACCGCCGAGCTGCTCGCTGCTCATCGCCATCACGAAGAGGACCAGAACCGAGCAAGGGGGAAGAAGCCACGCGGCAGAGGAGAGAAGAATGGGAGCTCACGGCGTCTCCGCCACCCATGGAGCCGCGAGCTACGCCCCGTCGACCACCGCGCAGAGCTGTATCGCGCCGTTGAGTTTCGAGGAGAGTGAAGGAGGTTACGGGGAGGATGAGGCACGATGGTGGTTTGTTCTACACCCCTACTACCATCGCCATCAAGAACCACCACCAGAGCCGCCAGGAAGGATAGCGAGAGGAAGAGAGCTCGCGGTGGGGGAAGGGCCAAGCGCTGCTGTGCTATGGAGCAGAGTGAGCCCCGTCGGATTAGGGCTCTCACCACTGCCGGAAAAGGGTTCAGGCCGCTGCAGGTATCGCTGTCAGAGGGGTAAGCTGCGCTTTTGTGTTTCTGACTGCCGGGAGTGGTTATGTGGCTTCCGGGATCACCACCGGAGCTCCGGACTGAGTTTCTGCCACCTGAGACCCTGCTACCGTCGCCAGAAAAGTTTGCCGATAAGGGTTTTAATTTTGGTTTCTATCCTTTTTGAATTCTGAGAATATTATAGTCACTGCGTATTGGTTCCAGTTGTCGTGATCGGAATTTGTCGCCGCTGTCGCTTGAGGTGGCTGCTGAGTTGCCGCTGAACCGGCTTGGAGACTGCCGCTGTTTCGGTTCAGCCGTTCCTTCTTCGGTTCGGTAAGCGTTTCGATTTGAAAGCCCTTTCGTTACTATTCTATAATCTCACGCTGAGGTTTATGGCGTTAATTGCTATAAGATTGAGTTTTGGTTATTATATGTTGTGATTAGTGATGCTATGGTTATTGCGAAAGTGGCTGGAAGCTGAGATTTTGGTTGCCGTCAGTTCGGGTTAAGGCGGAAAGGAATCTGTGAGACGTTTGAGTTATGGAATTGCATTTTATGTATTGGAATTATTACATATGGATACTGATGTGAGACATTGTGTATTTGGTGATTGTATCAACCTTATGTATTAATTGATTGTCTCGAATGATTATGAATGTTTGTTTGGCTGAATTGTTGTG
The DNA here is from genome assembly GCF_003086295.3 of Arachis hypogaea. Classification (NCBI taxonomy): domain Eukaryota; kingdom Viridiplantae; phylum Streptophyta; class Magnoliopsida; order Fabales; family Fabaceae; genus Arachis; species Arachis hypogaea. Next base: position 94,660,377 of record NC_092044.1, on the reverse strand, counting down.
TGGTTTTGTGAAACGAAATGCTTTTGAAGTTGATTCTTTTAATGCTGTAAAATCAAGTTTAATCCATTGGGAATTGATTTGAGTTGAGTTGATTTTCTTGAGAATATGAAAAATAGAATACACTCTTAAATTCAGCCTGGTTTGCTTTAAATGGTCTGGTTTGATAAATGATTATTGCTGAACCATTCTTTAAAGCCTTAGAAATGAGTTTATTCGGCTGATAACGATTTAATTTTGAAACGGTTTTCTTGAAATATGGAATTGAGATAACTGTTGGATTTGGCTTGCCTTGAACTGATTTTTGGATTTTGGGCTGTTGAAAAGGATTGTGAAACGGTTTAGTTAGGACCCGAAACGGGTGGCAAAGTCCAAGTTTTATGGGAGGTGCTGCCGAAATTTCTATAAAATCCAAGTCTTTATTGAATGTTATCTGGAAAAATGATGAGTTAAAAACTTCTACTATTTTACTTGAATTATCAATAAAAGGATGATTCATGCTTTTGAAATGAATTATTAAAGAGGAAATTGTGATTTAGTCTTGCTTCTTAAGAAAGGCATTGCATCTCTTTCAAGAGAAAGTTATTTAGATGAAACTTATGTTTTAAGGTTGTTTTAAATATGACAAGGGCAATGCCTTTGAATTTGACTTGTGGATTTCAATTAGAGGAGTTTCAATGACTTTGAAAGAACTTGAATGTCTCTTGACATGTTTCATTTTGAAATGTTTTTAGAAAGGTTTTAAGTACTCTCTGAATTCTGAATTCTTGCAAGACTAAAACAATTTTGAACAGTTGAAACGTTCTAGAATTTATCATGGGGGTTAAAGTTGGTTTTTGCCTAAGTAGAGGAAACGGATTTGAAAGAAGTGAATGATTACGTGACTCGGTTTGGCTTAGATCCTATTTTATTACTCAAATCGGAAAGCCAAGGTTTTAATAATTTTAAATGAATTTGGCGAAATAAGTTATGTTATTCTCCCCTAAAGACTTGGGACTCTGCCGAGAAAATTTTGTTATAAAATCCCATTGTTGGATGAGTGATTTTGAATACTTTGAAATAAATCCTTAACTTGCCATGGTTTTGGAAGTTTTGGAAAGAGAATGACGATAGTGGCTTTGTTTTAAAAAGGAACTCACTTCGAGTAAATTTGGCTTATGAGCCTGAGATGATTTGAGAAACGAGATTTCTAAAGCCAAGGCTGAAAAGAGTTGAAACTTGATTTCAAAGTGAAACGATTTGAGAAAAAGTGATTTATGGCTTAAATGCCGATTTTATGAATTTGATGATGTTGGATGGTGGAAGTGCTATTTTGTTATGGGTCAGAATAGCTGTGTATGATTATGAATATTGGCTGGTTCTGGATTGAACTGTGAGCCGGAATGGCTGTATATGATATGAATATTGGTTGGTTCTGGACTGAGCCATGAGCCGAATGGCTGAGATGGATGTTGATCAATGGATGAGAATGAATGCATGTATATGCTGAATTATTGATAATTGTGATTTGCACTTCCACTATCAGAGGCACGAGATCCCTGGGAGAAAACAGTGGCTAGCCACCACGTGCTCCAGGTGGAGGCTCGAGACTCTGCTAACCCTATATCGTAAGTGTGGCCGGGGACTGTGAAAGTCCCGGATGAGCTCGCCCCCGTAAATATTCACCAGTGAAGGTGATAGATATGGATCATGATTATTATCAAGTTTATGATAAGTATAACTCGAGTTGGGGATGCACGACAGAGGGACAGTCCAATGGTTAGCTACCAGGACTTGTCGGGTTGGCTCTATAACCGACGGATGATATCATCAGCCACTAGGGATAGGCATGCATCATATGTATTTATGTGACATTGTTTGGGTGTGCATATTATACTTGGTTTTCCTATGTGATTAATTGCTAATTGTTCTACTTGCAATAACTATTTGTTTGTGCTTGCATCTTCGTATTTGTGTTTGCTACTGAGACTCTGTTGGACTGTGGTGATTGATTGATTGTCGAATTGTTTGGGCCTAGGGCCGTGGATGGAATGAGATGAACTGATGGTTAATTTTGGTTTTGTATTTCTGGTTTGGAATAAAATATGAAAGGCTATTTTGGTTCAGCATAGATAAATCATTTTGAAAGGCTTTTGAGTTTTTGAGAATTGAATGGTTCCTCTTTCAGAAAAGATTTCTGACTTTACTTTTACTATAAACTGTTATTTTTTTTAAAAGAGGCATAAGACGGTTATTAATCACTGGTACGGTTTATCTTCACGTATCCCATTACAGTAATTCCCAAAAACCCTCTACTGAGAACCCTTTCGAGGATGATGTTCTCACCCCCTGCATTTTTCCCCTTTCAGGATATGGGAACTGAAGTCACAAAGAGTTTATTTAATTGTTGTTGTGATGCTCTGTATTATTTTAGTTATGGTTTATTGTACCCTCGCCTTTATCTTGATATATTCTGTAAGAGGGATAGGAATTGTTTTGGTTAATGCTTGTAATATCATTATTATATATATATATATATATATATATATATATGGATGTACTCTTGAAGATTTTTGTAAGTTGTATGGTATCTATGGATGTACGTTATCGAATGAAAGTATTTTTGGGAGCGGTTTTGTGGTTTAAAGTTTTAAACAGGCTCATATTTTAGTATTAAATAGTATAAGTGTCGCCGTAATGTCCGAGCTATCAGAGTTGCGCAACCGGAAGCGTGAGCTTTGGTAGTTAGGGTGTTACAATTATGGTATCAGAGCAGTCCTTCCTGTAGAGCCTGAGGAATGGACCAACTATGCTTTAATTGCATATTCTGAGCGCTTGTCATGTATTAGGTCTTGTCGAATGACGAGAATTAGAGGTTTATGCACATGATGGTCTATTGATTAACGCTGTTAGTCTTGCATTCCATTATTCTTGGTATTAAGTTTGGCCGGCTTAATACTAGTGAATTTTGTATATGAAAGCACTAATGGGTTATCATAGATGATATACGAGTTTTGAGTAAAGCGAATCACGGGTTTTGAGAACGTTAGAAAATATTCTCGAGGCTATTCAGTTGTGTATCTTAGATTTTGTTCGAGTCGACCTGTTCTTTCATGTCCTAACTTGAAGTTCTTGTTTGCTACTCCTCTTGAAAAGTAGTTTGATGTTTCCACTCTATTCCTTTATTCATATGCATTCTTGTTTGATCCTAAGTGCATATGCTTATTTGAAATCCTTGTTGTATCTATCTTTCTCTGTTTGAGTTCTTCTTGATTCACGTGTTCTTTGATACAACTTTGAACTTGTCTTAATGTGCTGTGCTTTTTGACTCCGGGTTTCGAGTCCATTCTTGGAGAACTTGTTGTTTCAGTTTTCCTCTTATTTGACAATGATTACAGCCAATTTTGAGACTTTTATGAAAATTGCTGTTGAATAGATGTATACTTATCTATATATGAACTTTGAAAATTCCTTATACAGTTTAATAACTATTTATTTCTAATGCCTTGTTTGTATTTTTACTGGTTTATGGAACTGCATTTACTTTAAATTACAATTTGACTTTCTAGTTATTTTACTATAGTTCCAATGCACATCTTCATTTGATTATGTATTTGGGTATTTTTCAAAATTCTGAAAGGAAAGAATTTTTCACTTTTGTCATGGTTGAGTTCGTTTGATAAACTTTACCTAACTTGTTTTGACTGGAGTTTGATCTAGCATACCACATTGTTTATACCATTGTCATTCTTTTGAAAATGTTGGACTCATAGCTTTTTTCGTAAACGGACTAGAGTATCCCTTAAGCCTTCCATCTCCATGGATGTCATGCATGACTATATTTTTAACTAATCTTTTACATCTTGTGAATATTGCCATTGATTTTGGTTTTTCCTTTTTGTGAATCACATTCTTATGTGGGTCAGTTTGATTCCTTTCAAAATTAGTGCATCGTTTATCCTCTTATTCTCTCTACAAGAGTTTTTAGTCAAAGATTTATCCTTGAAGGATTACTAATGATTGAGTTGTCTTTCTTATGAATTTTGTATTCTTTTGAATCAATTGAAAGCTTGTTTGATGACTCATGCCTAGTGAATCTTGTTTGAACTACTTTGGTCTAAGACCCTTTCTTGTATGACTTGACTCCTTTTAAGTACATCCTAAATTTCTTAAATATCTTTCTGAGATGGTGATTTCAAGTATATTTTGGATTCTTGTTTTGGACTTTTTGAACTTTTGAATTCTCTTTGAAAAAGTTCTATACTGAATTTATTTTTCTGTTGCTTGATTGAAATTGAAACTATTGTTCAATTTTGACAAAGATGATTTAAAGTTGACATGCGCTATTTTAAATGAAGTTTTGAGAAGCTTCCTTGGTTAGTGGAAACCTGTCCATTTGTAACGCACCACTTGTTTCCTTACCAATTTATAAGCAAACTTTTAGGGTTTAGGGTTTAGGGTTTTAGGGTTTAGGGTTTATGGTTTTAGTGATTTCGGGTTTTATGGTTTAGAGTTTAATGGATTTAGGGTTTTAGGGTTTAGGATTTAGGGTTTAGATTTTTAGGGTTTTAGGGTTTAGGGTTTAGGGTTTAAAGTTTAGGGTTTTAGGGTTTAGGGGTTAGGTTTTTAGGGTTTAGGGTTTAGGGTTTTAAGATTTAGGGTTTATGGATTTAGGGTTTTAGGGTTTATGGTTTAGGTTTTAGGGTTTAGGTTTTTAGGGTTTAGGGTTTAGGGATAAAGCATTAATGGATAGAAGTCTGGTGTATATTTAACTTTCCTTGGGTGTAAAATAAAATCTTATGGGTGTAAAAATTACTGATTTGGGTGTATAGTAGTTTGGTTGGTTTTGTGTTTAGGGTTTTGGGTTTAGGGTTTAAGGTTTAGGGTTTTAGGGATTTAGGGTTTTATGGTTTAGGGTTTTAGTTTTTAGGGTTTATGGTTTAGGGGTTATGTTTCTAGTGTTTAGGGTTTAGGGTTTAGGATTTAGGATTTAGGGTTTAGGGTTTTAGGGTTTAGGGTTTTGGGGTTAGGTTTTAGGGTTTAGGGTTTAGGGTTTTAGGGTTTAAGGTTTAGGGTTTAGGGATAAAGCTTTAGTTGATAGAAGTCTGGTGTATATTTAACTTTCCTTGGGTGTAAAATGAAATCTTATGGGTGTAAAAATTACTGATTTGGGTGTATAGTAGTTTCGTTGGTTTAGGGTTTAGGGTTTAGGGATTAGGTTTTTAGGGTTTAGGGTTTAGGGTTTTAAGGGTAAAGCATCAGGGTATAGTAGTTTGGGTGTATATTCAACTTTCTTTGGGTATAAAATTTTATGTTTTGGGTTTATATCTCGTTATATGTTTTCCTTCATACTTAACCACCTGTAATACAGAGCTTTTGAATACAGCACAGACAGTTTAACAGCACAGACATTTTAACTATGGAAAATAATTTTATTGAATAGAAGTTGTTTATAAATGTAAATTTATACAGCATGTGTTCTATTTACAAGTCTAAATATCTTTAGAATCTATCTGGCAATATGGACTCAATAACAATGAGGATGGCTTGGACAGTCTTATTGCATTACTTCCTCAAATGGCTTCAGCTTTGTTTTTATTCATTTCATGGAATAGAATCCGGGAAGCATATTCTACTCTAAAGCGGTCCACCTCATCCTACAGTTAAAAGGAATATTGTGTTTAATCAACCATGTTAATTGAGTAAAGTAATACAGAGTTATTTAGTTTTAAGCACATTTATCTGGGTCCAGTTGTCCCATTCATACTTCAACCTTTTAATGTTTTCGGGCTGAATTATCTCAAGCCACTTCATTACGTAAATAGCACAATCATAGCTGAAAACCAAGAAAATAAATTACAAATTACATAAAGGAAAGTTTAATTTTCAAAGTTAAAGATTTATACCTTGTCTTTTGGCCTGAGATGTTAAGGTATGGCGGTTCAATTTCCTTGTCCTTGTCCCTTGTCTTCAGAGGTGCCCCTTAGCATATACTCTAATTCGTGAAATTACATATCCCTTAAAACACAAAACAAGTTATTAATACATGGATAAATTTAATAAAGGAAGACACCCAAAGGAGCACAAACTTAAACCTTATTTTGAACAGAAATACACCCAAATATTAAAATACAAAACACATAACCAACTTACAATGAATGTATTTAGGGCTGTTCTCTTATCGAACGGAGATTTCGTGTGATATGGGTCGACTATATAAAATTTTTGCTTTCTTGTATCAGCCAACCATAACCACCAATGGTCCGAATGGCAAACAGGTGCAAAAATCTGAAATATGTTCTGATTAAACACTATTTTAATTTATTTGGCGTATAAGTAAAAAATGGTAATAAGAATTTTTAGAAATGAAAACTTACATAACGATGTGATGCTAATTTTTTAAGGTCCAAGAAGGGTATAAACATTGGGTAGTCTTCCACCTTGAATGGCCTATTGGTTTTAGGGTTTAAGAATACCCCTTCTGGATGATTTACAATGGCCATGTTCTGCAAAAATTGTGAACCACCAAATGAATACCAAAAATACACCCAAACAAATGCAAAAAATAAACCCAAATGAATACACAACTTACACCCAATTGAACACAGAAAATTCACCCAAATGAACACATAAAATACACCCAATTTAAGAAAGAAAATACACCCGAAGGAATGCAGAAAATACACCCAAAATTTGTGTAACCAACCCTTACCATAATATCATGGGGGAGACAGTATACTTCTTCTTGAAACCTTTTAATCTTTTGCTGGTTTAGGATGAGGCACATGGCAGAGACAATCTAGAAAAAGATGCCGAAATCAATTTACATGAATCAGCATTGCAGTTAATTTTGGTGATAAAAACATTTATGTTATTGTAATATTACTTCAGCTTCTATATGCGTTTCAGCTGCGAGTGATGCAAGGTGGACTTTTGACAAAATATATTTATCTTGGGCTTGGAGTGTGCACACGGTGTCAAACTCATTAGTTAGTCCATTTGCGTATGTCTTCACTCGTATGGCCCAGATGTAGCATTTCTCTTTCATGTCAGAAGTAACTTCATTCGTCCTCGTAGGAGTTTCAAACTTTTCAAAACTCTCTCCACCACTCTCCTTTTGAATCTCTGGGCTTTTTCCTTTTGTTGTCACCCCAGCACTTGTAATTTTTTCTACCAGATCCCCTAATTGTTCTAGCAAATTTGGGGGTTTCAGGAGTTTTTGCCCTTTCTCCATCTTGTGTTGTCGCTCCCTCCTGCGTTGTTGCTTCTTCTTGGCTTGAATCAGTGAAGCCAAGGCTGAATAATGGCATCAGATCTGTTTTAGGAACATACGATGCTGTCCGTGCCATCATCATCAGCGCAGTAGTGTCTTCTGAGGCTGGATTACTGCGTGATCATGTATTACATATATTAAGAATAAGAATATACGAATGATAACGAAACATTGATTTTAATATGATGAACTTACATTTTTTATGGAGCTAGCGGAACCGCGGGTGTTCTTTCTTCAGGTTTTTGGGGTGGTTCTGGAGTGCTGCAGGGTAAAATTAATCGTGTTATAGAAGAACTAGTCAGGGATCAATCGTGAAAATATACACCCCAACAAAGATCATATACACCCCAACAGGGACAATATACACCCAAACTGTAACCAAATACACCCCAAGACTATTTCTTACCTTTTTGTAGTTCCTTCAATTTCTAGCAAAGGGGTTGGTTCATTTTCTGTCACAGGTGTTTGTTCAATTTCCGCCACTGTGGTTGTTTGGGACAGCGGTAGACAAACTTGAATCGAAACTCTAAACAAGAAGAAAAAATAAAAGGTTAACAAAGCACCCGAAAATAAAAAAGTTATAAGGTTGAAATTTTCTTGAGAAACTCACATTGCAAGCGCTTCGAACTGTGTCTCTTCCCTCACAACCATCATGTTCTCTTCAGCTGGCTCACTGGCTGACTCTTCAACTAGACTGAACCTAAAATACACCCTAAGAAAGTCAAAAAATACACCTGAAGCATTCAAAAGAAAGACATGCTTTGTTTTTCGAGAACTTACATACTTGCATTTTTTGCTTTTTTTTCCTTACCTTTTTTTTTCGAATAAAACATTAAAGGGCTTTTTTTTCTAAAAAGAAATATATACAGAATTAGAAGTAGAAGGTAATAAAAGTATAAAAGCAACGGTTATTTGAAAGAGAAATTGCATGCTCTCTGCCGGTTTGTTTATGCTACTTTGCTCAGTGTGTCCTTGAGACAAAGGATCATCACTTCCTAAGTTTACGTCCGGTATTCTAAACATAATAGAGTACATATTATTTACGAAAAATACCATACTGTTAAATCAGGATAATAAGATTTTATCAAATAAATCTTCTTACGTTTCAGATGAGACATAGTGAGCTTCCGTCGATCGCAGGTCAGCTTCCTTCTCCCTGGCAAAAAAGAAACAATTACTACCCCAGTGCAGCAGATTTTTCATTGTTTTTCTTCTTCCTAGATTTCCTTAAAATTTCTTCTAATTCTTGAGTTCCAATTTCAGATCTGACAGGACATGCATAAAAGAACATGTTAACAAACATAATTTTGATGATAAATGGTAATATAACTTACAAAGTACTCTACCCATCATAGTATTGAGATTGTTCAGGAGGTGAATTCTCAACAACGACCTTTTTCTTTTTTGATTGTGTGCTGGGGGAAAAAACAAGTATGAATGAGAAACACAAAATAAGATTGATCAGAAAATATTATCCAAAGAAGTGCTTACTTTTGGGGTGTTCTGTTAGTCTTTTCTTTGTTTTTTGCTTCTCTACCGGTGATGATTCTTCACTTCTGAAAGTTAATATGAGACGCTCTGTTAATACATGAAATTTCGATAATAAACCGAAAGGAAAGCAATAATAATTTCAGAACATTACTCAACATTCGATTCAGATTCTGAATTAGAATCCTCCTGAATCTTCTTTCTTTTTCTGGACTCTATTCTGGAAGGCAAACAATTATTATTTAAAAACATACTAAAAGGGACAAAGTACATCCAAATGAAGACATAAAATACACTCAAACGAAGATACAAAATACACCCAAATAAATGCACAAAATACACCCAATTGAATGCACAAAATACACCCAAATAAATGCACAAAATACACCCAAGTATGTTACTTACTTTTTGGCTTTTCGGGTGGGTTGTTTCCTTGTTGGATCCTCTGAGTCTTCTTCACTCTCAGACTCAGAGGTAGAATGGTCACTTTCAGTGGTTTCAGTCTCAGATGATGATGTTGAACTTGCCTTCCTTTTTTGTTTTTTTTGTTTCTTCTTTTTTTCTTTTTTCTTTATTTCTTTCATTTTTTCCTTTGTTTCGGCCATCTTTACAATCTCCTGAAACATTAGAAATTTTAGTTAGCAACATTCAGGTAAATAAAATACACCTAAGATATTTTGTTCACTTACCATATATTCCTCCATTTCTGCCCTCATTCTTTCGACCAACTGCTCCCTAGTCCAGTTGGCAATCCAGGGTTCTAGAGGTCTTTCTGCCCTCTTCTTGTCTTTATTTTTTGATAGATGAAAGTAAACTATCATCAGGGCAAATATGCAGCGATCAATTGCCTTTTTCTTTTTCAGATTGTAATCTGTTATGCCCTTGATGATAAAATTCAAAACATGTACTCCCCAATTCCGCTCTGTTATTGTGTCCATCTTAAAAATTGGTGCCAGTTGCATAGGTGAGATTTTGTTTATTGTCGTTGGTAACAGGAACGCCATCTGTATATAGAGGATGAAAATCCTCTTGAACATGAGGCGATCCTGTTCATTATCAACGCCAATAGCCGTCATCTCATCTGTCAGATTTTTGAGGGTCTTACCCTGAAATCTTCTAAAAATTTGTTTGTCATCTTCAGAAAGATCCTTATAATTGACTTTCTGAGGAAATAGATCTCCTACAAAAAGGAAAACAACATAGTATGAAAATCAGTTCAAATACACCCAAGAATCAATTGAAATACACCTGAATATGGCTCATATACACCTATATTTGTAGTGAGTTACCTGACGCGTTGATGCCAAGTGCAGCCCCTTGTTTTTTGTCTTACTTTAAACGAACCATAGCTGGTTTCAAGTCTGTTTTCCCCTAATTTAAAGAAGTTAGCCAACTCCCTTAATATTTGGTGATGCACCCTTAGTGGTGGGATGTGCATCAGGCCACCAAATCCCAAATTTCTAACAATTATTTTCTTCTCCTCGCTCATATTTCTGAATTTCTCACTTAACAAATGGGTTGCACACTTAAGGTCTTTGGTTTGCTGTAAACAAAGCAAAATTATAGTCAGATATATTTCTATTATATAAAACTAATTTCATCTAAGACATATATTTGTTCTTATAATTTTTCCAACTTGGTTTTCGCCTGCCATTTTTTCTGAAATGAAAAATACACTCATAGATATCAGTAAGATACACCCATAGATATGAGTCAGATACACCCATAGATATCAGTCAGATATGACTCAAACATGCATTAATTTACAAGGTCAAGCAACATTACAAGGTCAAGCAATATACACCCATGGACAAGCAAATATTAGAACAGTTGCAACTGTTGACTATATTACAGTATATCAGTTCAGAAATATACACCCAACAAATTATGCCATATACACCCAACAAATTACTCCATATACACCCACCAAATTACGCAATATACTCCAAAAAATCAGTTACGAGAAGAACTAAAACAACAAAAATAGTAACACCTAGAACAACTAAGAATAACAGTATAACCTAGAACTAAGAAGAACAGTAAAATCTAGAACAAGTAGAACATTAAAAACAGTAAAATGAGACCTAGAACAAGAAGAACAGTAAAACCTAGAAGAACGTAGAAGAACAATAAAACCTAGTTCTTCGATTTCGAAATGTGAAAAATATACAAGATGAGTAAAATAGTAACGTACCTTGAGTAATATATCTTCGTTTTTTCTGGAGATTGTTGATGGAGAGTTCTATCTTGTGTTGATGGAGAGTTCTAATCTTCGCGAAGAGTTCTATCTCTGCAATTTGCAGCGTTGCTCGAAAATGGACGGTTTGTGTTTTCTTCGAAGGGTTTAGAGAAGTGGAAGAGTGCGCCATTAAGGAGCGCTTTTTGTGAAGAGCAACCGTTGAGTGGCGTGCGTGTATTTTACGCTCCATTCAAAGTAAATGACTGCGCGTGTGAATAAGTCTGGGCTGAAAGCTTGTAAAACTTGTAGGACTTTTTTGTTTGTATATGTAGCAGACCCATTTTTCTTTATCATGGTCATCAAACCTCTATCTCAAATTTTTTATTTACCATGTGCCACCGAAAAACCCACATGTTATTAGCAAAATTCGACTTGAACCGTTCTTCGATTCACATCATGCACGGTGAACATCAATATTTTAGTCCTTGCGGTCGAAGATTATAAAGTGTCGAATTTTTCCACTAATAAAAATATATCATTTTTACTCAACATTTGATTTTATTAATCTTTTTTAATTATATATTTTACTTTTTTTAATTATTTTTTGATAATTAATTAATATGAAGAAAGATTCATAATTTTAAAATCAGATTGAACTGATCAATTTAACTAGATTAACAGAAAGCTAATCACCTAACCTATCAACTAGTTTAGACAAGAAACCTATTAAAAAAGTTGTTAATAAAGATCTATGAAAAAAATTAGTGTAATAGTTAAACTAGCTTGGTTTTTATTTGAAAAATAAAAAGCTAATTAAAAATTACTTTTTTTAACAATTATATTTTAATATGCTTAAAAATATATTATTTTATTATATTTGATTTAATTTCAATTACTTTTTAACCTTTTGAATCCTTATTAACTTTGCCAATTTAATTACCAATTCAGAGTTCAGTTCATAATCAATTGAACAAGGAGATTTTCCTCATATATATTTAAGGCAGTATATTAAAGAGTAATCTATATATGTACATAAAAATAAATGAATATTGAATTAGTATATGTTTAGATTAAAGTTTGTAAAACAATATTTATATCAAATTGATTTTTTAAATTTGATTTTGATGAAAAACAAGTTAATATTGATATGATTTATATTTGATAATTTTTATATGAAAATAAATTATAATAAAATGAATGTTATTTGAATTATATTATTTAAAGTTATGTTTAGATAAAATTACTAAAAAAAATATGAATTTATATTATTCAAAATCACATTTTTTTGAACATTTTGTTAGTTATATTTTTTTTAAAATAACTTAAATTTATGTGTTGGAATTTAATATTTTTTTAGTCAAAATTTTTTAGTACTCTTTTTGAATACTCTTCTTTTTTATTTAATTTGGTCTTTTTAATAAGATTAATAATTTATATTATAAAAAATTAACAACGATAAACAAAGTATATTTTAATTCAAGAATTCAATATAAAAGCTATACAAAATCAAACAAAAAATAACAAAGGAAAGTTTCATAAAAAGTTTTTTTGTATTAGTAAAAATAATTAAAAATTTTACATAAATAATGAGTATTAAAAATTCTATAAAAGAAATAACAATATACATTACATAAGAAGGAAGGACAAAGTTGAAAAGAAAATAATTTAATTATAACTTTTAAACATAAAAGCTACAACTTGTTGTTTTAAGTAAACAGAAATTGAAGTATATAATTACATTTGTGTTTTAAAAAAAAAACAAACAAAATATTGAGACTTTTTAGAGAATTAAACTTGTATCTGTGACCTAAATGCTAAATAACCAAACACATTAAACGTGTATCTGTAACCCAAATGATAAATAACCAAACACACCCCTAGTTGTGGTGCGCTTAATTAATCATTACTTCTAAATATTGTGTTGAGAAGATTTTTTTTTAAAGTTAAGAGTGAGACTTAAATTCGCAATTTTTAAATAAATATGAGAAGATTATATTATTTAAGTTATATCTTTCGTGTTAAAAAATATTATTACTACTAATAAACTACTAATGATTTATAAAACCTTTCAACTTCGTTGCCTATAAAAATTATATATTATTCCATATTCAAGCTAAGCTTAATTAATTTGCAAATTAAAGTTGATAATAATTAACATGATTGGATTATTCATAGTCTCATTGGAAGTAATAACAATTTCTTGGAAAATGGGCGTAATGGGTGTTGAAAATCAATTCCATAATCTGCAAAGAGCCAAAAGAATAGAATTAAAGGAAAATAAAATGGGCAAATTAAAGCAAGGTGTGTTTGGCAGTTATGTTATTGTCAGTGACACATTCCATTTGCCCAATTATGATTGTTGTTCTCATTGGAATTGAATAGTAACTCTTCATCATTAAACTTGAAAGAAACTGATTAAGAAACTACGAGGAAGCTAATAAGGTACTGTTGTCATTTCGTACAATCTAGAAAATCAATTAAATATATAAATTCATATGTATGTGCCGCCTTCAAATCCAATTTGATCATGAACCAGCTAATAAAACCCTTCACAGTTACATACAAAGAGACATTTGGTTTTGATTTGTATAGATTTCTTTCTCTTCAAGATAACCAATAGTTTTATACGGTCGAAAAATTATTCTCTTTCATTTGATTATATAGGATATGTACATTGATGATATATAAAAAATATTAAAAAAATTGTCTTCTATAATAAATATATAAATATTAAATAAAATAAATTTAAATTATTTTAATGAATTATTTATATATATCTTAATTAGTTGGATTACATACATTGGAGTTATTGAGTTTAAACTTTGAATGAAGTAAGACCGAGTCATTTAGTGATTTAATTGATGAGTTTAGTCATTACTTTATATGATGAGATGTATACGTAAGCATGGAATCGAAAATAGGTTAAACCCTAAGTACTAGCTACTACACTATCGATGGATGATGCTAATAATAAGTTCACAATCACATGTCTCTTCCTTTTGAAGTAGGGCTAGAAAGCTCACGCAACTTGAATTCAAGTATATTACTAGCTAGCATTAACCTAAATATATATATATATCAAGAATCAACAATTGTTTTCAAATAGGGAATATGAAAATGACATTTATATAGGGATACTTCAACGCGTTTTTCTGTTTTCATGTTCACACTCGTTATATAATGTATAAAATAATATCATATACCCTCCAACCCATTTTTCATCACTTGAGTGTATATATATATTGGGGGAATTAAGAATTGCGCCGCAAAAAATGTGATCATGCAAAACTAATTAATTAAAATTAAAGGGTAAAATGCTCACACTTTTTTAATTAATCTTTTTATCCACATACACCATTTATTATTTGTTTATAAGTGCTAATAATAAAACCAAAGTTTACTTGTAGTTCAATATCATTTGGAGACATGACTTAGTTTTTACAAGTGTTAAAAATAAATAACTACTCTTATTTATTTTTGAGATTATTTTTAAAATTAAATTGTTAGCTATAGTCCCATTAAATTCTATTATGATCCTTCCATTGCTATGTTTGAAAATTAGTTTCAACTTTGAAGGGCATCATGTATGAATAGACCAAAATGATGTACATGCCAAAGAAGGAAAAAGTAAATCAAAGTACTATCTCACTTCTGTTTTGCCAAAATAGAAAAGCGCACACATAAAATTAAAGCAAGTTAGTTGATAACTATTACACAAAGAATAAAAGAATGAAAACAATCAAAACGCATTCTTAACATTGTGCTTGGTTACAATTCTAAGTAAACGAGAATCAGTCACATTGACGCGGCAAGAAAATTGAAGAAAAAACTACCCCATCATGAAAAAAACATAAGCACAGCAAAAACGCTTGTAAATAATTAATTTGAACAACTATGTGTTTTATGAACTCTATATAACAAGCTCAAAATAATTATAATAGTATATTTTATTTTTTTATAATTATCATGTATATAGTTGTGAAAAATAATTATATATGAAATACAAATTATGCACACACATTAAATATTAAAAATATTTTAAAATGTGAAGTGATTAATATTTTTTTATATTTAAATTAAAACAAATTGTCGGCACTAATAAAGTATATCCCAAGACAAATCAGAAGCCATAAAAGTAATTAAATAAAAAATAGGGTGAAGGTGTAATTTAAAGAAACCCAAGATAAAGAGCCGGCCAAATGAAAATCTCATGAGAAAACGCCAAAATAAATGCACACCCTCTTTTAATATAAGAAAAAGTATAAGGAACCAAAAGCTTATTAGCCAAAAACTAAACAAAACTATATTAATTTATATCAATAATTAATTAATTTTAAAATTTTTAATTTCAAAATTTAAAAAATTTTAAATTGATTAAGTAAACCTAATTAAAATCTATAAAAACCTTCCTCTTTTTTCTCACATTAATCTATGCACTTCTAACAATTACAAATTCGAAAAATATATAAAAGAACATCCATTTAATATGAAAAAGAAACATTCTAATACTATGAAAAAGAAACATCTATATATATTAACTCGTAAAAATTTTAAATTCATCCAAAGATATTTGACTAAATTTTGGCTGATATACTTTTGGTTCCCTAACTTTACTCTTAATATAATAATCATATTAGTGTAACTAAACTTAATTAGTAATATAAATTATATTAAAATATAAAACATATATATAACTATATAAAACATATTATATATTTATTTATAAATATATAATAACTCATTTTAATAGTTGATTTTTATGTATAAATATTATTTTTTGTTAATATTAATATATAAAACCAGAGACTAACAGAGAGAAAAACCACTAACGCCACATAGACTCATCCAGTCCTTTTCTTCTTGTCTCTAATTGAAACATCTCTTACGTTACATTGTCCGTTTCCTGAATATATATATAAAACCCCTTTCCATCTTCAATTCTTGATCAAGAACTTACTAATAAGGATATATCATCACAAATTAAGCTTGGTTGTGAATTGTGAGAAAAAAACAAACAATAACCATGAAGAATTCATCAGAAGTTGAAGAAGAAGAGGAAGCACAAGATCATCATGATGGAACCAAAAAGTCTTATGATTGCACATTCTGCAGGAGAGGCTTCACAAATGCTCAAGCTTTAGGGGGTCACATGAATATTCATAGAAGAGATAGGGCCAAGAACAAGCCTCATCTTCTTCATCACTCACCAAATTCCTCAAACAATAATCATCAAGAGGGAGAATTCATGTCCCTAAAATTCTCATCATCATCAACCCATGCTTTCGATTCTCAAAGGACCTATGACAACATGTATTTTCATCCACCTCCACCACCACCACCTAACGATTATCAAGTTAGGAACCATCAGCAACATGAACCACCATTTCAATTAGATCAATTTCATCATCAGCCTATGATGAATCTCAAGAATCAAGAGCTTCAAGGTGCCAATTTGAGTCTACAAATTTGCCCTACTAGTGATGATCAACATGTTATTAGAAGAAGAATTCACCAGCAAGATAGTGATGAAGTGGACTTGGAACTCAGACTCGGCCACCATCATCCATAATTCTCAATCACAACTCAAACCTAATAATCAAGGTATGTATATCTTAACATTTCTTTTCTTTTTCTTTTCATCATGTCATTATATTATGTATGTGAAGAGCACATATATATGAATCTTAATTTCACAATAGTACCCCTAAGCACATATTAAATTCTTGATTAATTACACTATTTATGGACATTAAATTTTGGGCCAACTTTATATTCTCCTAATTAAGGCATGTATGAATATAAGCAGAAGATTTGGATGGCATATTGTAAATGAAGCCCAGAATGGTGAACTGATCAATGAAGTATATCAGAACTAATTAACTATGAGGTACATAATAAATTGTATTATTATTCTTATTATTATTGTAGTTATATTTATTTAAGAATTAGTAGCATATAGAAGGCTGGGTTATGTTAATGCCTAACCTTTATTTTCATTGTATCAGCAGAAGATATTAACCTAGCTAGGTTTTCTTCTTTCATTTGGCTTGCAATTAGCATATATATATGGATGGATGTTTTAGATTCTTATTATCAATGTATACAACAGTACTATATTAAATTAAAGATCTTCTATGACTAGTAGAACTTTATGATTAATCCTTTTGCTTACGCATTTTAGGTTTTAACTTGACTTTAAATTACCTATAATTTTATTTCTTGGTTTTGTTCATTTTATGCACCCAATTATGATTGATTCACATTGTTTTATCTTTCAAAAGATTGTTTCTGATTTAAAGCACAGTTAAGATCAGATACTATTGTCTCATATACTCTCATGTCAAATTCTATAACCAAGTATATACATGAATCAGATGACAGACAGAAAACACATGCTATATCACTGTCATTGGCTCTAGACCTGCATTTATCACCATACAAATGAAACGGCTCAAGAATATTGATTCGAAAATTAAATATAATATATAGTAATGGAAATATTTCAAATGTATCATACTCTCGGCTACTCTAACGATTTTAGTTATTAATCTCAATTATGAATATATTTTATAATTAAAATCAATGATTAAATTTAATTTTATGATTGAGATTAATAATTAAAAATACTAAAACATCTAAAATTATAGTATATTTAAAATATTTTCTAGTTAGAACTAAAGATAGAATGTCATATATAACCCCCCCCCCTCTCTCACACACATATATTTTATATTGAAGAAGTGAGAGGTCATTTAAATGCTAGTAGCTAGTTTCATGCTAGTTTCATGAAAAAAATATTTGTAACACTACTAAAAACATTATTTTTAGTATTTATTTATTTTGTTTTTAACGACGATAAAAATAACTACTAATATATTTATCAATATTTAAATATTAGTTGTCTTATAATTTATCACTAAAAAATTTTAATAGTAATTATATAATTACTAATAAAAATTTATTAATGGTCAAATAAATATATAACTACTATTATAATAATAATAATAATAATAATAATAATAATAATAATAATAATAATAATAATAATAATAATAAATATATAATTATTATAAAAACATAAATTCAGCATGTTATTGTCACTAAAAATTTACTAACAAAAATCATTTATGATACATATAGTGCTTATAGATGATATATGATACATTGTTGCCATTCTTTAAATTTAGGTTGTCCACTAGGCTACTAAATGAAAAAGAAAGAAAAAATTATCATGAGAAAAAAGTAGAACAGGGAAGAAAGAGCTAGGATGGGGAATCGGATAAGGGTTAAAATGATGAATACAATCCGGTAAAAATAAAAACGAGATCAGAATCACATGGGCCATTATGGCTTAGCTTGTTACTCAAATTTTTTCCGGTAAAATAACATGGACAACTTGCTTAAAAGATATAGAAACAAAAAAAAAAGTTAAAATGGTAATACTTATGACATGATTTTGATACTATTCACGGCTAATAATAAGGATAGAGAACTTCAATAATTGTGTACATCATTTTTATTTTATAGCTACGTTTGGTGTATGAAGGTAGAAAGAAGAGAAAAAATAATTAAGTATGTGTTGTTTCTTTTATAACTAAGATAAAACAAGAAATTCTATCCAATAAATTATAAAAATTTACCGTTACCCTCAGCTTGTCTTCTCAAGTCTCGTCACTTATTTACTCTCTGAATTAAACCTTGTTTCTTTTAATTATTTGCGTCTACAATGGTACGGATGATGAACATCAAAATGCTCTTGTTATTATATAGTCTGAATTGAACTCCAGGATTTGGCCACGATTCAAACGAGGATTTAACAACTTTTTGCCAAAACAACTTTGATTTTTTTTTTTTGAAAATTAAGGAGAGAAAATTTCAGGCGATCGATTAGTTAACGGTTTGCTTCATTAATTATTTTTCAGAATTTAATTTTAAGATACTATCAATATAAAATAATTTTATACGTACATCCCATTACATAAAGTTATATTAGTAAAAATAACTACTTTAATTTTATATTAACTGTGTGAATGGCCATAAAAAAGAACGGATATAATCTATTATACTGTCAGTGCATTAAAATTAAACTCAACTACACATATATTTATACACAAATATATTATTAGTGGTCAATTTTAATAAGTAATTTTAGTGTACCAATATTATTTTGAATATTCCAATATGCTAAATTTTTTCTCAGTGAATTTCTATTGATTGTCAAATATGTCTTTGGCATTAAATGTATATAAGTTATAAAGTGATTAAGTAATCTACTTTATGTTTTAGATGTTATTATGCATGATTAGACTTGATCAATATACATAATAATAATAATAAGATAAGATAATAGTATAACATGCTTAATTGTAATTATTTGAGTTTTTGATCAATATATATGTTGAGTCTGCAGCGGAATTTTGACTTCTAATAGCTACAAAGTAATATGAAATTGAACACTACTCACAATAATACACTCGCTATATAATTACTAAAGAGAAAAAGAAATAGAATAAAATAATAATAATATGAAGAGAAGATGTGAATGTAATTGTTATTGTTGATGATGATTGAATTGAAATTCTACAAACGTTTATATAGTGGTTATATGCTATAATTTCAATGGATAGAAACAAAACTTTCCTATAATAACTCTTAGCCTTCCTTTTCTTAGCCTTCCTTTTCTTTCTCTCTCCCTCACAATTCTCCACCTCGTTCACAATTTGAAATCTATGCAAATTTTGGACGATCAAAGAATTGTATTCGTATTCGGTTGCATCATTTGACAATGACTGCCTAACATGGAACAATATTGAGTAATTTCAAACAG
Source organism: Arachis hypogaea (assembly GCF_003086295.3). Lineage (NCBI taxonomy): Eukaryota > Viridiplantae > Streptophyta > Magnoliopsida > Fabales > Fabaceae > Arachis > Arachis hypogaea. Next base: position 94,640,634 of record NC_092044.1, on the reverse strand, counting down.
TGTTGGAACTTGCTTCCTGACACCACTTTAGTCAACATGTCAGCGGGATTTTCATCCGTGTGTACTTTTACAAGAGAAATGTCACCTTTCTCCATAACATCACGCACGAAGTGATATCTAACATCAATATGCTTGGTACGAGCATGATGAACCTGATTGTTAGCCAAATGAATTGCACTTTGACTATCACAATTCAGATCCACGCAATCTTGCTTCAACCCCAAATCATCTAGAAGACCTCTTAGCCACAATGCTTCTTTCACCCCTTCTGCTACTGCCATGTACTCAACTTCTGTAGTAGATAGTGCCACTGTAGCTTGTAACATCGATCGCCAACTAACTGGAGCACCTTGTATTTTATATACATAACCAGTCGTAGAACGTCTTCTATCTAGATCACCAGCATAATCAGAATCAACAAAGCCGCTGATTTGACATGATTTTCCACTAAAGCATAAACCTGTGTCAATGGTGCCCTTCAAGTATCTTAATATCCACTTGACTGCTTCCCAGTGTGCCTTACCCGGGTTTGCCATGAACCTGCTAACAACACTGACTGCCTGTGAAATATCTGGGCGTGTACATACCATAGCATACATTAGGCTACCGACTGCACTAGCATAAGGTACATTTTCCATGTAAGCCTTATCCTCTGCTGTTATGGGAGATTGTTTACCAGAGAGCCTAAAATGTGGAGCCAACGGCGTTACCACTGATTTAGCATTTTTCATTTCAAATCTTTCAATGACGCGCTCAATGTATCCTCTTTGGCTCAAGAACAATTTTTGGCTTGATCTCTCCCTTTTAATTTCCATGCCTAATATTTTTCGTGCAGCACCCAAGTCTTTTGTTTCAAATTCTTTACCAAGTTGAACCTTTAACATATCTATCTCTACCTTGCTCTTAGAGGCAATAAGCATGTCATCCACATATAATAGAAGATAGATATAATCACCTCCAGGAAGCTTACAAATGTATACACAACAATCATAATTACTTCTGGAAAAACCTTGTTTTAACATAAAGGAGTCAAATCGCTTATACCATTGCCGAGGAGATTGTTTCAATCCATATAGCGATTTCCTCAAGCGACATACCTGACTTTCTTTACCCTCAACCTTGAAACCCTCAGGTTGATACATGTAGATTTCTTCTTCTAAGTCACCGTGCAAGAATGCAGTCTTCACGTCTAGTTGTTCCAACTCAAAATCACCATGAGCGACAAGACTTAAAAGCACCCGTATGGAAGTGTGTTTCACCACAGGAGAAAATATCTCATTGTAATCAACACCTTCTTTCTGTGCAAATCCCTTTGCTACTAACCTAGCTTTGAATCTTGTACCATCTGACTTAGTAGGATCTTCTTTTCTTTTATACACCCACTTACAACCAATTGCAGTTTTTCCCACGGGCAATGGGACCACATCCCATGTCTTGTTCTTATGAAGAGATTGCATCTCTTCCTCCATAGCGACAAACCAACTCTCTCTATCTTTGTCTTTGATAGCCTGTTTGAAGGTGACCGGCTCATCATCCTCCACTGAGAGTGCATAATCTACCAGGTTTAGCTGCCCATAATGTCTCAAAGGCTTGTCTGACCCGAACTTCTGAACAAATTTATAATTCCTCTTTGGCCTAGTAGATGCCAAAGAATCCTGCTGCTGCTGTTGTAATGCATGTGCATTTTCTCGCTGAATTCCCTCATGATCAAGTTCATCTTCTGCGTCATCTCGAGTAGCATTAGGATGCTCCACCTGAACATTATTAGAGTCTATTTGTTGGTATTTAGACTCTATCTCCACCACTTGAGTATTTGAAGTTTTTCCAACATCACCATCATCTGGCACCACATCTTTAGACAAAGCTACCATAGATCGTTCATCAAAGGTAACATCCCTGCTAATTACAAACTTAGAATCATTTACACTCCAGAGGCGATAGCCTTGAACCCCTCTTGGATACCCCAAAAAGATTGCCTTCTTAGCTCTATCATCAAGCTTATTATCTTTAACATGATAGTAGGCTGTGCATCCAAAGACTCTGAGTTTCTCGTAATCTGCATGTTCCCCTGACCATACCTTATAAGGTGTGTCTCCATCTAGAGAAGAATGTGGGGATCGATTCACTATGTAGCAAGCTGTAGCAATCGATTCTGCCCACCATTCTCTGCCTAACCCAGAATTAGAGCGCATACACCTTGCCTTCTCAAGTAGCGTACGATTCAGTCGTTCGGCGACTCCATTCTGTTGTGGTGTTTCTCTAACTGTCCAGTGTCTTGTAATGCCTTCTCGGTCACAAAACTCCTTGAAAGCCCCATCCGTGTACTCTGTGCCATTATCAGATCGTAGAGTTTTTAGCTTCCTACTTGTTTGGTTTTCAACCATTGCTCTCCATCGCTTAAAAGTATCGAATACCTCATTCTTATGTTTGAGGAAGTAAATCCAAACATACCTGGAATAATCATCAACAAAAGTAACAAAATACCTGGAACCACCCTTGGAAGTAACTTTAGCCGGGCCCCAAACATCAGTATGCACGTAGTCTAACAACCCTCTGCTTTTATGCTTGCTTGTAGAAAACTTCACCCTATGTGCCTTTCCATACACACAATGCTCACAAAATTCCATTTGTGGTTTCTTCATATTCTTCAGCAAACCTTGTCCACAAAGCAATGATAGACCTTTTTCTGACATATGTCCAAGCCGCATGTGCCATATTCTCGTGCAATCTGTTTGATCTCTACTTCCACCGATTCCAACTGCTAACTCACCTATAACTGTTGTCCCCAAAAGAGAATAAAGATTACCGTGACGAACTCCTTTCATCACTACCAAAGAACCACGAACAACTTTCAGTACCCCATTTTCCGCAACTATTTTGCAACCATTTTTCTCCAACAAACCTATGGAGATCAGATTTTTCCGCAAGTCTGGAATATGTCTCACATCCTTTAAGGTTCTTACGACACCATCATGCATCTTGATTCTTACAGTACCCAACCCCACAGTTTTACAAGCATGATCATTGCCCATTAAAACTGTGCCACCATTTATGCTTTCATAGGTAGTAAACCACTTCCTATTTGGACACATATGGTGAGAGGCTCCTGAATCAAGAATCCACTTATCGAAGATTTCATAAGATTGTTCTGTCACAGAGTAACAATCTTCCTCATCATTTGAGACGTAGCTTGCTTCTTGCTTTTCTTTTGGGTTGTCGTTGTTCTGTCTCTTGAAAGTTATCTTCTTATTTGGACAATTTGCTTTGAAATGTCCAGCCTCACCACATTTAAAGCATGTTCTCTCCGCGTGAGGTCTAGATTTTGGCCTAGACTTTCCACGCTTATTACCTTTTCCTCTTTCATTAGTCCTTCCTCTAGCCGCGAACAATCCTTGTGCCTGATCATTATACTCTCTTCCATTTGAAGATGACATTATACTTGTAGCAACCTTACGTAGATCATCCGCTAAAAGTGATGCCCTCGTCTCATCCATGGTCAGAGTGTCACCCACCAGCATCAATGTCTGCACCAGATTTTCATAGGACTTCGGTAATGAAAGTAACAATATGAGTGCTTGGTCTTCATCATCAACCTTCACATCTATATCCTTTAAGTTTGATATGATCCTGTCAAACTTATTGATATATTCTCGGATTGAGGTGCCTTCCTCCATCTTGCATGTATACAATTTGGATTTTAAGTAGATCCTGTTAGTTAGAGTCTTCGTCATGAAATTACTCTCTAACTTTAACCAAACGCCTACTGCAGTTGCTTCTTCATTTACCAAAAAAGCAACATCCCTCTCAAGGCATAAGATTATTGCAGCCCGCGCCTCAAGATCTAATTCTTCCCAATCCTCATCTTTCATTTCCTCCGGCTTTTTCTCTTTTCCTGCCAGTGCCTTGTGTAACTTCTGTGATATAAGCAGAATTTTCATCTGCATCCTCCAATAGGAAAAATTATTTTTCCCATTGAACTTTTCGATTTCATATTTGCCTACTTTGACATTACTACTAGTAGAAGCCATTATATTCAAAATTGAATTTTACCACTCAAATAATGAATAATATAATGTTGGCTCTTGATACCAATTGTTGAGTCTGCAGCGGAATTTTGACTTCTAATAGCTACAAAGTAATATGAAATTGAACACTACTCACAATAATACACTCGCTATATAATTACTAAAGAGAAAAAGAAATAGAATAAAATAATAATAATATAAAGAGAAGATGTGAATGTAATTGTTATTGTTGATGATGATTGAATTGAAATTCTACAAACGTTTATATAGTGGTTATATGCTATAATTTCAATGGATAGAAACAAAACTTTCCTATAATAACTCTTAGCCTTCCTTTTCTTAGCCTTCCTTTTCTTTCTCTCTCCCTCACAATATATATATTATAAGAAAAAGATTCACGTTTTTACTTAATTTTTTTAATTATTATTGAATACTTCCGGAAAATTAAACATAAGATATATTCTTAAATACTAAGCTCTTATATAAGTATTATCCTTCAACCATTTAGTTTTACTGTAATTATAAACTCCAGAGATATCATATATAATTATCTCTTTTGATTATGTTCCAAATTATTAGTATTAGATCTGGAATGTCTGTCACAATAGTCCAGCTGTGATATATCACTAATACAAAACTAGGACTTCTTTTCTACTATGATTTTTAATAACCATTTGAACATATAAATAACAAACATGCATACGTGCATGTATATGTCATGTGGACTGACTGTTAGTTGTTAGAATCAAAAAGCATTACTGAAATTGAATGTTGTTAGCAAGATTTCCGCGAGTCTCAATCTCTAAAGCTTTGTTATTACTTAGATGGTTCTCATTTAAGATAACTGCAAGTAGTTAGAGTTAGTTACTATAATAGTTGGAAGTTGGAATAGTTTTTCTGTTAAAACAAAAGTTACTTGAATTGAATGTAGCTGCATATATATACGAGGTTCACTTGGGTTGCATCCAACATGTTCCAGTAGAAATCGTTTTCTAAGCGCATACATCAATTATGTGCGTTGTGTGGTTGAATGAGGTTGAAGGTGATTGTCTCGTCCTTAAGAGCAGCAACAGCAACAACAACTTTCTGGTGAGGCAGGGGCAGAACGGGAACATCATAGTATCAAGGAAGCAGAGCATCAGCAACACAGCAAAGCTAGGACAACAATGACCAAATTCCTGAAAGATTCATGCACTAAATAAAATAAGAGCAAGGGCCCAGCAATTTTTGTGATTGTTAGCCATCAACTAGCCATCAATGATGATTTGATAGTGTGAGATTGGTATGAGATTTCATCCAATGACTCATCTTCCTCTGCTGGTTACATGCTAGCCAAAATTCAATAAAACTGTTAGTCCCCTAGACTTTTCCATAAAATAATTCTAAAAGTTGAAAAATAATATTGTTAGAGTATAATTAGAATCAAGTTTGATAGATTGATGGAAAATAAAATATACATATAAATACAGCACATCTGTGTTTATTCGGATTAATATCTTTTATATTTGATTTTTATAATTTTTTATTTTTTAAACAACACATTGTATTTTTTTATTAAAGAAAATTAGTCTTTTTTTTTTTCATTTTTGATGCGGAAAAAAAAAAGAAAACAAAGTTATAAGAATCAAATATAAAAGATAAGAATCCAAATACTCATAAATATTGTGTTAGAGTATAATTAAAATTAATTAAATCAATTAATAAATATTTAAATATGTTAAATAATATTAATTCTTCTATTTACTAATTTATTCTAATTATATTCTAATAGATATAAAACTTTCAAAAGATAATATTATTTTGATAAAACAACAAAATATTGTATATTTACGAAAGGGAGGAAGAATATTGGGTAAGCGGATGCAAATGGGAGGCAGAACACTCACCAAAAAAAAAATGGGAGGTAGAATATTGGATAAACAAATGAGAGTGGCTGATTGGCTCAAGAAAAAAAAATGGGCTAAGCACCACTAAAGATGATGGTGAAGAGAAACAAATTGGTCTCTGCTCAATTCAAATAACCAACTCCACCTTAATGTAACGGCTAAGCATTTTTTGTTTGGAGTTGACCGTTGCAAACTTGCAATGATGGAAGAGCCACCTTGTCTCGCAAAAACTAGAATTAGAGTCTAAAGTGTTTTTTTTTATCAAAAATATTATTTGTATACTAAAATTAGATATTAAAATTAATTAAATATATTTGTAGTTTAATTTATTTTTAATATATATTTATATTTTAATATATATTTTATATTAATAACTAATTTTAGTGGCTGATTTAAACGTACACATAATATAGTTAATTTTTGAGTAAATATCCTTTTCGGTCTCTAACTATTTGTCAGATAGACTTTTCATCCCAGGAAATTTAAAAACTCAAATCGGTCTCTATCTACTTTGAAATATGTACATTCCAGTCTCTATTAATTTTGAATAAATGCTTTTCCGGTCTTTGGTAATGTCCTTTCGGGTCTCTAACCAGGGACTAAAACGTACATATATCAAAGTAGATAGGGACCAATTTAAGTTTTTAAATTTTTTAAGGGGTGAAAAGTTCATCGAACAAATGATTAAAAACCGAAAAAGACATTTACTCTTATATAAAAAATCGCATTGATTTTCTTGAAAATGGACAAAGATGCAGATGGGTCTTATTTCAAAATTTATCGGTATACACAAATATTATATAAAAAACCTTAAGATTCTAATTCTAAGCCAGACCTAGTACGAAATATTAGAAAAGATTAAAAGAAAAAAAGATGGAGTTAGACTTTTTTATTCCCAAAGATCATAATGGCCCAGTCATATGTTTGTTTTCCTTCATACTAAGGATAAATCTGGAAAGCCCATTTATGGAGAACAGAAACAGATGTGGTAATAAACTAATTGCATCTAAACGAAAAAAAAAAAAGAAAGACTAATTCCCTAAGACCAAAAAGAAAAAAGTTGATTACTTCAATACGATTGTTAATTTATATGCATCGGTAAATTATAAAAGATTGACAAATAAACACTTATTATATGAATTATATTATCTCTATCTACATTTATTTTTTATTTATTTTTTAAAAATATTATGTTACTATATATATATATATATATATATATATATATAAATACTCTCATAAATAATTATAAAAAAAATAAATATATTCTTATAATTATTTTTGTTAAATGACTAAATAATCCATTTTATTTCTGTAATAAAATACCCCTCTTCAATAACTAAAATTAAAATCAAATCAATCTAATAATTACAAAAATAATCAATTAATAAAAAAAATCCTAATTTAAAGATATTTGTGTTTGTTCTTATTCTTTTGCGCATCAGCTCCAAAATTGATAAACAAACTCTAACTCAGTTAGAACCATTCCTCTTTTGTCTCTCCCTACTTGCTTGTTGCTTCTCTAATCCTGTTTCCACTGTGTGCTTCCTTGTCTCGCGTTTTCGTGTTGTCGCCCCTCTCCTGTATGGTCTCGCCTTCGTTGTCCTGCGTCGCACCGTTGTGCTGTTATCGCTCTGCCTCGCGCCATTGTGCTATCGCCGCCCTGCCTTGTAAATTCCGGTAGATTAATAAATAATTAACTAATAAATTAATTATGAGCAAAAAATATTTAGAATACATATTAAAACACTTTTTAAAGATTTTGGCGCAAAATTAGGCCAACATACTGAAACAGTTGAACCAGACCCGTTTTAAGTCCAAGATCCAACATATATATATATATATATATATATATATATATATATATATATATATATATATATATATATATATATATATATACTCAACTTAGCCACTTCTCCCTCTCATAAAACCAATTCACGCTGATATTGAGGGAGAAGAGCCAAGAACCCTAGCTTCCCTTCCAACACAGTCTTCCATCAACCATATCTCTCAATCTGAAATTCTGGTCGCTGCATCGTTTGCAACCGCGCGATCGTCTTGCCGAGCTCTTCAAATCTATCCGGAACTCCAATTACTATATCGTTTGTGGCTTGGAAGAAAATCGGCCAAAATATGATTTTGAATTCCTGTAGTTAATCTATAACGTTACACAAAAACTTAGACCAGTTACCATAGGATATGCTTGAATGCTATAAATTGTGGATATAGTGGATTAAATATGTATAAATGTATTGTTGATATTGATTGATGAAGTTGGTGAAATAGTGTGTGAAAATAGTTTGAAAGAATTGATGAATTCATGTTTTAGAATGATTGACAATTGGATAAAGAGTATGTAATAGTGAGTAAGAGTAATTGGTATTGATTTAGTTATGGTTGGTTTGGTTTTAGATTGAAAATTTTAAAAACTAGAGGAGTTGGCATAATTTGGTAAGAATAGAATTTTAACCAACTTTGGTGGGTCATAACTTGGTCCTTGGAGTTTGGAATTAAGTGAACTTTGTTTCAAGTTGAAGACAGTTGTGAGAGCTTTAAAACGGTATAAAGATGAGGGAAATTGAAGTTTTGTAGAGAAAGTTATGAACGTTGAAAGTTAGGTATAAAAAACTGAACTCTATAATGTTGCAGAAAACCATAAATTCTAGTTTATGTGCCTACGCATACTACGTGAGCACGCATGGTCCAAAGCATATATTAAGACTCGTGCGTACATACGAGGGGGTGTGCGTATATAAAATATAAAATAATAAATGATAATAAATTAGCACTAATTAATTGATTATGGATATCATGTATATAAAATATAAATATTATAGGTATAAAAATATGGACGTTAAATTAGAGAATTTAACAACTTCTGTTATACAACTCATATTTTACATATAAACTATTGTAAAATAAAAAAAAGATAATAAAATATAAACAAAATTAAGAAATAAAATTTTAAAAATAATTATTAACTCATCATATTAAAATTAATAAATAAGCGTACGTATGGATAATAAATAAAAAATATTAAAATCATAATTCTTTGGTGTATATGTAAGATAATTTGAAATATATAATAAGACACAGTTTAAAATTTAGTAATATTAATTGTAAAAATTTGTTAATTATGGATATTATATATATAAAATTATGAATGTTATTAATATGAAAATATGAATGTTATTAATATGAAATTTTGGATGTTATGTGTACCTTATCTAACTATGAATGTTATGAGTAAATTTGTTAATTGATAAATTAATTTAAGTATTTAATATTTTTTTTCAAATCTAATTATATTAAAATTTGAAAATATATGTAAATCAAAAGAAATCATTTCACTTTGAAAAATATGAAACAAATTTTTAAATTATCAATCATTTAAAAAATTATACGTTGATTTAAATGTATAATATCTTCAAAAAAATTAAAACATTTTGAATCATGATTTATTAGTGCATATGTGAAATAATTTGAAATATATAATAAAATATAATTTGGAATTACATAATATTATTGTAAAAATATATTAATTATAAAAATTATGTGTATGAATATATAGATATTATATAATAAATAGAAAATATGCTTTTGTTATTATAATATCAATTAAATGTCATAAATATAAATTATATATATTCATTTAATAAAAATATAAATTGATAAGGTATGTGCTTATAATATACTATTTAATATATGCAATTAATGTTTTTATATACAATAAATATTGTTATAAAAAAATAGACGCGTGAAAGGATAATAATTAAATTTTACTCATCTTATTAAATTAAGTTAAAAATAGAAGATTTTGACTGATTTTGGTTACGTAAGTTTTGGTTACTAAACTTTTTCTATTTTTAGGCTTATGATAGTACAAGAATGCAATATACATTGGATTTGATTTTAAAGCCTCATAATTTGATGATGCACAATGTCAATTACTTTACTATCAGGAATTACAATAAGTATAGATAAAAAGATGGGTTAAGTACTTTTTTTTATCCTTAACGTTTTGGGTGAAAATTAAAATCATCTCCGACCTTTTTTTGTTATTAAAATCATCCTCAATGTTACAAAATGTTATAAAATTATCCTTTTGTCCATAATAATTTTTGAAATGACATAAAAACATTTTCCTAATATCACTACCCAATACCCATACTACCCCACCCATTATCCCCACTCCTTTCCACCTAAAACAGAAAAACCAAAATGAAACCAAAATGAAGAAAATGAACAAAAGAGGGAGAAGAAAGAAAAGAAAAGGAAGAAGAGGGAGATGACGGCAAGAAAAAGGATGGCCGCTGCCGTTGCGTTGTGACTGTAGGACTTGTCGTTCTTCATCTCTCTCTCTCTCTCTCTCTCTCTCTCTCTCTCTCTGTCTACTGGGGCTTGTCGCACCGCCGTCGCTGGTGTTTCCCATCGCTGCCGTCGCCGGGGTTCAGCTGCTCTGTCGCTGCTAAGCCAACCCTCTGCTGCTCCCCTCATATTCTCTATGTATCCTCGGGCTTTCTCTTCGCCGTCGTGGGGTTTGAGCTCTAGTTCCTCTCCCGTCACGCTATGTTTTGCTGCGCCATCGTTAGAGTTTCAACCGCTCTGTCGTCGCTGGGTAAGTGTTTTGTTGCTCCTCCATCATTGCTGTACACCTTCTCCGTCTCTACTGTCGTTGGCAAGGGTTTTGTTCTTCCTTTTTTATGTTTTTTTAATTTTTGAAGAACATAAACATCATTTCTTTCTTTCTAATTTTTTTAATTTCTATTGTTGCTGATTTTGGATCTGAAATTGCAGTTGATGATTGCTGAATTATTTTTTAATTTTAAATTTCTGTTAAATTTATTTTGTTGATGATTGCGGTTGATGATTTTGGTTAAATTGCTTAATTATTGTGGTTGATGATTTCTGTTAAATTGTTGAATTGTTGCACAAAAAAAGGGTTTAGGTGGAAAGAAAAGGGTTGGGGGTAGTGGATAGGTGGTGGTGATTTAGGATGATGAACTAGTAATAGAGAAAAAGGTGTGATGGTTATGATGCCAATGATGATGGTTATGGTGGCAGTGGTGGTGGCCATAAGGAAAGGGAGAAAGAGATGCATAGCAATGGTGATGATGATGCAGAGATTAGTGGTGAGGGTAGGGACGTTTTTCAATTTTTGTTTTAAGGGCAAAATTGTCTAAAAAATATTGTTTATGGACAAAAGGATAATTTTATAACGTTTTGTAATGTTGAGGATGATTTTAATAACAAAAAACGGTCGGAGACGATTTTAATTTTCACCCAAGACGTCAAGGACGAAAAAAAGTATTTAACCCTAAAAAGATTCAGTCAAAAATTAAAAATCTATAATTGTCATGTAGTCATGTCCAGGTTGTGTTTAAAGTTGTTAGTTTGATCTCTTTTACTTAAAATTTTGTTATGCACTTTGCTTTATATAGACCCTTCTGTCGACAATTGATAAACCACTATTTTATGGTTTATCTTGTGCTCAATTGAGTGGTTTTTATCAACTCTTTACCCACTTATTCATATGATTTGCATGTTTACATTTTCCTTCCTGATTCTGTGCTATGATTGAAAACATACTTCTTTGGTCTTAATTTTGCTACGTTTAAGCCTCTCCTATTACCATTCGATGCCTTGATATGTGTGTTAAGTGATTTCAGAGATTACATGGCAGGAATGGTTCAGAGGATGAAAAGGAAGCATGCAAAAGTGGAAGGAATACAAGAAGTTGAAGAAATTGCTAAGTTGTCTAGCCTGACCTCTTCGCACTCAAACGGACATAACTTGAGCTACAGAGGTCCAAATGACGCGGTTTTAGTCGCGCTGGAAAGCTAACATCCGGGGCTTCGCAACGATATATAATTTGCCATAGCTGCCCCGAAGTTAGGCGACGCGAACGCGTGGATGACACGTCCACATCGCATCTGCAAAATCTCAATCCACGCAAACGCGTGGACAACGCTTCCGCGTCACTTTTCCGTGACCTGTACGTACCAGATTTTGAAATCAACAATTTTTGGGATGTTTTTGATCCAGTTTTTGGCCCAGAAAACATAGATTAGAGGCTATAAAGTGGGGAAATGCATCGATACATCATACAACATACATTGATACAGAGTTTTAGGATTTAGATGTAGTTTTTAGAGAGAGATGTTCTCTCCTCTCTCTTAGGATTAGGATTTAGGACTTAGAATTTCTTTTAACCTTAGGATTTTCATCTTCATATCAGGTTCAATATTCCTTTATTTTGACTTCTCTTATTTGTTAATTTTATATGTTGCCAAATTGGCTTATGGACCATTTATGTTATGATTTTCTTAATTAATACACTTTGAGGTATTTCAGACTCATGATTGCTTTCTTCTATTTATAGAAATAATTTAGATTTTTCCCTTTTGGCTTTGGTTGATTAATTGGTAACTCTTGAGTTGTCAAACTCATCATGCTTGATAATTATTATCTTTGCTGATTGATTTAGATTCCTATAACTCTAGTCTTTCCTTAAGGAGTTGACTAGGACTTTAGGTGTTAAATTAATTTGTCCACTTAACTGACCTTCATAGTTAGAGGTTGACTTAGTGGGAGAAAAAGTATAATTCTCATCACCATTGATAAGAATAACTAGGATAGGACTTCCAGTTTTCATACCTTGCCAACAGATTTCTTCGTTATTAATTTATTAATTTCTGCAACCCATTTCTCCTACCCAAAACCCTTTTCAAAATCCAAAACACGGTTTTCCATAACCAATAATAAAACACACCTCCCTGCAATTCCTTGAGAAGACGACCCGATGTTCGAATACTTCGGTTTATAAATTTTATTGGGTTTGTTACTTGTGACAACCAAACGTTTGTACGAAAGGATTTTCTGTTAGTTTAGAAACTATACTTACAAAGCGACTATTTTTATAAAATTCTTTACTAGCAAAAATCCATTCGTCAAAATGGCTCCGTTGCCGGGGAATTACAAACGTGTGCCTTATTATTGGTTATTGTAAATATTTAAAAAAAAATTAAAATTTTCTATGTGTTAAATTTGTTTGAAGTTGTATTTGGGACATAGTTTAAAAAGCTAAAGAACGCACAACCTATGAGATTTTGAGCTTAATTACATGGTTACACTATTTAAACCATGAATTTTATTCTTGTGTATTTTCTTCTCTATGATTGTAATCTTTACTTTGTTTCAATCTATATGTCCAATATAGAATGTAGATACATACCTGCATGTGATTGAGGCCATTATTTGAATTTTTGCTCACTTATCCCAAATAAGCCTACCTTTTACATCACCCTTGTTAGCCCCCTTGAGCCTTTTAATCTCCTTCTGTTCTATAACCACATTACTAGGCTTAAGCAGAAAAATAAATTAAAAATCCCAAGTTGAATCCTTGGTCAGCTTAAGATAGAAATTGTGTATCAACTAAGTGTGGAGAAATTTATGGGAACAGGGGATGATAGGAAAAAGGTATTAAAGTGAATAAATTATTTGAAATTTGGGAGCATACTCATGTGAAATCAAAATAATTAAAACACCAAATGCATTAATATATTATTCTTATATTTCAAAAAAAAAAGATTAAAAAAAGAAAAAAAATTATTAAGTAATTAAATAAGGGGACAAAAATCACCCCAGTACAAAAATTAAAGAATCAATGCACATGGGATGAAATCAAAAATAAAATTGGTGCATGAGTATGTAACACACAAGTGGGAAAATTGGGCAGCTATGCAAGATTTCTAGATTATATAGAGTATGTATATGTTAGGTGACATCTTAGACTAATCAAGGGTTTAATTATTAGCTCACTTAGCCTTATATATATACCCTTACCTTTACCTCAGCCCCATTACAACCTTGAAAAAGACCTCATGATGTTTGTATGTATACATTAAATATTTGTTGATTGGTTAGATGAAGAACAAAGTTTAGAAAGCATGATTAGAGAAGAGTAGAGTGAATTACCCTATACACTAGAGAGATTAGAGTAATATACACTACCAGTGAGGGTTCAATGCTTGATTCTATGTTCCCTGCTTTTATGAGCTATCTTCGTACAAGTTTACTTGTTTTCACTGTACGATTTGAATTAGTGGAATTTGATTCATATTTGTCTTGGAGAACTTATTTACTTTTAACCAAGTAGGTAGAAATATTTTGCATGTAGTTGCATTCACATAGATAGGTTGCATTGCATACTCTCTATCATTCCTCTTCACTCCTTTATAGTTTCTCTTGAGCTTAGCATGAGGACATGCTAATGTTTAAGTGTGGGAAGGTTGATAAACCACTATTTTATGGTTTATCTTGTGCTCAATTGAGTGGTTTTTATCAACTCTTTACCCACTTATTCATATGATTTGCATGTTTTACATTTTCCTTCTTGATTCTGTGCTATGATTGAAAACATGCTTCTTTGGTCTTAATTTTGCTATGTTTAATCCTCTCCTATTACCATTTGATGCCTTGATATGTGTGTTAAGTGATTTCAGAGATTACAGGGCAGGAATGGTTCAGAGGATGGAAAGGAAGCATGCAAAAGTGGAAGGAATACAAGAAGTTGAAGAAATTGCTAAGCTGTCTAGCCTGACCTCTTCGCACTCAAACTAATATAACTTGAGTTACAGAGGTCCAAATGATGCGGTTCTAGTCGCGCTGGAAAGCTAACATTCGGGGCTTCGCAAAAATATATAATTTGCCATAGCTGCTCCAAAGTTAGGTGACGCGAACGCGTGGATAACGCACCCGCGTCTCATCTGCAAAATCTCAATCCACGCAAACGCGTGGATGACGCTTCCGCGTCACTTTCCCGCGACTTGTACGTACCATATTTTGAAATCAGCAATTTCTGGGCTGTTTTTGACCCAGTTCTCGGCCCAGAAAACACATATTAGAGGCTATAAAATGGGAGAATGCATCGATACATCATACAACATACATTGATACATAGTTTTAGGATTTAGACGTAGTTTTTAGAGAGAGAGAGGTTCTCTCCTCTCTCTTAGGATTATGATTTAGGACTTAGAATTTCTTTTAACCTTAGGATTATCTCATCTTTATATCAGGTTCAATATTCCTTTATTTTGACTTCTCTTATTTGTTAATTTTATATGTTGCCAAATTGGCTTATGGACCATTCATGTTATGATTTTCTTAATTAATACACTTTGAGGTATTTCAGACTCATGATTGCTTTCTTCTATTTATATAAATAATTTAGATTTTTTTCTTTTAGCTTTGGTTGATTAATTGATAACTCTTGAGTTGTCAAACTCATCGTGATTGATAATTATTATCTTTGCTGATTAATTTAGATTCCTATAACTCTAGTCTTTCCTTAAGGAGTTGACTAGGACTTTAGGTGTTAAATTAATTTGTTCACTTAACTGACCTTCATAGTTAGAGGTTGACTTAGTGGGAGCAAAAGTATAATTCTCATCACCATTGATAAGGATAACTAGGATAGGACTTCCAGTTTTCATACCTTGCCAAGAGATTTCTTCGTTATTAATTTATTAATTTCTGCAACCCATTTCTCTTACCGAAAACCCTTTTCAAAACCCAAAACACGGTTTTCCATAACCAATAATAAAATACACCTCCTTGCAATTCCTTGAGAAGACGACCCGAGGTTCGAATACTTCGGTTTATAAATTTTATTGGGTTTGTTACTTGTGACAACCAAACGTTTGTATGAAAGGATTTTCTATTGGTTTAGAAGCTATACTTACAACGCGACTATTTTTATAAAATTCTTTACTAGCAAAAATCTGTTCATCAACAATATATGAATGATTTTACAGAATTAAAAGTTTGAATTCTTATTTATACAAGCTACAATAGATGTCCTTAGAGAGATTCTTATTTTGCTAATTTTCTATCTGATCATTCTCTTATTTAAAACTATTGGTTGTGAAATTAAAGAACTTATCATCTTGATTAATTTTAGATTAATTATTATTGTACATAAGTTGTTTTGAAATTATAACGTAAATAAAATTAAAAATTATATTATTAGCATAATTTAATTTTTTCTGAGGTAGAAGAAAATATATTTTCTCAATATACAATCAGCATGATTCTACATCTGATAGAAATAGAATACAAGTTAAGATACTAATAAAATTCAATGTAATATATACTAGTAAAATTCTTTTATAATATTAAAGACTCTGCCATGTAATTCAACAACAATATGGAAAACAAAGTCTTCTCCCACTACTAACTCTTCTTTTATTTATGTTAATTGCTTATTTTTATTACATAATATATATACATAAAAGCCTTGTTCATGTCTCTGATATTATTGGATAATTGTTTTTTTCTCATCTCAAAGAATAGGTTGTGGACGTGCTTAAAATCTCCTCCATCTTAATTCTTAAAGATATTTGTTCTTTGGACCTATTGCATTTTTGTAGATCAAGTTTAAATGTTGTATAAATTTGTTCGACTTTTGCTTTCATATCTAGTTGCCCCTTGTTCTCCAAGTATGTTACAACACAGTAGAATACTTCATCTAAAATTACAATCTCTGTAGTCTGTATTTCATACAATACTTTGATAATATCATCTGTCCTTGAAGCTTTACAAAGATTCTTAATATACAGTGCATATAATCTCCAATTGCGCTTGATGCCTTGGCACTCCATACTCTTGAATAACTACCACACTTCGAATATACGGTTTTGAGATACATGACCTGCAACCACAGTTGTTATTACCACTATATCAGGCCTAATCCTTTTAGGTTTTCTTTATTTATGATAACATGTTTCTAATATTTTTGTTGTTAGCTAGTTAGTTTGCTAAATAGAAAGAAGAAAATCTTCAATTAGCAATTGATACTATAAGTTACATAAAAAGAATTAACAAATAGATATAAACGCTAACCTCATATCCACAAAACGATACATAAAATGAGATCATGATAGAAAGGAATACAAATTATTGATCTCACCGAATAGATAGATAAGAATCTACTAATATAACTTTTGTTTTAATATAATCATAAGACATCCTTTGAACTAAACTAAAACCACACAATAGTACCAGGTACCTAATCCACTATTTTCTCACGATTTTTAGGCATACATGATCATAATCTAAAATGTGTAATCAACGTAGTGCATTACACATGTAACACCTTACCATACAGAACCTTACACTCGAGTCGTAAAGTAGAGGTGGCAAAGTATTACAACCTCTAAAAATAAAATATGTACATAATAATAATTGAAAGGAATTTTATAACAAGGAGCCTTTGAAGGAAAGTTTAAAACAAAGGGCGCAATGCTCACGTAAATGAAAAACTTGCGTACGAAGAAAGATACAAAATATTTAAGCTCTAGGCTCAACCAACGAAGCTAAGGTTGGTTGGAGAATATTTACATAAAATATACATAACACAGATATCCAAAAACAGATAAAACAACAACCTGTTTCTCTACATCAACCTTTAAGAGGGACAAAATAAAGTTAAACATACAGAGGAGAATCTAAATATAGAATAATAAACATAAGCTCAAAATACAGAGTCGCAAGATATAACACTTTGCTTGTAGAATAAACTCTAGATGCTTACCGAGGTGCCTCTCGACCTGCATCTGAAAAAAACAACATATATATGGTGTGAGAACCGAAGGTTCTCAGTATGGTAACAGTGTCCACATAACTAACATATAATATCTCGGGAAAGTCGAAGGCGATCCTAGAACTTCCGAGTTCCGACGCTCAAATTATAAAACCTAAAGAATTAAAACGGAAACCATAAGTAGGGGTGGTTCTCTAAGGTTCTTAAACTTAACTAAACTCTAACTAAAGCTCTCGACTATTCCCCTTCCTCCACAATCCTCCAAAACACCAGTAGAATCACATAGACAAACAATACATACAAGAAAATCACAATTAGAATGCAGTTACAGCTAATAGAGCATATAGCAATTAAACATGGATAATCAATTAGGCAAACCTAAGTGGTGCACGAAATTGTGATCTCTAACAATGGCATTCAACTTGGTATGCGCATCTACTAACTCAGCACTTTCTTCACAACTCCGCACAACTAACCAGCAAGTGCACTGGGTCGTCCAAGTAATAAACCTTACGTGAGTAAGGGTCGATCCCACGGAGATTGTTCGTATGAAGCAAGCTATGGTCATCTTGTAGATCTCAGTTAGGCTGATTCAAATGGTTATATTGGGTTTCGAAAATAATAATAAATAAAACATAAAATAAAGATAAAGATACTTATGTAGATCATTGGTGGGAATTTCACATAGACGTATGAAGATGCTGTGCTCCTTCTGAATCTCTGCTTTTCTACTGCCTTCATCCAATCCTTCTTACTCCTTTCCATGGCAAGCTGTATGTAGGGCATCATCGTTGTCAATGGCTACATCCTATCCTCTCAGTGAAAATGGTCCAAATGCTCTGTCACAGCACGGCTAATCATCTGTCGGTTTTCGATCATGCCGGAATATAATCCATTGATTCTTTTGCGCTTGTCATCACACCCAACACTCGCAGGTTTGAAGCTCGTCACAGTCATTCAATCCCTGAATCCTACTTGGAATACCACAGACAAGGTTTAGACTTTCTGGATTCTCATGAATGCCGCCATCAATTCTAGCGTATACCACGAAGATTGTGATTAAGGAGTCTAAGAGATATGCATTCGGTCTAAGGTAGAACGAAAGTGGTTGTCAGTCACGCGTTCATAGGTGAGAATGATGATAAGTGTCACGGATCATCACATTCGTCATGGTGAAGTGCAACGAATATCTTAGAACAGGAATAAACTGAATTGAATAGAAAATAGTAGTAAGTGCATTGAAACTCGAGGTACAGCAGAGCTCCACCATTGAAAATACATAAGTGATGGTCCAAGCATGGCCGAATGGCCAGCCCCCATAAACGTGATCAAAGGATCATAAGGTGAATAATAGATTAAAACTGAGACCAAAGATGTGGTCAAATATGTCTAATACAATAATAAAATGTCCTATTTATACTAAACTAGCTACTAGGGTTTACAGAAGTAAGTAATTGATGCAGATATCCACTTCCGGGGCCCACTTGGTGTGTGCTTGTGCTGAGCTTGAGCTTTACACATATAGAGGCTTCTTTTGGAGATGAACGCCAAGTTGTAACGTGTTTTTGGCGTTCAACTCTGGTTCGTGACGTGTTTCTGGCGTTTGACTCCAGAATGCAGCATGGAACTGGCGTTGAGCACCAGTTTAAGTCGTCTAATCTCGAACAAAGTATAGACTATTATATATTGCTAGAAAGCTCTGGATGTCTACTTTCTAACTTCATTTAGAGCGCGCTATTTGGAGGTCTGTACCTCCAGAAAATCTATTTCGAGTGCAGGAAGGTCAGAATCCAACAGCATCAGCAGTCCTTTGTCAGCCTTCTTACCAGAGTTTTGCTCAGGTCCCTCAATTTCAGCCAGAAAATTTCTAAATCACAGAAAAACACACAAACTAATAGTAAAGTCCAAAAATGTGAATTTAGCATAAAAACTAATGAAAACATCCCTAAAAGTAACTATATCCTACTAAAAACTACCTAAAAACAATGCAAAAAACCTTATAAATTATCCGCTCATCACAACACCAAACTTAAATTGTTGCTTGTCCCCAAGCAACTGAAAATCAAATAGGATAAAAAGAAGAGAATATACTATAAATCCCAAAATATCGATGAATATTTGTTCTAATTAGATGAGCGGGACTTGTAGCTTTTTGTTTCTGAACAGTTTTGGCATCTCACTTTTTCCTTTGAAGTTTAGAATGATTGGCATCTCTAGGAACTTAGAATTTCAAATAGTGTTATTGATTCTCCTAGTTAAGTTTATTGATTCTTGAACACAGCTACTTTTATGAGTCTTGGCCGTGGCCCTAAGCACTTTGTTTTCCAGTATTACCACTGGATACATAAATGCCACAGACACATAACTGGGTGAACCTTTTCAGATTGCGACTCAGCTTTGCTAAAGTCCCTAGTTAGAGGTATCCAGAGTTCTTAAGCACACTCTTTTTGCTTTGGATCACGACTTTAACCACTCAGTCTCAAGCTTTTCACTTGGACCTGCATGCCACAAGCACATGGTTAGGGACAGCTTGATTTAGCCGCTTAGGCCTGGATTTATTTCCTTGGGCCCTCCTATCAATTGATGTTCAAAGCCTTGGATTCTTTTTACCCTTGTCTTTTGATTTTAAGGGCTATTGGCTTTTTCTGCTTTCTTTTTCTCTTTCTTTCTATAATTTTTTTTCGCCACTTTTTTTTCGCCACTTTTTTTTTCGCAAGCTTTGTTCTTCACTGATTTTTCTTGCTTCAAGAATCAATTTTATGATTTTTCAGATCATCAATAACATTTCTCTTATTCATCATTCTTTCAAGAGCCAACAATTTTAACATTCATAAACAGCAAGTTCAAAAATATGTACTGTTCAAGCATTCGTTTAGAAAACAAAAAGTATTGTCACCACATCAATAGAATTAAACTAAATTCAAGGATAAATTCGAAACTCATGTACTTCTTGTTCTTTTTGTATTAAAACATTTTTCATTTAAGAGAGATGAAGGATTTATGGAATTATTCATAGCCTTAAGACATAGTTACTAAATACTAATGATCATGTAATGAAGACACAAACATGATTAAACATATAGCATAAAAATCGAAAAACAGAGATAAGAACAAGGAAGTTAAGGAATGAGTCCACCTTAGTGAGGGTGGCGCCTTTTTGAAGGATCAATGGTGCTTTTTGAGCTCCTTTATGTCTCTTCCTTGCCTCGGTTGCTTGATCCCTAGTGATTTTGGTGCTCCTATCCTTAGTTGCTCCTAATAGTTGTGTGGAGGAAAATATATCCCCTGAGGTATCTCAGAGATTTCTTGATGAGGGAATTCCTCATGCTCTCTTGATGTTCAGTCAAATGCTCTACTACTGAGCTATGGACCCTTAAGATGTATCTCTCCATCTCCCATGACTCAGAGGTGGAAGCAATTGCCTTTCCTTTTCTCTTTCTTGAGGTTTCTCTGGCCTTAGGTGCCATAAATGGTTATGGAAAAACAAAAAGCTATGCTTTTACCACACCAAACTTAGAATGTTGCTCGCCCTCGAGCAAAAGAAGAAAGAATGGAAGAAGAAGAAGATATGGAGGAGAGGGAGAGATGGGTATGTTTCGGCCATATGGGTGGGATTGGGTGGGAAAGGATGGATGGATGTGAGTGGTGAAGAGGTGATAGGGAAGAGAGATTGAGGTGATTGGTGAAGAAGAGAGAAGGTGAGTTGAGGTAGGTGGGGATCCTATGGGGTCCACAGATCCTGAGATGATCCTGTGGGGTCCACAGATCCTGAGGTGTCAAGGATTTACATCCCTGCACCAATGAGGCATGTAAAACACCCTCTGCATGCAATCCTGGCGTTCAACGCCAGATTGATGCTTATTTCTGGCGTTGAATGCCAGCTTCATGCTTGTTGTGGGCGTTCAACACCCATTTGCAGCATGTTTCTGGCGTTGAACGCCAGTTCCATGCTTGTTTCTGGCGTTCAGTGCCAGCTCTCCTCAAGGTGTATTTCTGGCGTTTAAATGCCAGAATGCTGCTTGTTTCTGGTGTTCAACGCCAGATCCATGCTCTGTTCTGGCGTTGAACGCCAACCAGATGCTCCTTACTGGCGTTTAAATGCCAGTAAGCTCTTCCTCCAGGGTGTGCTGTTTCTTCTGCTTTTTTTTATTCTATTTTTAATTTTAGTATTTATTTTGTGACTCCACATGATCATGAACCTAATAAAGTATAAAAGAACAATAAAAACAAAAATAGAATTAGATAATAGAAATTGGGTTGCCTCCCAATGACCGCTTCTTTAATGTCAATAGCTTGACAGTGGGCTCTCATGGAGCCTCACAGGTGATTAGGTCAATGTTTAGACTCCCAACACCAAACTTAGGGTTTGGATGTGGGGATTCAACTCCAAACTTAGAGTTTGGCTGTGGCCTCTCAACACCAAACTTAGAGTTTGATTGTGGGGGCTTTGTTTGACTTTGTACTGAGAGAAGCTTTTCATGCTTTCTCTCCGTGTATACAAAAGAACACCCTTGGATCTTAAACACAAGGTAGTCCCCATTCAATTGAAGGACTAATTCTAACATCTATCACAGCTCCTGCTGTGGCTAGGAAAGGTTTTCCAAGGATGATGCATTCATCCTCCTCCTTCCTAATGTCTAAAATTATAAAATCAGCAGGGATGTAAAGGCCTTCAACCTTCACTAACACGTCCTCTACCAATCCATAAGCCTGTCTTACTGACTTATCTGCCATTTGTAATGAGAATATGGTAGGCTGTACCTCAATGATCCCCAGCTTCTTCATTACAGAGAGTGGCATAAGATTTATACCTAACCCTAGGTTACTGGTGGACGAAATTGTGATTCAATTGTTATTCCATTTTGCAAAATTCATTGCTTTTCATTCCCTGGTAATGGCGCCAAAAACATGATGCCAATACCATAGTTCACAACTCCGTTCAACTTAACCAGCAAGTGTACTGGGTCATCCAAGTAATACCTTACGTGAGTAAGGGTCGATCCCACAGAGATTGTTGGTATGAAGCAAGCTATGGTCACCTTGTAAATCTCAGTTAGGCAGATTAAATAGTTTTGGGTTTCGAAAATTAATAATAAAAAGAAAATAAAAGGGATAGAAATACTTATGTAAATTAATAGTGAGAATTTCAGATAAGTGTATGGAGATGCTGTGCTCCTCTTGAATCTTTACTTTCCTATTACAGTCATCCAATCCTTCCTACTCCTTCCTATGGCAAGCTGTATGTAGGGCATCACCGTTGTCAATGGCTACATCCCATCCTCTCAGTGAAAACGTTCCTATGCTCTGTCACAGCACGGCTAATCATCTATCGGTTCTCAATCAGGTTGGAATAGAATCCTTTGATTCTTTTGCGTTTGTCATCACGCCCAGCCTTCAGGAGTTTGAAGCTCATCACAGTCATTCAATCACAGAATCCTACTCGGAATACCATAGACAAGGTTTAGACTTTCCGGATCCTCATGAATGCCGCCATCTATCTAGCTTATACCACGAAGATTCTGTTGGGGAATCTAAGAGATACGCGCCCGGCCTAAGGTAGAACGGAAGTGGTTGTCAGTCACGTGCGTTCATAGGTGAGAATGATGATGAGTGTCACAGATCATCACATTCATCAAAGTTAAGTGTAACGTATATCTTGGAATAAGAATAGAAGAGAATTGAATAGAAAGTAATAATAATTGTATTGAAACTTGAGGTACAGCAGAGCTCCACACCCTTAATCTATGGTGTGTAGAAACTCCACTGTTGAAAATACATAAGTAAAAGGTTCAGGCATGGCCGAATGGCCAGCCCCCTGAATGTGATCAATAGTCTCCTAAGATGAAGAATAAAACAAAACTGAGACCAAAGATGTCTAATACAATAGTAACTTATCCTATTTATATTAGACTAGCTACTAGGGTTTACATGAGTAAGTATTTGATGCATAAATTCACTTCCGGGGCCCACTTGGTGTATTTTTGGGCTGAGCTTGATCTATCCACGAGCTGAGGCTTTTCTTGGAGTTGAACTCCGAGTTATAACGTGTTTTGGGCGTTCAACTCCGGATCATGACGTTTTTCTGGCGTTTAACTCCAGACAGCAGCATGTACTTGGCGTTCAACGCCAAGTTACGTCGTCAATTTCCGAATAAAGTATGGACTATTATATATTGCTGGAAAGCTCTGGATGTCTACTTTCCAACGCCGTTGAGAGCGCGCCAATTAGAGTTCTGTAGCTCCAGAAAATCCATTTCGAGTGCAGGGAGGTCAGATTCCAACAGCATCAGCAGTCCTTTTGTCAGCCTTTTTCAGAGTTTTGCTCAAGTCCCTAATTTCAGCCAGAAATTATCTGAAATCACAGAAAAACACACAAACTCATAGTAAAGTCCAGAAATGTGAATTTAACATAAAAACTAATGAAAACATCCCTAAAAGTAGCTTAAACTTACTAAAAACTACCTAAAAATAATGCCAAAAAGCGTATAAATTATCCGCTCATCGCAACACCAAACTTAAATTGTTGCTTGTCCCCAAGCAACTGAAAATCAAATAGGATAAAAGAAGAGAATATACTATAAATTTCAGAATATCAATGAATATTAATTATAATTAGATGAGCGGGACTTGTAGCTTTTTGCTTCTGAACAGTTTTGGCATCTCACTTTTTCCTTTGAAGTTCAGAGTGATTGGCGTCTCTGGGAACTTAGAATTTTGGATAGTGTTATTGACTTTCCTAGTTAAGCATGTTGATTCTTGAACACAGCTACTTATGAGTCTTGGCCGTGGCCCTAAGCACTTTGTTTTCCAGTATTACCACCGGATACATAAATGCCACAGACACATAACTGGGTGAACCTTTTCAGATTGTGACTTAGCTTTGCTAGAGTCCCCAGTTAGTGGTGTCCAGATCTCTTAAGCACACTCTTTTGCTTTGGATCACGACTTTAACCACTCAGTCTCAAGCTTTTCACTTGGACCTTCATGACACAAGCACATGGTTAGGGACAACTTGATTTAGCCGCTTAGGCCTGGATTTAATTTTCTTGGGCCCTCCTATCCATTGATGCTCAAAGCCTTGGATCCTTTTTACCCTTGCCTTTTGGTTTTAAGGGCTATTGGCTTTTTCTGCTTGCTTTTTCTTTTTCTTTCTAAATTTTTTTTCGCCATTTTTTTTGTAAGCTTTTGCTTTTTCACTGCTTTTTCTTGCTTCAAGAATTAATTTCATGATTTTTCAGATCCTCAATAACATTTCTCTTTGTTCATCATTCTTTCAAGAGCCAACAATTTTAACACTCATAAACAACAATATCAAAAGACATATGCACTGTTCAATCATTCATTCAGAAAATAAAAAGTATTGTCACCACATCAATATAATTAAATTAAATTCAATGATAAATTCAAAATTTATGTACTTCTTGTTCTTTTGAATTAAAACATTTTTTTTATTAAAGAGAGGTGAAGGATTTATAGAATTTATTCATAGCTTTAAGACATAGTTACTACATACTAATGATCATGAAATAAAGACACAAAACATAGATAAACACAACATTAAAAACTGAAAAGCAGAAAGGAATAAGAACAAGGAATGAATCCACCTGAGTGAGGGTGGCGCCTTCTTGAAGGTCCAATGGTGCTTTTTGAGCTCCTCTATGTCTCTTCCTTGCTTCTGTTGAATGATTCCTAGTAATTTTGGTGTTTCTACCCTTAGTTGCTTCCAATATTTGTGTGGAGGACAACTTATCCCCTGAGGTATCTCAGGGATCTCTTGATTTGCAGCCACATGTTCTACCACTGAGCTATGACGGCTTTATATGAGTCTTTCCATCTCCCAAGACTCAGAGGTGGAAGCTTTTGTCTTCCCTTTGAGGTTTCTCTGGCCTTAGGTGACATTAATGGTAATGGAAAAGCAAAAAAAAAGCTATGCTTTTACCACACCAAACTTAAAATATTGCTCGCCCTCGAGCAAGAGAAGAAAGAAGAGAGGAAGAAGAAGAAGAAAATGGAGGTGAGTGAGGGGAGATGGATTCGGCTATATGGGTGGGATTGGGTGGAAAAGAGAAGTTGAATTGTAAAGGTAGGTGGGGTGTATGGGGAAGAGTGGATAGATGTAGGTGGTGAATGAAAAACAGAAGGGATGACCATGAATGGAATGACAGAGGGCGAGGTAGGTGGGGATCCTGTGAGGTCCACAGATCCTGAGGTGTCAAGGAATTCCATCCCTGCACCAAATAGGCATGTAAAATGCCTTTGCACACCATTCTGGTGTTTAAACGCCCATTGGTGCACATTTTGGGCGTTCAACGCCCATGTAAAGCATGTTTTTGGCGTTGAACGCCAGTTTCATGCTTGTTACTGGCGTTCAGCGCCAGTTTTTCCTCTCTGGGCACATTCCTGGCGTTCAGCGCCAGAATGTTGCTTGTTTCTGGCGTTCAGCGCCAGAATGATGCTCTGTTCTGGCGTTGAACGCCAGCCAGATGCATCTTACTGGCGTTGAACGCCAGCCTGTGCGTCCTCCAGGGTGAAAATTTTTTCTTCTGCTATTTTTGATTCTGTTTTTAATTTTTATGATTTTTTCGTGACTCCTCATGATCATGTACCTAATAAAACACAAAATAACCATAAAATAAAAATTAGATAAATAAAATTGGGTTACCTCCCAACAAGCGCTTCTTTAATGTCAATAGCTTGACAGTGGCTCTCATGGAGCCACAAGGTGATCAGGTCAATGTTTGTGTTGTCCCAACACCAAACTTAGAGTTTGGATATGGGGTCTTAACACCAAACTTAGAGTTTGGTTGTGGCCTCACAACACCAAACTTAGAGTTTGACTGTGTGGGTTCTTCTTGACTCTGAACTGAGAGAAGCTCTTTATGCTTACTCTCTTTTGTCACAGAGGGATGGCCATGTGCTTTAAACACAAGGTAGTCCCCATTCAATTGAAGGACTAATTCACCTCTGTTGACATCTATCACAGCTCCTGCTGTGGCTAGGAAAGGTCTTCCAAGGATGATGCAATCATCCTCTTCCTTCCTAGTGTCTAAGATTATGAAATCAGCAGGGATGTAAAGGCCTTCAACCTTTACTAACACGTCCTCTACTATTCCGTAAGCTTGTCTCAATGACTTGTCTGCCAATTGTACTAAGAACAAGGCAGGTTGTACCTCAATGATCCCCAGCTTCTCCATTACAGAGAGTGGCATAAGATTTATCCCTGACCCCAGATCACACAGAGCTTTTTCAAAGGTCATGGTGCCTATGG
The DNA here is from genome assembly GCF_003086295.3 of Arachis hypogaea. Taxonomy (NCBI): domain Eukaryota; kingdom Viridiplantae; phylum Streptophyta; class Magnoliopsida; order Fabales; family Fabaceae; genus Arachis; species Arachis hypogaea. The sequence continues at coordinate 94,613,851 of NC_092044.1, read as the reverse complement.
TACAAGGTATTAAGAACTTGCCAGGATCTTGTTTCTTTTGAGGTAGAATTTGCTGAATCCAGGTATCCAGTTCACTAATGAGCAAGGGAGGTTCACTTTCCCAAGTCTCATTACCAAACAACTTGGCATTCAGCTTCATGATAGCTCCTAAATATTGAGCAACTTGCTCTCCAGTTACATCTTCATCCTCTTCAGAGGAAGAATAGTCTTCAGAGCTCATGAGTGACAGAAGGAGATTTAATGGAATCTCTATGGTCTCTACATGAGCCTCAGATTCCTTTGGATCCTTAATAGGAAACTCCTTCTTGCTTGAGGGACGTCCCAGGAGGTCTTCCTCACTAGGATTTTCGTCCTCCTCCTCCCTTGTGCATTCGGCCATATTGACTAAATCAATGGCCTTGCACTCTCCTTTTGGATTTTCTTCTGTATTGCTTGGGAGAATACTGGGAAGAGTTTCAATAACTTTCTTACTCAGCTGGCCCACTTGTGCCTCCAGATTTCTGATGGAGGATCTTGTTTCATTCATGAAACTGAAAGTGGCCTTTGACAGATCAGAGACAATATTGGCTAAATTAGAAGTGTTTTGTTCTGAATTCTCTGTCTGTTGCTGAGAAGATGATGGATATGGCTTGCTATTATTCAGCCTGCTGCGTCCACCATTGTTAAAGCCTTGTTGAGGCTTTTGTTGATCCTTCCATGAGAAATTTGGATGATTTCTCCATGATGAGTTATAGGTGTTTCCATAAGGTTCACCCATGTAATTAACCTCTGCCATGGCAGGGTTCTCAGGATCATAAGCTTCTTCTGAAGCTGCCTCTCTAGTACTGTTGGATGTATGTTGCCATCCATTCAGATTTTGAGAGATCATGTTGACCTGTTGAGTCAACACTTTGTTCTGAGCCAATATGGCATTCAGAGCATCTATTTCAAGAACTCCTTTCTTCTGAGGTATCCCATTATTCACGGAATTCCTCTCAGAGGTGTACATGAATTGGTTGTTTGCAACCATGTCAATGAGTTCTTGAGCCTCTTCAGGTGAATAGATCCACCTGCAGAATGGTCCAGTGACATTTTCGAAAATTCAGAGAGACCATAATAGAATATATCTAATATGGTCCATTCTGAAAACATGTCAGATGGACACCTTTTGGTCAGCTGCTTGTATCTTTCCCAAGCTTCATAGAGGGATTCACCATCTTTTTGTTTGAAGGTTTGAACATCCACTCTTAGCTTGCTCAGCTTTTGAGGAGGAAAGAATTTATCCAAGAAGGCAGTGACCAGCTTATCCCAGGAGTCCAGGCTATCCTTAGGTTGTGAATCCAACCATATTCTAGCTCTGTCTCTTACAGCAAAAGGGAAAAGCATGAGTCTGTAGACTTCAGGATCAACTCCATTCGTCTTTACAGTCTCACAGATCTGCAAGAACTCAGTTAAAAACTGATAAGGATCTTCAGATGGAAGTCCATAAAACTTGCAGTTTTGTTGCATTAAGGCAACTAGTTGAGGCTTAAGCTCAAAATTATTGGCTCCAATGGCAGGAATGGAGATGCTTCTTCCATCAAACTTGGACGTTGGCTTTGTGAAGTCACCAAGCATTCTCCTTGCATTATTATTATTTTCGGCTGCCATCTCCTTCTCTTGTTTGAAAATTTCTGAAAGGTTACCTTTAGAATAATTTAATTTAGCTTCTCTTAATTTTCTCTTCAGAGTCCTTTCAGGTTCTGGATCAATTTCAACAAGAGTGCCTTTTTCCCTGTTCCTGCTCATATGAAAGAGAAGAAAACAAGAAAAGGAAGAGGAATCCTCTATGTCACAGTATAGAGATTCCTTTATGTTAGTAGAAGAAGAAAGGGGAGAAGAATGAAGAAGAATGGTTCGGATTTTTAGATGAAGAAAGGTGAAGAGAAGTGTTAGTAATTTCAATAATTAAATAGAATAAGAAAGGAGAGGGAGAATTTCGAAAATAATTTGAAAAAGGGGTTAGTATTTTTTTGAAAATTAAAAGGTATTAAAACAGGAAACACTTAATTAATTAAAAAGAATTTTTTTTTTAAAAAAGAGAGAGGTATTTTCGAAAATTAGAGAGGGAAAAGTAGTTAGGTGGTTTTGAAAAAGATAAGAAACAAACAAAAAGTTAGTTAGTTGATTGAAAAAGATTTGAAATCAAATTTTAAAAGATAAGAAGAAAAGAAGTTAGATAAGATATTTTGAAATCAAATTTTGAAAAAGATAAAATTTTGAAAAAGATAAGATAAAAAGATAAGATTTTTAAGAAAAAGATATTTTGAAAAAGATTTAATAATTTTTTTTTAAAATGACTTAACTAACAAGAAACTACAAGATAAGATTCTAGAACTTAAAGATTGAACCTTTCTTAACAAGAAAGTAACAAACTTCAAATTTTTTTGAACCAATCACATTAATTGTTAGCTACTTTTCGAAAATTAGATATAAAAGATAAGACAAAGATTTTTGAAAAAAAATAATTTTTAAAAATTTCGAAAATAAGAAAAAAAATGGAAAAGATATGATTTTTGAAAAAGATTTTGAAAAGATAAGATTTTTAAAATTGAAATTTTGACTTGACTTGTAAGAAACAACTAATTTTAAAAATTTTTGACCAAGTCAACCCAAAATTTCGAAAATTTGGAGGGAAATAAGGAAAAGATATTTTTTTGATTTTTGAATTTTTAATTATGAGAGAGAAAAACAACAAAAATACTCAATGCATGAAATTTTTAGATCAAAACAATGAATGCATGCAAGAATGCTATGAATGTCAAGATGAACACCAAGAACACTTTGAAGATCATGATGAACATCAAGAACATAATTTTGAAAAAATTTTGATGCAAAGAAAACATGCAAGACACCAAACTTAGAAATCTTTAATGCATGGAAAATATGAATGCAAAAGTGCACATGAAAAACAACAAACAACACAAAACATGAAATCATCAAGATCAAACAAGAAGACTTGTCAAGAACAACTTGAAGATCATGAAGAACACTATGAATGCATGAGATTTTCGAAAAAATGCAAGAAAAATTTTAAAAGCATGCAATTGACACCAAACTTAAAAATTAACACAAGACTCAAACAAGAAACACAAAATATTTTTTATTTTTATGATTTTCTAATTTTTTGGATTTTTATTAATTTTTTTCAAAAATAAAGTTTAGAAAAACGAAAAATAAAAGAAAAATTTTGAAAAAGATTTTTGAAAAGAAAATTACCTAATCTGAGCAACAAGATGAACCGTCAGTTGTCCATACTCGAACAATCCCCGGCAACGGCGCCAAGAACTTGGTGGACGAAATTGTGATTCAATTGTTATTCCATTTTGCAAAATTCATTGCTTTTCATTCCCTGGTAATGGCGCCAAAAACATGATGCCAATACCATAGTTCACAACTCCGTTCAACTTAACCAGCAAGTGTACTGGGTCATCCAAGTAATACCTTACGTGAGTAAGGGTCGATCCCACAGAGATTGTTGGTATGAAGCAAGCTATGGTCACCTTGTAAATCTCAGTTAGGCAGATTAAATAGTTTTGGGTTTCGAAAATTAATAATAAAAAGAAAATAAAAGGGATAGAAATACTTATGTAAATTAATAGTGGGAATTTCAGATAAGTGTATGGAGATGCTGTGCTCCTCTTGAATCTTTACTTTCCTATTACAGTCATCCAATCCTTCCTACTCCTTCCCATGGCAAGCTGTATGTAGGGCATCACCGTTGTCAATGGCTACATCCCATCCTCTCAGTGAAAACGTTCCTATGCTCTGTCACAGCACGGCTAATCATCTGTCGGTTCTCAATCAGGTTGGAATAGAATCCCTTGATTCTTTTGCGTTTGTCATCACGCCCAGCCTTCAGGAGTTTGAAGCTCGTCACAGTCATTCAATCACAGAATCCTACTCGGAATACCATAGACAAGGTTTAGACTTTCCGGATCCTCATGAATGCCGCCATCTATCTAGCTTATACCACGGAGATTCTGTTGGGGAATCTAAGAGATATGCGCCCGGCCTAAGGTAGAACGGAAGTGGTTGTCAGTCACGTGCGTTCATAGGTGAGAATGATGATGAGTGTCACGGATCATCACATTCATCAAAGTTAAGTGTAACGTATATCTTGGAATAAGAATAGAAGAGAATTGAATAGAAAGTAATAATAATTGTATTGAAACTTGAGGTACAGCAGAGCTCCACACCCTTAATCTATGGTGTGTAGAAACTCCACTGTTGAAAATACATAAGTAAAAGGTTCAGGCATGGCCGAATGGCCAGCCCCCTGAATGTGATCAATAGTCTCCTAAGATGAAGAATAAAACAAAACTGAGACCAAAGATGTCTAATACAATAGTAACTTATCCTATTTATATTAGACTAGCTACTAGGGTTTACATGAGTAAGTATTTGATGCATAAATTCACTTCCGGGGCCCACTTGGTGTATTTTTGGGCTGAGCTTGATCTATCCACGAGCTGAGGCTTTTCTTGGAGTTGAACTCCGAGTTATAACGTGTTTTGGGCGTTCAACTCCGGATCATGACGTTTTTCTGGCGTTTAACTCCAGACAGCAGCATGTACTTGGCGTTCAACGCCAAGTTACGTCGTCAATTTCCGAATAAAGTATGGACTATTATATATTGCTGGAAAGCTCTGGATGTCTACTTTCCAACGCCGTTGAGAGCGCGCCAATTAGAGTTCTGTAGCTCCAGAAAATCCATTTCGAGTGCAGGGAGGTCAGATTCCAACAGCATCAGCAGTCCTTTTGTCAGCCTTTTTCAGAGTTTTGCTCAAGTCCCTAATTTCAGCCAGAAATTATCTGAAATCACAGAAAAACACACAAACTCATAGTAAAGTCCAGAAATGTGAATTTAACATAAAAACTAATGAAAACATCCCTAAAAGTAGCTTAAACTTACTAAAAACTACCTAAAAACAATGCCAAAAAGCGTATAAATTATCCGCTCATCAGTTACACAGAGCCTTCTCAAAGGTCATGGTGCCTATGGTACAGGGTATTAAGAATTTTCCAGGATCTTGTCTCTTTTGAGGTAAAGTTTGCTGAACCCATGTATCTAGTTCACTAATGAGCACTGGAGATTCACCTTCCTAAGTCTCATTACCAAACAATTTGGCATTTAGCTTCATGATGGCTCCTAGATATTGAGCAACTTGCTCTCCAGTTACATCTTCATCCTCTTCAGAGGAAGAATAGTCATCAGAGCTCATGAATGGCAGAAGGAGGTTTAATGGGATCTCTATGGTCTCTATATGACCTTCAGATCCCTTTGGGTCCTCAATAGGGAGCTCCTTCTTGCTTGAGAGACGTCCCATGAGGTCTTCCTCATTGGGATTCATGTCCTCTCCTTCCTCCCTAGGTTCGGCCATGTTGATTATGTCTATGGCCTTGCACTCTCCTTTTGGATTCTCTTCAGTATTGCTTGGGAGAGTACTAGGAGGAATTTCAGTGGCTTTCTTACTCAGCTGGCCCACTTGTGCCTTCAAATTTCTGATAGAGGACCTTGTTTCACTCATGAAACTTAAAGTGGCCAAAGACATATCAGAGACTAAGTTTGCTAAATTAGAGGTGCTCTGCTCAGAATTCTCTGTCTGTTGCTGAGAAGATGATGGATAAGGCTTGCTGTTGCTAAGCCTATTTCTTCCACCATTATTAAAGCCTTATTGAGGCTTTTGTTGATCATTCCATGAGAAATTTGGATGATTTCTCTATGATGAATTATAGGTGTTTCCATAAGGTTCACCCATATAATTTACCTCTGCTATTGCAGGGTTCTCAGGATCATAAGCTTCTTATTCAGAAAATGCCTCTTTAGTAGTGTTGGATGCATCTTGCCATCCATTCAGACTTTGAGAAATCATGTTGACTTGTTGAGTCAGCATTTTGTTCTGAGCCAATATGGCATTCAGAACATCAATCTCAAAAACTCCCTTCCTCTGAGGCGTCCCATTATTCACGGAATTCCTCTCAGAAGTGTACATGAACTGGATATTTGCAACCATGTCAATAAGTTTTTGAGCTTCTGCAGGCGTTTTCTTTAGGTGAATGGATCTACCTACAGAATGGTCCAGTGACATCTTAGAGAACTCAGATAAACCATAATAGAATATATCCAAAATGGTCCACTCTGAAAGCATGTCAGAATGACACCTTTTGGTCATCTGCTTGTATCTTTCCCAAGCTTCATAGAGGGATTCACCATCTTTTGGTTTGAAAGTCTGAACATCCACTCTAAGCTTGCTCAGCTTTTGAGGAGGAAAGAACTTAGCCAAGAAGGCCACGACCAGCTTATCCCATGAGTCTAGGCTATCTTTAGGCTGTGAGTCCAACCATGTTCTAGCTCTGTCTCTTACAACAAAAGGGAAAAGCATGAGCCTGTAGACTTCAGGGTCTACTCCATTAGTCTTAACAGTCTCACAGATCTGCGAGAACTCAGTTAAAAACTGGTAGGGATCTTCTGATAGAAGTCCATGGAACTTGCATTTCTGTTGCAGTAGAGCAACTAGTTGAGATTTCAGCTCAAAATTGTTTACTCCAATGGCAGGGATTGAGATGCTTCTTCCATCAAATTTGGAAGTAGGTGTAGTATAGTCACCAAGCATCCTCCTTACATTATTATTTTCGGCTGCCATCTCCTCTTCCTTTTCAAAAATTTCTGTAAGGTTGTCTCTGGATTGTTGTAATTTAGCTTCTCTTAGTTTCCTCTTCAGAGTCCTTTCAGGTTCAAGATCTGCTTCAACAGGAATGTTCTTGTCCTTGCTCCTGCTCATATGAAAAAGAAGGGAACAGAAAATAATAATAGGGATCCTCTTTACCACAGTAGAGAGATTCCTTTATGTTAGTAGAAGAAGAAAAGAATAGAAGAAGGAAAAAGTAAGAATCCAAACACAAGGATAAAGATAGGTTCATATTCTTGAGATGAAGAGAAGTGTTAGTAAATAAATAAATAAATAGAAGGAGATTAGAGCGAGAGAATTCAAAAATTAATTTTGAAAAAGGGTTAATGATTTTCGAAAATTAAAAGAAGAATTAAAATTAAAAATTAAAATTTAAAATAATTAGTTAATTAAAAGAATTTTGAAAAAGAGGGAGGTAATTTTCGAAAATTAGAGAGATAAAAGTAGTTAGGTGGTTTTGAAAAAGATAAGATATAGTTAATACAAACAAAAAGTCAACTAGTTAGTTTGAAGAAGATTTGAAAATCAATTTTGAAAAGATAAGAAGTTGGAAAAGATATTTTAAAATCAAATTTTTGAAAAAGATAAAATTTTGAAAAAAATATGATATAAAAGATATTTTGAAAAAGAATTGATTTTCAAAATTAAAATTGATTACTTGACTAACAAGAAACTAAAACATATGATTCTAGAATTTAAAGATTGAACTTTTTTTAACAAGAAAGTAACAAACTTCAAATTTTTGGATCAATCACATTACTTGTTAGTTAAGTTTCGAAAATTTGAAATAAAATTAAGAAGACGATTTTAAAAAAATATTTTTAAATTTTCGAAAAATAGTAAAAAAAATGAAAAAGAATTGATTTTTGAAAAAGTTTTGAAAAAGATAAGATTTTTAAAATCGAAAATTTGACTTGACTTATAAGAGATAGCTAAGTTTTAAAAAAATTTTGACTAAGTCAACTCAAATTTTTGAAATTTTGAGAAAAATAGGGAAAAGATATTTTTTATTTTTTTTATTTTTGAATTTTTAATGATGAGAGGAAAAACATAAAAATGACCCAAAACATGGAAATTTTTGGATCAAAACCAATTATGCATGCAAGAACGCTATGAATGTCAAGATGAACACCAAGAACACTTTGAAGATCAAGATGAACATCAAAAACATATTTTTGAAAAATTTTTTATGCAAAGAAAACATGCAAGACACCAAACTTAGAAATCTTTAATGCTTAGACACTATAAATGCAAAAATGCACATGAAAAACAACAAAGGACACACAACAAGAAAATTTAAAGATCAAACAAGAAGACTCATCAAGAACAACTTGAAGATCATGAAGAAACCATGCATGAATTTTCAAAAAATGCATAATTTTTTTAAAACATTCAATTGACATCAAACTTAAAAATTGACACTAGACTCAAATAAGAATCACAAAATATTTTTGGTTTTATGATTTTATTAAATTTTTTTTTGAAAATTAATATTTAGAAAAACAAAAATAAAGAAAAATTTTTTGAAAGATTTTTGAAAAGAAAATTACCTAATCTGAGCAACAAGATGAACCGTCAGTTGTTCAAACTCAAACAATCCCCGGCAACAACGCCAAAAACTTGGTGCACGAAATTGTGATCTCTAACAATGGCATTCAACTTGGTATGCGCATCTACTAACTCAGCACTTTCTTCACAACTCCGCACAACTAACCAGCAAGTGCACTGGGTCGTCCAAGTAATAAACCTTACGTGAGTAAGGGTCGATCCCACGGAGATTGTTGGTATGAAGCAAGCTATGGTCATCTTGTAGATCTCAGTTAGGCTGATTCAAATGGTTATATTGGGTTTCAAAAATAATAATAAATAAAACATAAAATAAAGATAAAGATACTTATGTAGATCATTGGTGGGAATTTCAGATAGGCGTATAAAGATGCTGTGCTCCTTCTGAATCTCTGCTTTCCTACTGCCTTCATCCAATCCTTCTTACTCTTTTCCATGGCAAGCTGTATGTAGGGCATCACCGTTGTCAATGGCTACATCCTATCATCTCAGTGAAAATGGTCCAAATGCTCTGTCACAGCACGGCTAATCATCTGTCGGTTTTCGATCATGTCGGAATAGAATCCATTGATTCTTTTACACTTGTCATCATGCCCAACAATCGCGAGTTTGATGCTCGTCATAGTCATTCAATCCCTGAATCCTACTCGGAATACCACAGACAAGGTTTAGACTTTCCAGATTCTCATGAATGCCGCCATCAATTCTAGCTTATACCACGAAGATTCTGATTAAGGAGTCTAAGAGATATGCGTTCGGTCTAAGGTAGAACGGAAGTGGTTGTCAGTCACACGTTCATAGGTGAGAATGATGATGAGTGTCACGGATCATCACATTCGTCATGGTGAAGTGCAACGAATATCTTAGAAGAGGAATAAACTGAATTGAATAGAAAATAGTAGTAATTTCATTGAAACTCGAGGTACAGTAGAGCTCCACACCCTCAATCTATGGTGTGTCGAAACTCCACCGTTGAAAATACATAAGTGATGGTCCAAGCATGACCGAATGGCCAGCCCCCATAAACGTGATCAAAGGATCATAAGGTGAATAATAGATTAAAACTGAGACCAAAGATGTGGTCAAAGACGTCTAATACAATAATAAAATGTCCTATTTATACTAGACTAGCTACTAAGGTTTACAGAAGTAAGTAATTGATGCAGATATCTACTTCTGGGACCCACTTGGTGTGTGCTTGGGCTGAGCTTGTGCTTTACACGTGCAGAGGCTTCTTTTGGAGTTGAACGCCAAGTTGTAACGTGTTTTTGGCGTTCAACTCTGGTTTGTGACGTGTTTTTGGCGTTTGACTCCAGAATGCAGCATGGAACTGGCGTTGAGCGCCAGTTTGCGTCGTCTAATCTCGAACAAAGTATGGACTATTATATATTGCTGGAAAGCTCTGGATGTCTACTTTCCAATGCCGTTGAGAGCGCACTATTTTTATTTCTGTAGCTCCAGAAAATTTATTTCGAGTGAAGGGAGGTTAGAATCCAATAGCATCAGCAGTCCTTTGTCAGCCTTCTTACCAGAGTTTTGCTCAGGTCCCTCAATTTTAGCCAGAAAATACCTGAAATCACAGAAAAATACACAAACTCATAGTAAAGTCCAAAAATGTGAATTTAGCATAAAAACTAATGAAAACATCCCTAAAAGTAACTATATCCTACTAAAAACTACCCAAAACCAATGCCAAAAAGCGTATAAATTATCCGCTCATCACTAAGCAAAATACATTCAAACCAAATAAACAAATGCATATGATGTATGCCTGCCCTATAGCTAATGATATAATCTGTCGGTTAGATAGCCAACCCAACACATCCTGGTAGCTAACCATGGACAGAAACACCCATCACAGAGCAAATGGGACTGAGCCACAACCCCCTTGCTACTACCCGCTCAATCCAGAGCAAGTGGAATAACCACTACTGCTGCTACTACCCAGGTAGGTGTTTATAAGCTCAACCTGGAGCATGTGGAATAATCCACTACTGCTGCTACTACCTATGCGTCACAATCACTAACCTGGAGCAAGCGGGATGAACCATAATCCTTGCTACTGTCCAAGTATCTCATTCAAGAATTCATTCAATCTCAAGTCAATCATTAATTATAATTCATAATCATTTCATCATCAATCATCCTCATTCATCATAATCATTCGAAATTCTATAATTAACTCAGCTTTTCATAATTTTCCTTTCTCATCTCATACCCGGAGCAAGTGGACAATGCCACTGCCTACTATCCGGGGGTCACATATCATATTCACTCACAAACCATACTTTTCGCACTTCCTCGGTCACAATTTATTACTCCAAACTTTTTTTTCTCTTGTTAAGTTAACTCCTTCTCTAAACTTACCCCTTTCCCTATGATTAGAACTATGTTTCAGGGTCTTAGAGAGTAAAAGTAGAGGTTTAGATGTTCAAAATCACATTTAAAACAAAAAACTCAATTTTCTGAAAAAACAGGGCCCTGCGTACGCGGAAGTGAAACTTTTCCCAACTCGCGTACGTGAGCACGTCTGGCCGAACCAAATGGCCACGTCGCGTGTACCCTCTTATACGCAAGCCTCCCAAAAATGAAAAAAAGCTGTTAAGTGTTCCATAAAGCTGTTAAGTTATTCACCAACATTTTAAAAACAACCAAGTTTCAAAGTCTAAATATAACTAATACAAAGATAAACATGAAATTAGTTAGTACTAGTACATTAGTATCTTAATTAAACACAATAAGGATAACAATTCATAAACTAAATCTAAGGAGTGATTTCGAAGTCGGCAAGTTGCTCTTTATCTGAAAAATGTGGGGCTACATTCTGATTGGTTTCATTTTGATTTGTATTTTCCACAGAATTATTAGCTCCATCATCATCCCGATCATCTTTCAAATCCAACTGATCTAGCATTATAGATAATGTTTCACAAATCAAGATAAAAAATAATATAAAATATATTATAAGGCATACGAAAATCATAGTTGATCATAATTCATAAATAAATAAAAGCATACCTAAATCATCTAAAGGTGATTGAAGAGACATATTTGCAAGATCATTTCGTAAAGCATCAACTTTTTCAGGAGTTAAAAATGGTGGTGAATCTTCCAGTATCCATTCCGAATGATCCTCAAATGCATCAAGACAAATTAGATCATAAACTTGGTTTCTTATTTGGTTCCTATGTTATCAATATATTTTGTTACTCATGTGATGATTAAGATTTTGAAATAATGCTTTCAACTTAAAACAATCAAGAAAGTACCTTTGTTGTAACATTAAGTTGTAATGAACATAAACAAGATCATTAAGTTTTTGATGCTCTAACCGATTCCTCTTCTTTGAGTGAATGTGTTCAAAAATACTCCAGTTACGCTCACAACCTGAAGAGCTACAAGTTTGGCTTAAAACACGAATAGCCAACTTTTGCAAATTTGGTGCTCCACAATCATAAGATTCCCACCATTGATCTTAACATAAAAAATAGATAAATAATTTATCAATCATAAATATCCCATATAAATACATCACAATCGTAAAAGACCAAATTTATGTAGAAATTCACCTGGCATAACAGTGGTTCGTTCACGTAATGCAGGGGGTCTTCCAAAATCTTGCTCAGCATTCTTAAAGATCCTCTTCTCACTTGTCATCTTAGAATTCAATACAGGATCATCATAAGAATATTTCTCAATGACATCCAACAAGCCAAAATTCGTTTGTTTGTGCTTTTCAAATTCTCCAGAATTAAATCAAAAAGCTGGATTTAACCAATAACCAGCGGCATGAAGATTTTTCTTAAGTTGTGCATCCCAACGGGTATCTAAAATCTTCAAATAAAGATCAGCAACCTTCTTTCTTTTCTGAAACCTCTTCACCATTTCTTCTCTAGCCTTATAAATAGCTTGATAAAGAAACCCATGGCAGCTCTGTCTTCACTATCCACAATACGTAAAACACGAACAAGTGGCTCAGTAAGCTTAACAAAGACTTGATCCAAAATTTAGAATCCAAGACTTGATCCACAAATTTCTTAGCTTTAGCTTCTTTGGAGTAAGCTGAGCTTGTCCATTCTTTAGAGGTCACCATAGCTCTCAAAGGATCCTTTTGAGCTAAAATACTTTGCATAGCAATGAAATTAGTAGCAAACCGAGTTGGAGCTGGACGAAGTATTTCCCGCCCACCTATAAACTTTCTCATCAAGAACAGTGGATAGCAATGATTATAGATATACTGAGTGATCAGGAATTTTAAGTTTTCAACACAGAATAGAATAACATAGGAGAAGTGCAGTTTAAGGTTTCTGGAGAACAGAGGAGAAGTGCAAAACAACATTATTCATAAGTCATAATACTGTAACAGCAAGAAGTGCAGAATAGACTACAGAGGATAACTGGAACTAACCTGTTTGACAGAGCAGAATAGCAACGCAACGTCGAGGTCGACGGCGAGGCAACAATGACGGCGATGGCGCAGCAACGGCGACGGCAACGGCGCGGCAACGGCGACGGCGATGAAAGACAGCCGCGGGTCTGTCCTGTTCCTACTTCCTTAGTTCCTTTAGACTTCGGAGTTCAGACCGGCGGTGAGACAAAGAAGACGATGGCGGACGGCTGGCGGCTGGCGGCGGTGGCTGGGTGAGTGACACAGTGACAGAGTGAGGTGAGGTGGTGGGGGAGAGGGTTAGCCGTTAGGAGATTAGGGTTAGGGGGAAAAGGTGGAAAGTGGAAGCTGGGCCTAGGAGTGGGGTTTGAGGGGTATCGTGCGTATACGACCTGACTTTTCTTTTTTTTAAAAAAAAAAAAAACTAAAACGACGTCGTTTTGGAAAATGAATTTTAAAAAAAGCGCTTCCGAACCGGTCGGTTAACCAGAAACCGCCGGTTTTCCGGTTTTCATCAAAACCGGCCGATTCAACCCAGTTCTCAATGGTTCTCTTCCTTATCCGGTCATATCACTCAACCGGATCGGTTAGGAGTCCGGTTCACCAGTTTTCCGGTCCAATTTTTATAACTATGCATTCAACACACTCATCATCAATCATTCATCATAGTAGCCAACCACCCAACAAAACAATTCTAATAACGAGTCACTAATCATCAGTCTTCCACATCATACTATTTATCCTATGGTCTTCTAGTTTAAGCTTTCACGTCACATTATAATTTAATTACGAGAAACCAAAATCATACTTTAACCAATTCCTCGTTAAATCCAAAACATCACAATTTTTCACTGTTGCATAAAACCCAATCTTCCAAAATGTGCACCAAATAGAGGATTCATCTACCACCGCCCAAATTCCAGCTTTTTGACACCTCCAATTCCATCAACAAGTCTCAAATAACCCACAACTCAATCTAATACCAATAAACATCACTAACTCAATATAGATTTCATTATATCACAGATTTCATGAGGATTTAGGAGTCCTTACCTTTCTCAAGCATCAATCGAGCAAAACCCAATAATTTTCTCAAGTTAGTTCAAGCTGATAACATCAAAGAATAAAAAATCTCAAAATTAGTGTCAAAATTCTTCTTTTAATTAGTTCTATCTCATTAAACTATAAAATTAAGTTTTTTAATTTCTTAAATTAATAATTAATTTATTGACTAATTAGTTACTAATTTTGTGGGTTTCACAACACACATCTAATATGTGCAATTTTTAATAAAAAATCTGGCAGAAAAAATTATCTATTTCTTGTTGTCACAACAGAAGATACCCGCTCAAATTCCTAAATAATCGTTCATCATAAGCACACCCTCGTGAGAAAAAATCAAATATTTTTTATGAATGAAAAACAAGCAAATGCTTCAAAATAAGATCAGTACTAAACCCCAATTCATTTTAACTAATTCCATCCAAAACTAAAGCCATCATTTCAACTTCCAATGATAAAAATGATAACATAATTCACTATAGTTAGCACACAAAATTCAAATATGCACTGCAGTTTAGCAAGCACTTAGTATCCTTATAATTAAGAACAGAAGCAGAAATCTAAAAGTAAAACCAAAGCTATATGCAAGACTCAACCATAGGTAATATACCATTCTAATTTGAACAGGATCAACTAAGTACAAAAGTTATAAGAACCTCGTCAATGTAAAAGCTTTATTGTCGTATCCCTATCACCCCATATTCATTGATTTTCACAAACTAAAAATTCAAACTTTGTGTTTACAGAGAAACTAATATCCTTTTGGTCGTGAATCAATAACAAAAAAACTAATATATCTTAGACAATGCGATGACACAATACATGGTAGTGATAACAAAACGGCATAACGTAGGGCGGTGATAGCACAATGTCGCGACACAGGCGACAACACGACGACGCGAGGCGATGGAGCATGCGGTGGAGACAAGGTTACGGAAGCAACATGCAATCAGGGAGAGGGCAAAGAGAATTGATTTTGAATGGCTTAGGGTTTGTTTATCAATTTTGGGCTAATGCTGAAACAATAAGAGCAAACACAGATATTTTTAAATTAGGATTATTTTTTGGTTAATTAATTTTTTTTCTTTTTTAAAATTGTTAAAGTGATTTGATTTTAATTTTAGTTGTTATTGAAGAAGGATATTTTTATTATAGAAATAAAAAATAATATTTAGTCATTTAACAAAAATAATTATAAGAATATATTTACCATTTTATAATTATTTATGAGAGTATTTTTGTATATATAGTAATATAATATTTTTTAAAAAATAAATAAAAAATAAATACTGATAGAGATAAATATAATTCACATAACAAATTTTTATTTTGCCAACTTTTATATCATATATATCGATACGTATAAATTAACAATCATACTAAAACAATTAACAAAAAAAACACTAATAGAAGGTATCATTTAGAGATCTCATTATTATCTATACCAAAAACAAAAGCAATCTCATTATTATTATGTTTTCATTAATATCCCACCAATAAAAATTAGACATATATCTATTTAAATTTTCATTCCACCCCCTTTATATAATGATTTTCCTTTCTTCATTAGTAACAATTACTTATTTAGTATATAGCCAAATGGAATAATCTTGAGATTGATGTTATCTATTTTTATACTTAACTACAAAATTTAATGATAAATTAAGAAAAATAATAGATAAATTGTTGCTTTTGTACAAATCAATTAAAAAATATTATTTATATATTAAATATTTTTAAGATTCATATAAAAATATAGTTATTATAAATTAATTTATATTTAAATTATTTTGTAATTAACAAAATAAAAAATAATTATTTAGATTTTAAAAATTATTAATATCAAAATCGTGTTTATTACATAAAAGTGTAGACATAATATAATTATTCTTGAAATTGTATGATAGACTTTTTAAATGAAAATATTTTAATATCTTTTTTAGTCAAGTTAAAGGTGAGGATCGAATCTTAGACTTCTTAATGAAGACGGAACGAGATATATGTCATGCGAATTATGGTTCATTGTCACAATTTTAAACACACTCCAACGCTATCTACCGGTACTCGAACTTACTCAATTTTTTGAGTTAAGAACACAAGAGAAAGGAAGCTTTGGTAGAAAGAACACTTTATTACTCAAGTGTTTATTACAAATAACTCACACCTCCAAACTCTAATTCTCACCCCCTATTTATAGTCATCCACCTCCTCATCACTACAACAAAATAGCATTTTGGCGACGTTTTTTTTTTAATGCTTGGTGACAGTTTTAACTGTCACTAAATGGTTTTGCGACGGTTAAAAAAAAGCGTAGCAGATTTGAGCGTCGCCAGCTGACATAGTGACAGTTTTGGACCACCGTTGGTAAGGAGTGTCGCTAAATTATTTGTGACGGTTTTTAAAGTATAAAATCATCACTAATTTGTAACACTTGTAAGAGTGTTTTTTATACTGTATTTCATAACGTTTTGAAATTGTCATTAAATTACTAAATTATGTGACAGTTTTTTCTTATATTTTATGACTATTTGAAACCGTCACTAAGTTACTAGTTCTTATGACAGTTTTTAGACATATTTAGTGACTATTTAAACTGTCATAATATTTTTAGTGACATTTTTCGATTTAAAACCGACGCTAAGTTACTTATTCCTGTGATAGTTTTTTCATGTATTTAATGACTGTTTTAATCTGTCATAATCTCTCCAACATGAAAGCTTTCTTTTATTAAATATTGCAAAAGATATTTCTATTATAAATAATAATTTATATGTGTCTACCAACAAAATAATAAATGACATTATATTTCAACAAATTTAAACTCAATCCCACAAGTTTTACAAAAATAGCAACAATGTATTTCAAAAGTTGAATTTGACAAGTTTTACATAGTCATAATCCATAAAATGTAAATTCAAAAACTCAAAAAGAATTGGAGAAAAAACTCATAACCAATGTCCAATTGGAATCAATTAGCTTCTTCTAGTTCATATACTATGATGGAACAGAATAATAGTCCTCCTTCCATCAAAGAAAGCCGATAAAAATAGCTGGTTAGTACAGTTTCCATTAGAAATATCTACAAGCTAATCTAGTACTATTAAACTAATGATCATGAGAGGTCATGCTGCTTCTATGAAACAGACAGCAAAATGGTTCTTCAAATATGCGAACTTGAATATGAAAGGTCAAACAAGTTTGGTATCTTGATAGAAATGGAAAACTACGTCCTTCTTCAGGTGCGATTGCATGGACTCATCCCTGCGCTACGACCTCAGCCTGAGTTGGAAAAAAATGAAGAAAAAGAGAAGAGTTCTCAGTATGACTAAATAGCGAATTTTCAGGTTACAGAATAAACAACTTTGAAGTTCAATTTTGCAATGTCTGAGAACCTATGCCTAATACCCTGTTACACAGTAACATATTATCTCATATAACACAAGCCTTATCATAGCTAAGAATAGTTTCCCTTGTTTAAAAAGGGAAGAGGGATAATATTTGAGCAAAGTAATGTGAGGAACATACAAAAGAGTGAATGAATATTTATACAAACATAATGAAGCTCATAAAAAAATCCCTAAGACTGGACCCAAATCGAGTTGAAATGCACAATTAATCATTGTTCTATTCACACATTGTACACAAGCTCAAAGCTTTCATAGTATTATAAGTCATTGGAAAATTATTGGTGTGGACATTTAGACCTCAAACCGGTAAGATGCTATATGTTTTGTTTTGAGAGAATAGAAGATTGTGCAGAGATCAACCATAGAGAACTAATAATATGGAATGGAGTGGAAATCTGAATGATTCAATTTTGTTTCATAAAATCATGTAAAGCAACAAATGTAAGTGGCACAAAATTTATTAAAAATGGAGAGAGAATATATATATATTACACGGTTGTGGTGCTAATCATTTGATGCTTTGTTGCTTGCTACATCTATGCGAACTTTGATTCGAGATCTTCAACCATTCTATCAAACTTAAATTTTGAAGATCGAAAACAAGCACTAGACAAGGTAATGTTGCTCTTATTCCCTCCAAATTTGAATTGATTTGTATGCAAGAAGTGAAGTGATCAAGTATTTGAAAGGTGATTAGGAAAAGAAAAATTGAACAGTGGTAAAGAAAAGAAGGAAATGAATTGAAATTACCACAAAACACAAATCTCCATTGTAGATGCAATGGAATCAAGTGGATGTGAGGGATGTGAGCAAGCTATGGCCAATCCTTCCCTGTGTCTCTCTTGAAAGGGAAGGAATTATTCAAGCACAAAGGTACTAACTCAAAAAAGTCAAAGACACGGAAATAGAAGGGAATAGAAGAAAGGAGTGAGAAAACATAGAAATGGCACCTTTGAATACAGTTACAGCTAGGTCTAGAAGATGAAGCAGGAAGAGCCAAGATTACAGAGTAGAATACAAATCTGGAGCCACACCCTGAATCTCTGACTCTGAAGGAAAATTTTAATATATATATATATATGTAAAACAAAAAATTGAAAAACACGCTCAGAAATCTAGCTCAGGACAAGCTGGAATAAAATTGATGACAACATTAGCACTTGACATAATAAGACTTGATTAAACTTATAGTACATACAGCTTTTTGAGATAGGGAAGGCACTTGACTGCATAATCTTTGAAGATATCAAAAGCCATCTCATTGATAGTGTTATAAAGTGCTAAGAAGCACAATGTCATGTAGTCCGGGAGATTATTAATAGCATTTACATCCCATATGATATAAAAGTATGCATATAATTATAATTAAATTTTGCCACATTAAGTTATTGTTAGAAATATTTGCTAAATAATATAATGAAGCAACCTCTCAATAGCATCCGTGAAGAGCTCCAGTTCATCTAAAGTACCATAGACATCGTAAACATCATCAAGAATAGTGATTAAATCTGCCACCTTAGTAAGTTCTTTACGACAATAAGAGAATTTTGGATGCGAGACTATTCCCAATGACTAAAAGAAGGATTCCGTTAACCTATCCCGGAAAAAGCTAAGCTTGCTAGCCAGCCCCATGTCCCTCCACCACCTATAAATGTGTAACATTGAGTTGGTTCATCCATGTAACATTCTAGTAAATTATTTTCTTTAAATATTTAACTTACATGTTGAAGTTAACAAATCTAACCTTGTCATTTGTTGAAGCTCTTGTTGATATAATGACTGAACCATGTTGAGGTCAAGCTTGGCAATATAGCGTCATGCCTCTACTCTGTAAGGACTATGGTGGTACGGAAGACCCTCCAACACATTCCTAGTGCTTTCTTTGACTTTATTCTCTGTCTCATCTTTTGATATTATGTTCTTCAAATTTGTTGGCATGTTGCTGAAAATATCTTTGCCTTCTCACATAAATTTTCTCCCTCAAAGCTAAGGTGTGATGCCTTGTACAAACTTAACATTCCTTGCACATCATTGCCAATTTCAAGCTTAAAGTTTTTCTCATCATCTGTGAAACCTTCAAATACATTTGCACCTCACAAAATCAGTGAAATTACTTAAATAACCTTGGATGATGGAGGTTACTTATTTCTAAAGAGTTGTGATCATGATGTGTTTAGTTTTATAGACCTTGAGAGACGTAAAAAGCATGTTGTCTAAGAATTCTGAAGAGGAGAGCAGTAGCATGTAGAGTTTTGTGTGTGTGAACATTACAGGAAACACGGAAGATAGCGGCGACAAATTGCTTGCGGTTTCTTTATCTGCTACAATTTGCTAAGATAGCTGCGATTGATATCTGATCTATTCAATGTGACACATGATCAACTTGGATTAGCGTCGATTCCATGAAGTCCCGCCACTAACCCTAATCCAATTTCCCCCAAATCAGTTCAGATTACCCAAAATATATAGCAGGAAACCCGTGAAAAGGAGAGTCGTAGGGGCGAACCCCTGTTCTCTGCCGACCCAACCTCCTCTCACCGCCGTGATCATTCCCCTCTACTCTACATGTATAACAAGCCCGTGCTACGGAAGCCCCTCCTCTCCCCATGATGTGGGCGCTAAAGCGCAACCTGAAGGTGAACATGCCCGTGCTACGCAAGAATCTGAAGCACTCCATGTTGTAATAGAACAATAAGGATCAGATCCAGGCACTTAACCCGTTGTTTGACGTGGTTTGGGTGATGGACATGATTTACATCGAGGAGTCGATGCAGCACTTGATTTCTCCATGGAAGCTTTGGTGTCTGAAGACGGTGTCGTGTTGCTCGGGTAGCAGGTGAGGTCTCCGGAGGCGCACAAGAAGTTCTGGGAGATGTGCGATGAGGTTTGGATATCGAGAAGATCCCTTGTCACCACCTGCATCCTGAATATGCATACGAGGAGACTGATGGTTTTCTCTTGTGGAAGAAGAAGAAGCAGTGATTTCGGTAAGCTTTCTAAATGAATTTTTAGAAATGCTTGAACTTGTTCACTCCTATGTCCTCCAAATCCAATTTACTAGTTGAATTTTACAATCAATTTGAAAATTGGAGCGAAGGCTTTGCCTTTTTCAACACCTTAATCTAGGATAGAATGAATGCTTATATATGACTGCATAATCATAAGTTGTTTGAAGATTCATTAGTTCTAAAATTTTCTATAGTTTATTTCATGCCATTGGATTTGCTTAGCTTATCATAGATGTGGCCTCTTCAATTTAATTTCTCCTGTTTATGTTTTTCTGTCTTTTAGGCTTGGATTATGCTGACCCAAAAGGGAAAGAAATTTTTTTGGAAAAGTTTTTTTTGCTGTTGGATTAACAGCATTATGCATTATATATCTTCTTGGTTCAGATTGTGCTTTCAGGTTATTTTGATTTAGATTTGGCTCAGGGTATTCAGGTGATAAGAGGCTATTTTTTTATGAGTTCAAGCCTCTAGAAGCCTTGAATCCCATCTCTTTAAAAGAAAGTTTATATATTATTGGTGGTTATTAATATTGTTTCAAATTAAAGCGTTGTTTCTGCTCACCTCTATCTATATATGGCAATTATATGACAATTTGTTTGACTTTGGAATTCTAGTAAACATGAAATATTTGAAGAGGAATTGTTATGGTTTTGGTTGACAATAATGATGTGAGCACTACATAAGCTTGCTAATTATTATGCTTGTAATATCGTACTTAGTATTTGGGCAGGTTGGGCTTCTCGAGCATATTTTTCTAGCAATGGATCTATTGCAATTGAAATTGCACTCAAGATGGCCTTCCTTAAATTTTCTGTTGATCATGTGGACCTGTTTGTAATGATCTTGAGGATACCACTAATGAGAGATCTTCGACTCAGCTGATGGTAGGTATCTGCTGTCTTTTAATTAATCTATTGTAGTTTTTGCATAATTATGTTGAGTTGATGGTTCGTTGCTCTCTAATGGTTTCTCTTTTAATATGTTTAGTTTCTGGTTCTCTTTCTCCTTGCCTTTTCACTTTATTTATTTGGTTTTCATTCGCATATTGTGACTGCTTTGCTATTTGATATAACAACGTTCAATGAGTTTTAGTCACTCTTAATTGAATTGTTTCAAATTCTCAAGCACTCCAGGTGTTTGATGAAATGATTATTTGTTTTTCTTCTCACTAAATGCAATAATTGATGTTGATTTAAGAATAAATTATTAATTTGTAAGGAAGGACCAAAATATGGATGAGGATGATGACAATGATTCCTCAAATATGGCGGTTCTACCTTTTTAGATCTTGGAATTAGCTTATTTTTATGAGCTTCGGATTTTAACTTATTTTGCTTAGTAACTAAGAGCTTAATAACCATGCTGCTTCAAGAAAGAGATATTTGATTAAATTAGCAGTTGTTGAATTTTCTATTCAACAAGTCAAGTTATTGATTAATAATAAATTTGTTAACAGGTGATTTTTGTTGCAATTGAAGGGAACATAAGTGTAAGTGTAGTAGTAGTCATAGGACAATTTTGCTGGTGCAGCAGAGATTTGTTCACATAAAGGAGTTGTAAAAGTTGCTGGTGTAAGAATCTCATTTTTCTTATCATCTTTAAGTATTCTTTTTAAGTTTTTTCTTTTTTAGAATACTTTTTCTCTTTTTATGATTTTTTAAAAAGTAATGCTATTTGAAGCGAACTTGAATATAAAAAACTTCATTTTCGATGTAGGCTTTGATCTTTAATAGCCACTTATCAATCCAGCATCATTGATGCCATTTTGCATCTAAATGCACTTTTGGTAATTCAATTATCTATTAATGCATTTTTGTTTTGAATTTATTAGATACTATTTTAGTTTTGATTATCATATAGTTTGGTGTTTTTGAAATTATTAGATACTATTTTAGTATATTTGGCTTACTTATTTCTTTTTTGTTTTTCTTTTTTCCTTGCAAAAAGGAACGAGAGCTGCAATGGAATCATGACCTTAGCTCTTTGATATCAAGAAGAACTTAATAAGAAGGTAAGAAAATAGAGATTAATAAATTCTGCAGAATATTTGATCAGTGATTGAGAACTGTGATTGTTTATATTGTTGTGTGTACAAGCTTATTCACCACTTCACATATGAATTAACACTATTTTTTGCATGCAGCTAAGAGCCAATATATGTTGACTTTCTTCAAATACAATACATGCACCTAAGAATCATCCAACACTATTTATTATACTCGTCACTGAAAATTGAATATATATTGTTTCAGAATTTAATAAAATTATCAAGTATTAGTAATTTAGGCATTTTATAGTAACTTATTTCACTTGGAAGATTTTTGTTTTAGGCTTGAAGACTAGTCTAATTGCATAACTTAATATTGTCATGTTTATTTTTTTGAACTTTGGAATTGGCTATTGTGATGTGGACTTCTGTAGACTTTGCTTTTGTTAACAACTTTAAGATATACTATGCCAAGCAATAAAAGTATTAACCAATGTCTTTGTAGATGATTGTTGTAGGTTCTGATAGAAGGCTATACCTCTTATATATTACTGCATAAGTGTCTAGTAGCAGCACTTGGGAATTGAATGCTTTGTACATATATGTTCTATATCTTGTGTTGGCAGTTTGGTTTCTGCGCATCCTCTTGTTAGTTCATGATATTTGGTTTTTATTCTCTCATTTTCAGGTTAGACTGAAAGTGAGTAGATCAATTAAATGGATACGGACTGCTAGTATACGCACCCGAAAACTTGCTAGAGACATGTTGCTATTTTAGAAGTGAATAGGCAAGGAGATGGTATTTTTTCTAATTCCTTGCCAAATTTTGTTGATGCTATTATGCTGGTTATTGAACTCTGAATGATGCTATATTTCAAGAAGCAATCTTCATATGTGATTATGGTGAAGTTTAGAATAATATGATAGTTACCAAATGGCTACCTCTTAGGCTCCATCTTTATTCTTGAAAACTGAAAACAAGTTTCATACATGATGGTAGTTGATATTTGGTAGAAGCTTTTCTTGGCTTGCTTATTGTCCACATACCTGCTGTTTTATATTTTCCTGTATCAATTGGGTTGTTGAAATGGTATTGCACCTTTTTTTTACATGTATTTGTAATTAATTAATCTAGGTGGCATTTTGAATCATTAGTTTTTGAGATTCAATTGAGAAGAATTGAGATTTGTTTAATAGATATCACACTAGTATTTTGGTTATGGTTGGAAAGGGGTGGTGTTTGCATGTAGATCAGATAATCTACATGCTCTTTGAATTGAATGTGCATATGGTCTCGCAAATGTAAATCTAAGTTGTAAATTTGACTCGAATGTGGTGCAATTACTAATTTTAAAATTTCACTCCTTGCAGGCAGAAGTACAGAGACAAAAGGAGAAAGAAGCCGCTGAAGCTTTGAGGCGTGAACAGGAGGAAGATCATGAAGAGGCTGAGTTGAAGAAGGAAGCTCTGAAGGCTGCTTAAGAAGCTGTTTTCAAATAGAGAAGATTGACAAGTACTTTTGACACTAACTGCTTGAGGCTGCGCCAGCGCTAGGTTGATGAAGCTGATTTACTCCAACCAGAAGTTGCTGGATATCGATTTACAAACCCCTTAGATTTCCCGTCCTCTCTCTCTCTCTCTCTCTCTCTCTCTCTCTCATGTGAATTCATGTAACTCTTGCGTACTACACATAAATGCACTGCATTCTTGTTTTTTGTTTACAAATGCAAATAGAGTGTATATAGATTCACTTATAGGTGGACCAATATGCTGTTACAAATGCAAATAGAGTACATAATTAATTCCTTCCGTTATTCAGTTTTTTTATAAGCCCAGGTATGAAATTGAGATGGTTCAAAACTGTCTCATTTTTTTAAAAAAATCCTACATAGATTTGTGGCGATTTTAAACTGTTGCAATTTTTTTCAAATCCGCTGACAGAATAACGGCGGTTTTGCAACCACCACAAAATCAATTATCTGATTAGCTGCGGTTTTCCAAAATCACCGCAAAATCAAATCTCCACCCCCTAATAGGCAACGCTTGTGGAACTGCTGGAATTTTTTTTCGCGACGGTTAAAAACCACCGCAAATCCCTAAAAGAACCGCCGCTATTCGGTGTGTCTTTGTAGTCGGTGCATATATTGTGAAGAATGAATGCGGGAAAGAGCAGAGTTGATGTGGTTTTGGAACTTGTAAGAGAGGCCCAACCGGTGGAGATCGTCAATGAGTTCAAGCAAGTTTAGTGGCTCCAAGTCTGAACTATTCATCATCATGAATCGCACCTTCTCTTCTAACTTTCTTGCTCTCTCTTCAACTCTATCAACCTGCAAATAAGGATAAGGTTCCCTTATCAACTTTATCAACCTGCAGGGAACCTTATCTGTGATGCAGAAAAAGGATACAAAACAACATGTGCATAAACAACTTTATCAACCTGCAGGGAACCTTATCTGTGATGCAAAAAAAGGATACAAAACAACATGTGCATAAACCTATAATAAAATATAGAACCATCAAGACATCAATAAAGTACATGTTTATGTTGTTCAGCTTGCAACCTACCAACTGTGCTTATAAACCCTTCAACTGCAGACTCAGCTCTCTCATTTCCAGCTTCACCTATCACCATCACCTACATAATTCAAGAAGAAAATTAACCATTTCATTATGGCATCAAGGCACAAAAACATCAAAGGAATCAAGAGAAGATACAACAAATAAGGCATTCAAAGAAATCTGGTTGAAATATTTCATCGAACATGTTGAGTGCAAGTAAAATTAAAATGATATAAGAGAATTCAAAGAAACAATCGCACTCATCATCATCCATTCACATAATCAAATAGCAATCATCACTTTCAAACACAGTTACAATCATGAATATCTAGCTATCCTAATCCTTTACCTTTTATTATTGATCAAAAACACAGAATTTTGCTCCTACTTCTCCCCTGAATTTGAATCCTAACAATTACAACAAACCAGAATTTTGGTCACATCCTTAAGGCCATTCGGCCAATTCAAACACGAGCAAGGGAAGAACACTCACTCTTCTTTGCTTGTGGTGGTGTCTGTGCTAACAAAATTTGAATAATTTGTATGAATAGAGCTAGGAAAAGGTTTAGAAATTTTGAATTGGAGGATAAAGGGAAGGAGATGAAGCTGCTCGACCATCTCTAGAAGAGAAGTTTGAAGAAATAGCTTGGTGGATAGGGTGCAGTTCCTTTTTTTTTGAATAGAATAGATTAGGGTTCATACTCGTAAAAGAGGGGAAGAGAAGGACGACGAGGGGGCCGGTGAACGGTGAACGGCGACGGCGAACGGCGAACGCGAACTGCAGTGTGGTGATGAAGGCTACGGTGTGGTAATACTTTCTCATGTCCTCTTCTCATATCAAAGGAGCGTGAATAGGGTGAAAGAAATAGGAAGTAAATGAAAAAGTGTCAGAGATATAGACTCACTAGTGACCGTGAAAAATTTGATACAAAAGTGTCACAGTATTACTAAATAGAGACACTTATTTCAAATGTCGTAAAATAAGTGTAGCTATATATTCAATTTGTTGTAGTGTCGATAGATGGTTAGAATTAAATCTAATCAACTATCTAAGATTGATCATTTAGAATATTCACTACAAATATCTATTTTACAACATTTTTCTAAATATTTTTAGATTATTTTATATTACTATTCATACTTTTATATATATTCAGACTCTTCTAAAATACTTTAAGACCTTTTAGAGTTTTTTAAAATTTTTTAAGGTCTTTTAAAACCTTTTACAACATTCTAAAACGTGCAAAAATTATTTAAAACATTCTCAAACACTCTAAAAAACTATATAAATACCATAAAATCTAACATTCTAAAATTAGCTTTGATACGATGGATCCAATGTCTTTTATCATCACTAAACAAACTCATTACTTGACTTGATGTGGATAAGTTCAATAGATTTTGTTTGGATCACGATTTGTGAGGCTTACTTCTCTCTTTTCTCTCTTCCCGCTAATTGATGAATATTATTTGGTAATAAAAATATTTTATAAATTATATTAAATATATATTAAAATTAATTATTAAAATCAATCACTAATATAAAATACATATTAAAATATAAAATATATATTAAAATAAATTAAAATAATATATTTAAATATAAATACATAATAATTAATTTTAATATCCAAATAATATTTTTGTAATTACAATGTTATCAGCCTTCATTACCCTTTAGTTTCCCCTGCCACTGTCATCGCATGCCAATTCAATATGGATTATTAATAATCATTAAAAAATTGAGGCAAACAATTGTTTGACATTCTATTAAATAATTGTTGTGATAAGGATATGGATGACCATTGACCACATATGACTTGGATGACTTAACTTTTCTATAGTGAAGTGCTATATTATCAAGGTAATTACATTTAATGAAAGATGAAAAAGAGGACTCTTGTACATGTATAAATAGGAAGTTAAGCCTCCGTTGATGAGACACACAAAAGCAATAAACAATTCTCTCTCTCTTTATGTTGCAATACTTCTTTCTCTTTCTTTATATTTCTTTATTTTATATTTGTTACATCTTCTTTATTTATCTATTTAGTTATTTTATAACACGTTATCAGCACGAAACTCTAACGAAATTTTAGGAAGACTCCAGGTAACAAATTTTCATTATGTTGAAGCTCTTTCATCTTGAATTCAATGTTCTTAATATATCTGAAAATAATTATTTATTATGGATACTAGATGTTAAAATCCATCTTGATTCAATGGATCTTGGAGATACCATTAAGGCTGAAAATAATCCCAGAAGGATAAAGTCAAAGCTATGATTTTCCTTCGTCGTCATCTTGAAGTATGATTGAAAAATGAATATCATACATTAAAAGATCTTGCAGATCTGTGGAAAGACCTTGAAGAAAGGTACAATCATCGAAAGACGGTGATACTTCCTCAAGCCCGATATGTTAGAGAAAGTTTTCTCGACCTTCCATATCTCGAATGTGCTCCTGCAGTAGCAGTATCGAGAAACGAAATTTAAAAATATTCTGAGTTAATTTCTTGCTTTTTTGTTGTTGAACGCAACAATGAGTTACTCTTAAGAAATCATGAAGCGCGCCCAATTGGCGCTGCCCCATTTCCTGAAGCAAATGCGGCAAATTATAACCCTAGAAGAGGTAAATGGCAAGATTTTAATAACAAGAAAAATTATGGAAGGAAAATGAATTATGTTCACAAGAGAGGATCTCACCAGAAGTGGGATAAAGAAAGAACCAATGGGCAAAGTAAATCAGTTGAGGATAAATATTTTCGTTGTGGTGGAAAGTGCCATTGGTCACGTACCTGTCGTACCCCAAGGCACCTAGTTGATCTTTATCAAGCATCCTTGAAAAGGGATGACAAAAGAAAGGAAACAAATTTTGTTTCAAATGATGAAAATTCCACCACTTATCTTATTATGATGTATCTAATTTTTTTAAGGATTCTAAAGAAAATTTTGGCTACTTGATCAACGATGGAATAGTTTGATATATGTATATGTTTCTTAAGTATTCATGTGATTAATTTTACTGTGCATGTACTTCTACTCATTTTATTATTATTATCATTTTTTTTTTGAAGAAAAATGGCAAGGAGATATTCTGAAGATATTTGCCTTGCGGATAGTGCAAGTTCGCACACTATTCTTAAAAGTGATATATATTTTACCCATCTTGTGCCAAAAGTAGAATATGTTAATACTATTATTGGCTCAGGCAATGTGATAGAAGGCTCCGGAAGAGCTATAATTTTGTTTCCTGGAGGAACAAAATTTATAATAAATAATGCACTATTGTCTACCAAGTCTCGAAGAAACTTGTTGAGCTTTAAAGATATTCGTCGAAATGGATATCATATTGAGACTATGAATGAGGGAAATCATGAGTACTTATGTATCACAACTCATGATTCAAATAAGAAAGTTATATTAGAAAAGTTGCCCTCACTTTCATCTTGGTTGTATTATACCAAGATTAGTGCAATTGAATCACATGCCATTGTAAACCAGAAGTTTACTAGCCCAAATGAATTCATAACTTGGCACGACCGATTGGGTCATCCGGGAACAACCATGATGAGGAGAATTATTGAAAACTCCCATAGACATTCACTAAAGAACCAGAAGATTCTTAAAACTAGTGAATTTTGTTGTGCTGCATGTTCTCAAGGGAAGTTAATTTTAAGACCATCACCAGTAAAGATTGGATTTGAGTCCCCTGAATTTCTAGAAAGGATTCAAGGTGATATATGTGGACCTATTCATCCACCATGTGGATCTTTTAGATATTTTATGATCTTGATAGATGCATCTTCGAGATGGTCACATGTGTGCTTATTATCTTCTCGCAACCTGGCGTTTGCGAGATTACTGGCTCAAATCATTCGGTTAAAAGTATAATTTCCAGAAAATCCAATCAAAGCAATTCATCTTGATAATGCTGGTGAATTTACTTCCTAAGCTTTTGATGCTTATTGTATGGCTAATGGAATAAGTGTTGAACATCCAGTAGCTTATGTTCACACACAAAATGGGTTAGCAGAATCACTTATTAAGCACCTCCAATTGATTGCTAGACCCTTACTTATGAGAACAAATCTCCCAACTTCGGTTTGGGGGCATGCTATTTTACATGCCGCAGCACTTATTCGTTTGAGGCCAACGAGTTATCATAAGTTCTCTCCTATGCAATTAACTTTTGGCCAGCAGCCAAATGTTTCCCATTTAAGAATATTTGGGTGTGCGATATATGTTCCCATTGTACCACCTAATCGCACCAAAATGGGATCCCAAAGAAAATTGGGGATATATGTTGGATATGATTCTCCCTCTATAGTAAGGTATCTTGAGATACAAACGGGAGATGTATTTAAAGCCCGGTTTGCAGATTGTCATTTTGATGAATTAAAATTTCCAACATTAGGGGGAGAGAACAAGTTTCCTGAAAAGGAACTTAATTGGAATGCATCATCGTTGATGCATTTAGATCCTCGATCAGGACAATGTGAACTTGAAGTTCAAAAGATTATACATTTGCAAAGAATAGCAAATGAATTGCATGATGCATTTTCTGATACAAAGAGGATAACGAAATCTTATATACCAGCGAAAATGCCCCAATTCGAATTGATATCCCAGTAGGACAAGTAGCCACTGAAGCAACTTCACGCCAGAAGCGTGGCAGGGCAGAAAATGCCCCAATTCAAATTGATGTCCCAGTAGGACAAATAGCCACTGAAGCAAATACACGCCAGAAGCGTGGCAGGCCTGTCGGTTCCAAAGATAAAAATCCTCGAAAGAGAAAAGAGGTAAATAATATTCCTGTTGAAAAAGACATAGTAGAGACACCTGCAGTTGTCAAAAATTCTGATATAGTTTTAATGCCAGAAGACGTTCAGGTACCTGAAAATTGTGAAAATGACGAGATCTCGATAAATTATGTCTTTACAGGAGAGAAATGGGACCGAAATAAGACAATTGTCAATGAAATATTTGCATATAATATGGCATTGAATATCATGTATGAAAGTAAGGATCTTGAGCCAAGATCAGTCGAAGAATGTCGACAAAGGAATGATTGGCCAAAATGGAAAGAAGACATGAAGGCTGAGTTAGACTCACTTGTAAAACGTGAAGTCTTTGGACCTGTAGTCCGTACACCTGAAGATGTAAAACATGTTGGATACCGATGGATATTTGTGAGAAAACAAAATGAGAAAAATGAAGTTGTGCGCTACAAAGCCCGATTTGTCGCACAAGGTTTTTCACAAAGGCCAGGTATAGATTATGAAGAAACGTATTCTCCTGTAGTGGATGCGATAACATTGCATTATTTGGTCAGTTTATCTGCATATCATAAACTGCATATGCATTTAATGGATGTGGTAACAGCTTATTTGTACGGCTCATTAGATCGGGATATCTATATGAAAGTCCCTGTCTAAAGATATCTAAACCATCCAGTGAATATTCGCAAGGGTTATACTCAGTTAAATTGCAAAGATCTTTATATGGTCTAAAGCAATCTGGACGAATGTGGTTTAATCGTCTTACTGAGTATCTGGCCAAAAACGGATTCAAGAATGATGATATATGTCCATGTGTTTTCATAAAGAAAACCGCATCTGGATTCATTATAATTGCTGTGTATGTTGATGATTTAAATATCATTGGGACTCCTGAAGAGATTCCAACAATTATAAAAACTCTGAAAGAAGACTTTGAGATGAAAGATCTTGGAAGGACTAAATTTTGTCTCAGCCTGCAGATCGAGCATACAAAAAATGGGATCTTTATTCATCAAGCGACATACACAGAGAAGATCTTGAAAAGATTTTATATGGATAAGTCACATCCTTTGAGTACCCAATGATCGTAAGTTCTTTGGATATGGAAAAGGATCAATTCCGTCCTAAAGAAGAGAATGAAGATATCCTTGGTCCTGAAGTACCATATCTTAGTGCCATTGGAGCACTAATGTATCTTGCCAATAATACGCGACCTGACATATCATTCGCGGTGAATTTACTAGCAAGATATAGTTCCTCTATAACCAGAAGACATTGGAGTGGAATCAAATAGATCTTTCGATATCTTCATGGAACGGTTGATATGGGATTATTTTATCCTTATGAATCTAAGTCACAACTAGTTGGTTATGCAGATGCCGGATACTTGTCTGATTCACATAAAGGAAGATCTCAAACAGGATACCTATTTACATATGGTGGTACAGCTATATCATGGAGGTCCACGAAACAGACAATAGCAGCAACCTCCTCTAATAATGCTGAAATACTAGCAATTGATGAAGCTAGTCGCGAGTATTTTTGGCTGAGGAGCCTGATTCAATATATTTTGTCATCATGTGGATTGATTGAACATAAGATAGCTCCAACTGTCCTGTTTGAAGATAATACAGCATGCATTGCTCAACTTAAAGGTGGATACATCAAAGGCGATAGAACAAAGCATATTTCTCCCAAATTCTTCTTCACTCATGATCTTCAAAATCAAGGGACAATTGATGTCCAACAGATCCGCTCAAGTGACAATCTGACAGATTTATTCACAAAGTCACTCCTAAAATCCTCCTTTGAAAGATTGGTACATGAGATTAGGATGCGCCGATTTCGAGACATTAAATGATGTCGGCAAGAGGGGGAGACTGTACTCTTTTTCCCTTGGTCAGGTTTTTTTTCCCATTGGGTTTTTCTTGACAAGATTTTTAATGAGGCAGTCCCTGTCACTAAAGGATATTGTACTCTTTTTCCTTCACTAAGGTTTTTTCCCATTGAGTTTTTCATTAGTAAGGTTTTAACGAGGAATAATCCTGAATGGTCATCCAAAGGAGAGTATTGTGATAAGGATATGGATGACCATTGACCACGTATGACTTGGATGGCTTAACTTTCTTATAGTGAAGTGCCATATTACCAAGGTAATTACATTTAATGAAAGATAAAAAAGAGGACTCTTATACATGTATAAATAGGAGGTTAAGTCTTTCTTGATGAGACACACAAAAATAATAAACAATTCTCTCTTTATGTTGCAATACTTCTTTCTCTTTTTTTATATTTTTTTATTTTATATTTGTTATCTCTTCTTTATTTATCTATTTAGTTATTTTATAACAATAATGACGGAAAAGGAATCAGGCCAACCATTGTTGACCAATGACCATATATACTATATATACATAAGGTGAAGTCAATATCCCATATCCACAAACCCACTATTCATGTGACTTTTGTCGTTTTGATCCTGAATTCGTTTTTATATTATTACCGGGATAAATTGATATTACTTAATTGCAAATTTATATTATTAACTTCTAAATTCCGATACTATTATATTTTTGAGTTCCTATTAATTGTCACTTTAAATCTTTTTGATACATTAAAAAAGTAAATACAGTAAACAAAAAATTATGTTTGGATATATAAATGGTTTATTAATGTACAAAAAAGAAAGTACAAGAATTATATCTGGAGAAGAAATGAGTCAACGGATGTTATGCAGCACAAAATTAAAGTGACGAAACATAGAAGAAGAAAGAGTCATGTTTCCTCTTTATATATATATATAAAGAAATTGTAAGTTTGTAGTAGGTGGTTAAAATTAGCTAAATTTATTGTATCAATTCATTTATTTGTTTAAATAGGTAAATTTTGTTTTTAAAATTAAACTTGTTAAATTTTGAGTTAAACAGGGTGAACTCAACTAATTTGAAAAAAATAACAAATTAAACGAAATAGTTTGCAGACTAAATACGCAGATTGTTTATTTTTTTATATTTTTTTAAAAGTAATATTTTTAGCCAATATTTCATCCTATCTAATCCAAAATTCTAACTTATCAACTAAAAAATATTGTGCATTTAAGGCTTTTTATCTAAAAGTAATATATTTTACCCAAAAAAATTTTTAAGAATAAAATAAAAGAATAAATAGACTGGTTCATTTAACTTATCAAACTAACTAAGAATGGCAAAGGGGCTAATTTATCCTATTTTGGCTAGTGAGGCGGTCCCAAATTTCTATCACGCCCTATTTAATAGTGGATTGGTGGGATAAGCATGTTAATTCTTGTTTTATTTTTTTAAAATCATTAAATATTAAAAATATATAATTTCACAAACATTTTAATAAACTTATAATTTCTAAAGATAAAAAAATTATAATTTCTAAATTCATAAACACTAAAATCTTTATAATTCTAAATATGTAATAAACATAATTATTAACCAAATTTTTTGAAGCAAAAATTATAAAATGGCGAGTTTGGCATGTAAACTCGTCCTGTCTCGCCAAAACTCATAGGTTAAGCTGTGCGAGCTAAACAAACTTTTTATTATAATAATCTCAAATTTTTAGTCTGATTCGCTTTTTTTATGAGTTACGCAAATCAATATAACGAATTTCGTCTTGTTTATCACTCCTAAAACTAATTATAAACAATTTAGACTAAAAATTATAACTTATAAATAAAATAAATTAATCCACAAATTAAACGAAGAATCGAATTTAAGTGGACCAGACTAATACATTTAACAGCCCTATATCGTTTGAATGGTAAAAAAAATTAGCATATAACTTTACGTAAAAGAAAAACAGCGTATAACTTTTCAATCAAAACCCATATGAAAAATCACAAAAAAACATACTAATATCAAATTTAGGATCCACAATATAATTTGGATAAAAAATAATATTTATACACTAAAATTAGTTATTACATATTTATGCATAAATATATATATTATTTAATTTATTTTTAATGTATATTTTATATTTTAATATAAAATATCATGATTAAATTTGGATAATTAGTGAAATACCTAATAATAATCGACAAAAGAAGATTTTAGTTACTATTATTGTTAGAATAATATCAGGTAAAAAAAAGATAATATTATATGAATAATAAAATTTATTATTTTGATGTAAATTTAAGTGTATTTAAATTGATGTAAAGTTGATATATAGTTAAAAGTTATTAGATAACAATTTAATTAAATTTGTGAAATTATTTAAAAAATTTTAACTATTAAATCTTAGATAAAATTAATTGTACCTGAATTTTTATCTATTATTTTTAATTAATGTTTTAAATTCTAAATCTTAAATTTTAATAGTACCAAAATAAAATATTAATTAAATATTAGTTAATATTAATAAAAGGTATTTCCATTTTTATATTCTTTTAAAAAAATATTAAAAAATTATTAAAATTTATTATTTTTTATTATTGACTAGTTATTGATATTTAAAAGTGTGAGTTAAAATATATATTGTTAAAATTATTAAACTAAAAAAATTAAATTAATAGTTAAAATATGTAAAAATAATAAATTTTAAGAGTAGTCTAGCATTTCTCTTCTTTTATTATTGCTGTTATATAGAGCAGGTAGCTGAAGTAAATGAGACCATTGTATCTCCTGGATCTAAGTTTCTACATAGAACTTACTCTTACTGCTTTGTTCATCTCTCTAAATGAAATTACAAGCTAAGTCAATTAGATTAAAAGGAAGAAAAGCACATCCATATAAAGGTAGATATGTCTCTCGTTGTTGATGATGACAAGGAAAACTCGTTTCTGGTTCACGTGGAGCCCTTTCTTCCACTCGATGTGTTCGTCAGCTTCAGAGGGGAAGACACCCGCACCAACTTCACCAGCCACCTCTATTCCCCGCTCTCAAGAAACGGCATCAAGGCATACATGGACGACGAAGGCCTCGAGAAGGGTCGCGATGTCTGGCCATCGCTGTCCCAAGCAATCGAGGACTCCCATGTTGCCATAGTAGTGTTCTCCAAGAACTACGCGTCTTCCAGATGGTGCTTGGAAGAGCTTGTGAAAGTACTCGAATGCCGGAAAAAAGATGGGACAGGTAGTGATACCTGTGTTTTACGAGGTCGATCCGGCGGAGATTCGAAATCAGAGAGGAGTGTACGGGGAAGCCATTGCAGAACATGAAAGAGGATTGTTGGGTGATAAAAGTGTGGAAGAAGTGAAGAAGATAGTGTCCGCTTGGAAGGATGCTCTCATGGAAGCGGCAAACATATCGGGGCGGGACACTCGTAGTCGCGAGTACAAGTCAGTATTTCTAAATTCTTTTTTGCGCCCCTTGCTTTGACCTCTGTGGAATGAATTTTGTAAATTTTTTTCATTACAAACACAAACATGCCAATTTTTTTTTTCTTTGCATTTCAACTAATTAATACTAACCATTTTTCTAATTTTTATTACTAAAAATGTTGACTTGCCTGGCATTTTTTTATCAATAATATTACATCACTAATAAATATTATTATTTTTATAAAAATATTTAATTAATAATAATTTACACTTATATTTACGAGCTAAAACTTTACACTTTATATATATGAATTACATACATAATTTATACTACTTATAATTAATTATTAAAACTTATACACATAATTTACATATATATTTATCAAAATTTGTATATATAAATTAATAATATTTATTTATTAAAAATAATTTAATATTTTTATTGCTTAAATACTAATTAAAATTACTAAAAATAGTTAACTCTCAAAGTATTTTGGATATTTAATTATTTATTATTATATTAGTATAACTATTTTTATAATCATTGCATAAATAATTATTTACAAGTGGGTCAAAATTCAATTCTGTATTTGTCTTCTACCACTTAAAAAAGCGAAAATATATTAATTTTTGTATAGAATTTACGTCATTGCAAAACATTAATATATGTTCACTTTTCTCTAAGATGTAGGAAGCAAACTCTTCTTATTAGAGATATATTTGAAAGATAAATTTACCATCATTTGCAAAATTTGAAAAGATTATTCTATCCTACAACTTGCATGCTTAAACAAAATTAAATATACTACACATTTTGTCGAATGAGTGTTGCGACGGTGTTCAAAATCAATGTCTAATTGTCAAAAAAGTTAGATAATTAATTTTTAATTTAAAAATATAAAATTAATAAATTTTAAATATTTAAAATTTATTATAAAAAATAAATTAACTAAAAAATAAACACCAAATAAAAAGACACTTAGAATTAACAATATCCAAGCCATGTCCTTGAAGGACAATATTCTACGGTGCGTATTGTGGTGACATTCGATATTTAGTGGCTACAATAATTAGCTTGGTTGCATCAATTTATAGCTTACACGTGTAGTAAAAGAAAGTGTTTTGAGTTTGGGTTTGACATTGTTAATGACAGTAAAAATCTTAAGCAAACATGATAAACAACTATAACAACCCAAACAAATAATTTAAAATTTGAAAATAACAACTTAAGTAAATAATAATTTATAATTTATAAATATAAATTTAAAAATTTCCAATAACGACACCTAAACAAATAAATTTTCAGACTCAACGTATAAGTGTCATGTCAGCAGATGAGCTCCTCATTTATATTACTATAAAGATAAGTGAATAACTGTGTGTGTGTGTGTGTGAAAATTCAGGTGCAGTCGACTTCACGTAAAGTTGATACTGAGAGCCGTTAGATGATTTGACTGATTTAACTAAATTTTCATCT
Organism: Arachis hypogaea; assembly: GCF_003086295.3. Lineage (NCBI taxonomy): Eukaryota > Viridiplantae > Streptophyta > Magnoliopsida > Fabales > Fabaceae > Arachis > Arachis hypogaea. The sequence continues at coordinate 94,577,616 of NC_092044.1, read as the reverse complement.
AACGACTCTCAGATATCAACTTCACGTGAAGTCGACTTCACCTGAGTTTTCACCATATTTTTATGTCAGGCTTAGTCTTATAAGCCTAACCCATCTGCCCATACCACCTAATCCGAATCTCTTCCCATATCGACTGAAACGAAGGTCTTCTGCGCCACTTTGATGCTCGACGAGATGAGCTTTGTGGCCAAATACTACTCCGACGCTGCAGCCCCTTCCATATCTTGTCTAAGGCCAAAGACGATAAGTGGAATGCTGGTAACACGCCGCCGTTGCCGCTTATCGATACCTTGTCTACTCTCTTTGTCATGGTTGGGACGATGCTTGGTTGGACTTACCCATGCCTGGGCTTCACCACTGCCGCCGGAATAGACACCTGCCTCCACTTTTATACGCACTTAACTTCTCCAAATCGGTTTTGGTTCTCGATGGTTGCCTCTGCATTCCTAAGCTTCCAACTCGGTATCCATCACCACCACCTCGGCAGAGACGGTTGCTAAGATACCTGACCTAGCCCAGGTGTTGCTGATACTACTGTTTGGCTGAGGTGTCCTCTAATTTTGTTGATACCGATCTCTTTCTCAATTAGAATTCAGTTGTATCATTCTTGACCAGAAAGGATGATTAGCATTAAAATTAGAAAAATTTAGTGAGTTTAAACACTACTTAAGACTGCTTGAGCAGAAATCACTTGTCAACTTTCTATTGAGTGGTCAACGCTTAATCACCTATAGCCACCAATAATGTGGCCACCAGAGACGTGGCCATATTCTACACGCATGAGGCCGAAATTGCAATGATAAGCAAGGGGCCTCCACTAATCTAGCATCGAAGAGTCGAACTGACGAGGAGACGTAAACCACGGTCAATGGCGCCTTTGAGGTTATGAACTATATGCGCTTTGGAACTTACATATATTGGGACGGTTTGTTCATAGAGAATGATAGCTTGGAATGGGTGAAGCCGGAAATGACATGTACACATGCAATTATTTTGCTTGATTTTGATAGAGGTGGGATTAAACTTATATCAAGATCTTAATTTGAGAAGTATATACGACTCCTAATAAAAAAGAGAACTCAATTCGAAATTTACTAAGTGTTTGTGTCAAAATATTATGTATGATAAAAAAGATATAAAATGTTATTGATACTAAGTTATATAGCAAATAATGTAAATAATTGTAACAAAAGAAAACACATAAAATAAATAAAAAATTTTAAAAAATAAATAATGAAATAAAAAAGTAAAATGTTTCAAGAAAAGAGAATAAAATACTTGAAGAAACGAAGCTAATTGAAAATTGACTCCAAACCCACTTGCACTCTATGATTCTTTTTGACATTAATGTGATTGGAATTTGCTAAATTTTAGTGTAATTATGAAGTGTTTAAATTGAAGTTTCTCTCTCTTTTATATATACTTCTCCTATTTATAGATCACAATGATGGATTGCGAAATGTTTCTCTCTTTCCACGATTTAGCTTTTTTCCTTTTCTTTAGACTCTCACAACTCACGACCATAGTTGTCAAAACCGAACAGGTAATCGAACCGGTGAAGTTATTGGGTCACTGGATTACTGGTTCAACCGATGGGTCACTGATCGAACCGGTTAACCCGGTATAATTAAATAATTATGTAAAATTTAATTATTTTTTCTTTATTATAAGTACTTTTATTTTATTTTTATAAAAATAATTATCATTTTCAAATTTTAATACTTTATTAATTAATTTATATTTATTGTATTATTATATTATTATAAGTAAAAACTTACATACAGTTAATTTTCATATGAAGTTAATATTTAAAAATAGTTAGATAATTTGACAAGTTTAACTAAATATCATCTAACGATTTTCAACTATCAACTTCATATGAAAATAACTGCATGTGGGTCTTTACCTATTATTATATACTACAAGTATTTATTGAAAAAATAACATTAATAGATATCATATAATCATGAAAAGAAAAAATAAATTATAATTAATAATTTTTTTATCTTTTTAATATATATATTTTAATAAAATTTATAGTTAAATAAAATATAATTGATTTAAAAATTAGTGACTTTAAAATTAAAATTAATTGAATATAAGTAAAATAAAAAATTGCTATATGTATTATAATTTGAATATATGTTAGCAAGAAGCAATGTAGCTTGGTGGTATGATTGTCCACCTTGTAACCCTGGAGCGAGAAGTTCGAAAAACCACACAGCTTTGACACTTAGCACGCTGGAGCTTATGGAGAGCATGGTGGACTTGCAGAACCCAGATGCATCGTAGCTTCGCCTTCAGTTGCAACCAAACGGTTTGGTCCAGTCCAAACCGATTTTATTGGTTTTGGCCAGTTCGTTACGGGTTCAACCGGTTCGTTCTGATTCTCTGTCTTGAACAGTCCTAACCTTCGACCGGATCGGTATAGAGTCCGATTTACCGATTTTTCGGTCAAATCGGCCAGTCCGATCCAATTTTAATAACTACGCTCACGACCTTACTTTGACGGTGAAAAGTCTTATTCTCCAAACTGGACACCCCACGTTTTTTCTTTTAACTTGGTCATCAAGCATTTACCCACGTTTTTTATTTTACCGTGTGTCAATGCATTAATTCACGTGTTGATAAAGCTCCGACTTAACACCATTCCTCGACTCATGTCACACAAGATATGATCGACATTCTATTTCAATCATGATCGAAGTGAATTTATTTGGTGAAATTTTTGTATCAATAGCAACATAAAACGATTAGGGAAGATAAAAATAAAACCAACTTAGATTGGTTGCATGGTCACCTTACTCATCGGTTTAATTAAATGTCGATATTCGATCTTGCTTTATGTATGTAACAATTTATTGGTAATAACATTCTTAAATAGAGTGTAAATTAGCAACATATTAATTTTTGATTGGTTGAGTTGGGAGATACTATGAACAACCAAAAACAAAGAAAAGATAGAAATATAATTTCTTTTTGAAAAAAGTTTAATATCCTCTTTAAATTTTTAATGATTTATTGTAATTAATACATTAGAAGTACATTAAAAATATATAAAAAATGTATTTTCAATCGACATTTTTGCTTTTTTATTTGTTAACCAATACATCAAACCCACAATTTTTAATGTATCTTTTTACTTATTTGAATACAGTTTGTCATTTAATTTCCCTGTGTACTTTTATAACTAAATTTGATTATGTCATATGTAGTTTCGCCGTTTGTGCTAAATTCAATAACATCTGTCATCTTGTATTTGATCATTCCTTTGCAAGGAACGAGTCACAAGTCATCGATCATATTGTTGAAGATGTATTGAAAAAGTTGGAATTAAGGTTTCCTAATGAGCTACAAGTTAACCTTGTTGGAATTGACAAAAGTTGCAAAGATGTGTCATTATTGCTATCAAAAAGTAAAAGCAAAAATGTGCATGTAATTGGAATTTGGGGCCTGGGCGGAATAGGCAAAACAACCGTTGCAAAGGCTGTGTTTGCCCAACTCTTTCCCTATTATGACAGTGTGTGTTTTCTAGAAAATGTCAAAGAAGCACCCCAAAACATAGGACAAAGCAAACTTACATCTTTACGAGAGAAGCTGCTTTCTGAGCTACTAAAGTATGAATATTTGAACTCTACAACAAACATTCATTAGGAGGAGGCTTAGTAATAAAAAAGCTTTAGTTGTACTTGATGATGTGGATGATTCAGAGCAACTAGAACAGTTGTGTAGAGAATGTAGCTATGCTGGTCCAGAAAGTAAAGTGATTATAACAACAAGAAATAAGCATTTGCTTAGGGGAATAGTTGATGAGGATGATATATATGAGGTCAAGACATTGAGCTTTGGGAGATCTCTAGAGCTTTTTTGCTTGAGTGCCTTCAAAGATTGGGTTCCCAAAAAAGGATATGAAGATCTCTCTCAGAGAGCAGTTGATTATGCAGGGGGTGTTCCATTAGCTTTAAAAGTATTGGGCTCAAATCTCCGTGACACAAGTATTGAATTTTGGGATAGCGAATTGAATAAACTCAAGGACTATCCCTACGATGGAATTCAAAAGGTGTTACGTGTGAGCTATGATGGACTAGATATTCTAGAGCAGAAGATATTTTTGGACATTGCGTTCTTTTTCAAAGATGAGAACAAATATTTTGTGGAAAAGATACTAAATGCTAGTGGTTTATTTGCTGTTAGTGGAATAAAAGTCCTTACAAATAAAGCTCTCATAACTATTTCAAAGGACAAGAAGATACAGATGCATGATTTAATACGAGATATGGGCTTGAATATTGTTCGTCAAGGCATTAAAGATCCTGGAAAACGTAGTCGATTGAAGGATATTGAAGAAGTTTCAGATGTGCTTGAATATAAAAGGAAGGTAAGGAAACTTAAGTCTCATCATTATACTCACTTTATAAAAATATTATTTCTAACTAAATGGAAATACATATTGTTTGCTTTATTTTCTGTTAGGGAAGTGATGCAGTTGAAGGTATAAAATTAGATTTGTCTCAAATTGATGATCTACACTTGAACTCTAAAGCATTCAGCATGATGAGTGATCTAAGATATCTAAAATTGTATGCTCCCTCTGGCAAGACTTTGGGTAACATGGTGTATCCGGAAGTCCTTAATGAATTTTCAGGTAAGCTGAGCTACCTTGAATGGCATGGATATGGTTTGAAGTCTCCACCGGAAAATTTGTTTACTCAGAGGCTTGTTGAGATTTGTATGCCGCACAGCCACATTACCAAACTTTGGCATGGGGTGAAGGTAAAAGATATTTTCCGCAAACTTAATCAATGTATGCTTATAAGTTTGCTTTATGAAAGATTATTTTTATTTATGTGGCAGAATCTTGTGAGTTTAGAGAGAATTGATCTAAATGAATGCAAAGAGTTGGCGAATCTCCCGGATTTGTCCAAGGCATCAAAACTTAAATCGCTTAACCTTTCTGGTTGTGAGAGCTTGGCAGAGCTTCATTCATCTATTTGGTCTCTTGACGCTCTTGAAATTCTAGCACTGGATGGATGCAGAAAACTCACTAGTTTGAGAAGTGAGAAGCACTTGAAATCTCGCAAGACGATCAGTGTTAACGGCTGCACAAGTCTGAGAGAATTTTCCGTGTCCTCTCGTGTGATGGAATGTCTAGATCTGAGAAATGCTGGAATAGAAGAATTGCACCAATCAATTCAGCGCTCAAGCAAGCTTAAATCGCTCTACCTAGATAGTTTGATACTTATTGAGAATCTTCCAAATGAGTTATCACTCCTTAAGAATCTTTCAGAGCTGAGAATTTCTAATTGCAGACAACTAGTACTCAACAAAGAGCAACTGCATACCTTATTCAACGGCTTAAGGTGTCTGCACTTACTGTATTTGAAGGATTGTGATAAATTGTCTGAACTCCCTAACAACATTGGGTGCTTGGAATATCTCTGTGACCTAAGATTAGATGGAAGTGCTGTAGAGACATTGCCTATAACCGTCAAGGATCTAATCAATCTGGAAATTTTGTCGCTGAGAAACTGTAAGAACCTTAAGTACCTACCTACTCTTCCGACACTTATCAAAGAGCTTTATGTGATTAACTGCGAGTCCTTGGTGACAATAAACACCTTAGAGACCTTTGCGAAAGAGATGAGAGGAAGCACCAAGTTCATCTCGTTCGAGAATTGCACAAACCTGGATGGACCTTCACGTGAAGGAATCACGAAAGGTGCGAATTTAATAGCAACAAACGCGATACTTAAAAATAAGGATGTGGAGGAGGAGGTTCGTTCGCAGCAATATAACAGTGCACCAGAGCTAGGCCATAGCTACAGCTTCAACTTCGTGAAGGTTTGTTTGCCAGGAAGCAGTGTTCCAAGGCAATTCACTTATCGAAGCACCAAGTCCTCTTTCAGAATCGTACTTCCTTACAGCTCAAAGGTGCGGGGCTTAGTTTTTTGTGCAGTTCTGTCTCCATTTGATGAAATGGAGAAGGATGGTGCTAAGATCTCATGTGAATGCTACGAATACCAAGGAAATGGCACTAAGGTGGCGTATACTAGGTGGCATCATGAAGCTATAAGGGAGTTGAAGTGTGATCATGTGTATATATGGTACGATGAATTTCTTTTTGATGGCAGTGTTGTTGGAGGTTATAAAAGGCATTTCACAGTTGAGTTCTCCGTTACAAATGGTTTGGGGGAGCGGAGTGTGTTGAACATTAGTACAAAAGAGTGTGGGGTGCGCCTAATTCTTGACTCAGACTTACCCAAATTACCAAAGTGTTTTGCTAGACGACGTTCGGATGCTAATAACGAATGACCTTGGACGTAAATTGAAGAGAATCATGTGGTCGGACAAGATCTAGATTACAACAACAACAACAACAACAACAAAGCCTTGTCCCACTAAGTGGGGTCGGCTACATGAATCAAACGACGCCATTGTGCTCTGTCATGTATCATGTCTACAGAGAGACCGTTTACATGTAGATCTCGTTTGACCACCTCATGGATGGTCTTCTTAGGTCTTCCTCTGCCTTTCGCCCTTTGTCCATCTTCCATCTCATCCACCCTCCTGACTGGATGTTCTATCGGTCTTCTTCTCACATGTCCAAACCACCTGAGACGCGATTCAACCATCTTTTCCACAATGGGTGCTACTCCAACTCTCTCCCTTATATCTTCATTCCTTATTTTATCCAATCGCGTGTGACCACTCATCCATCTCAACATCTTCATCTCTGCCACACTCAGCTTATGTTCGTGCTCTCCTTTAGCCGCCCAACACTCCGTACCATACAGCATAGCCGGTCTTATAGCGGTGTGATAGAATTTACCTTTAAGTTTTAAAGGCACTTTTTTGTCGCATATAAAACCAGATGCACTCCGCCATTTTGACCAACCTGCTTGGATCCTATGATTTACATCATGTTCAATCTCTCCATTATCCTGTATGATGCACCCAAGATACTTAAAACTTTTAACTTTTCGTAAGGTGTTCTCTCCAATTTTCACCTCTATATTGGAGTTTTCCCTTCTCAGACTGAACTTACATTCCATATATTCCGTCTTGCTACGGCTTATGCACAGACCATACACTTCTAGAACTTCTCTCCATAACTCAAACTTCTTATTTAGGTCTTCCCTTGACTCTCCCATAAGGACGATATCATCGGCAAAAAGCATGCACCATGGCACAGGCTCTTGGATGTGCTCTGTGAGTACTTCCAAGACTAATGTGAAAAGGTATGGACTTAAGGATGATCCCTGGTGTAATCCTATACCAATAGGGAATTCCTCTGTCACACCACCTTGAGTCTTCACACTAGTTGTGGCCCCATCATACATGTCTTTAATTGCCCGAATATATGCGATCCTTACTCTCCTCTTTTCTAAAACCTTCCATAAGACCTCCCTTGGTACCCTATCATACGCTTTTTCCAAATCAATAAACACCATGTGTAGATCCCTTTTATTACTACGATACCTCTCCATCATCCTTCTTAATAGGTATATCGCTTCAGTGGTAGATCTGCCTGGCATAAATCCAAATTGGTTCTCTGTTACTTGTGTCTCTTTTCTCAACTTCCGTTCTATCACCCTTTCCCATAACTTCATAGTATGACTCATAAGCTTAATCCCTCTATAATTTCCGCAACTTTGTATATCCCCCTTATTCTTGTAGATAGGTACCAAGGTGCTCTTTCTCCACTCATCAGGCATCTTCTTTGACCTTAAAATCTCATTAAAAAGCTTGGTTAACCAGTTGATGCCTTTTCCTCCAAGACCCTTCCAAACCTCAATTGGGATATTATCAGGTCCTACTGCCCTGCCATTTTTATCTGCTTTAGAGCCTCTTTTACCTCAAAGTCTCGAATCCTTCGATAGTAGTCAAAGTTTTGATCTTCTTCCCTTGTGCATAATCGACCAAGGCTCGGAAGAGTCTTCTGTTCCTCATTAAATAACTCGTAGAAGTAGCTCTTCCACCTTTCATTAATCTTCTCCTCTTGAGCCAACACCTCTCCATCCTTATCCTTTATGCACTTAACCTGATCCAAATCTCTCGTTCTTCTTTCCCGGCTCTTTGCAATTCTATATATACCTTTTTCTCCTTCTTTCGTATCCAAAGACTGGTAGAGACCCTCATATGCTCTTGTTCTTGCTTCACTTACAGCCACTTTTGTCTCTTTCTTAGCCGCCTTATATTTTTCCCAGTTATCTGCATTGCGGCATAAAGACCACTCTTTAAAGCATTCTCTTTTTATCTTTATCTTTTCTTGTATACTCGCATTCCACCACCAGGACTCCTTGTCTCTTGGTCCTATTCCTTTAGATTCACCAAAACTTTCTTTTGCTGTTCTTCTAATAACTTCTGCCATCTCCCTCCACATCTCTTCCGCGCTTCCATTCCCATCCCACCTTGCCTCTTCTCCTACCCGTCTTAGGAAGCTTCTTTGTTCCTCACCTTTCATCCGCCACCACCTCGTCCTTGGGTTCTTCGTATGATGTCTTTTCCTCAACTTTTGCTCAACGCGAAAATCCATGACGAGCACCCTATGTCGTGTTGTCAAACTCTCTCCCGGGATAATTTTACAATTAATGCAAAATTTCCGGTCGACTCTCCTCAACAAGAAGAAGTCGATTTGAGAGCTTGTCATGCCACTCTTATAGGTTATAAGATGTTCGTCTCTCTTTTTAAAACATGTATTTGCGATGAGAAGATCAAAAGTTGAGGAAAAGTCCAAAATAGTTTTACCCTCGGCATTGATCACCCCGAAACCATGGCCTCCGTGAATACTCCCATATCCAGTCACTTCTCTCCCAACATGGCCATTTAAATCTCCTCCTAAGAAAATCTTATCTCCCAAAGATATGCCTTGAACTAAACTCTCTAGATCCTCCCAAAACCTTATCTTGTGTTGTTCGTCCGAACCCACTTGCGGTGCATAGGCGCTAATCACATGAAAAGCACCTCCCTCCACCACAAGTTTGATAGAGATGATCCGATCTCCCACCCTCTTGACATCAACTACGTCCTTCTTCCACTGCTTATCCACAATTATTCCAACTCCATTCCTATTCTTCACCTTTCCTGTATACCAAAGTTTGAAACTAGAAGAATCCAACTCCCTAGCCTTTGCACCAACCCATTTCGTTTCTTGTAGGCACATAATGTTAATCTTCCTCCTTGTCATGGTATCCACCACCTCCATGGACTTTCCTGTTAGAGTGCCTATGTTCCATGTCCCAAATCTCAACCTTTTGTCGCTTCGACCTTTACCTTTTCCTTTGTGAACTAGCTTATTTACCCTCGTCCGTTCACGAAAACGCGAGAACCCTTGCTCATTTAACACTACATCCGGGTACCGATGCAGCGGCTCTTGCTTTGACATCGTACTCGAGCCATACGGCGCGTTACTTCCGGGTAACGACTTAGCTTTAGCGCAATAATGTCTTTGATTCATGTCATGGGGGGTTCGGCTATATTTTTACGTTGGTTGCCGAAGACCTAACACAACCCTCCTCCTTTATCCGGGTTTGGGACCGGCTATGTACCGCAAGTGTAACATAGACGGAGTTAAGATCTAGATTACCCTTAGATATTTTATTCTGTGTATTATTCAAAACAAGCTAATTGTCAGATTTTCCTAGAGAAATTGTTGTAGTAAAATCAATCCCTAATTATCTAATTTTCCTATGAAAATTAAAATAGTAAAATCAATTTTGTTATGTCTACTTTCTTTATAATAAATATTATTAGTATTTTGACACCAATGTTTTTTTAATAATTAAATATATATTTTCTTAATTAAAAAATTAAATACACAATTAATTAGTAAAAATATAAAATAAGAAGAGATTACATCAAACTAAATTTTAAGACATTAAATTAATAAATTTCTCAATGATATGAACCCCTCACTTTTTTTTTTTTTTAATTTTCTTCTCCGCGAAACTAATACTTTATGCGGGTCGCATTTGAAGAAGTCATAGAAACAATCATATCTTCCACTGAGAACATCTTGATATTGTGTATCCCCTTTCTTTCACTCTGATGAACGTGTTCTTCATTGTATAATCCATCGCTTTCGTCCTCATTGAAATAAAATCTCTCAGTTGCCATTGAGATTGGTCTATGTTGTTGTGACTCCAACTCCAACCTTAGCTCTGATCCCATCTCCAATCCCAACTCCGAACCTAACCGCAACCCTAGCTCCCACTTGGATTCAAAATCCAACTCCAAATTCCTCAAAAGATTGTGCAACTCTGAGTCAAAAATCAAGCGCACCCCACACTCTTTTGGAAGAACATTTAACACATCACGTTCCCCCAATTCATTTGCAACAAAGAACTCAAAAATAATTTCTTGTTCTTCAAGGCTTTTAACAATGCTATCAAAATGAAGTGCATCATACCAAACAAAAACATGATCACCTTTCAAATCCTTGGTAGCTTCATGGAACCACCTAGTAGCATACCCCACTTTTCTACCATCAGCATCATAGCACTGACAAAATATTCTGGCACCATGGTTCTTGATTCCTTCGCTTGGCGAAATAAGCACAGACAAAACCATTCCCAAAATGTTGGAGTGTGAAGGAATTTTGACTTTGAAAGAGGACTCTCTGCTTCGGTATGTGAACTGCTCCGGGACTCTGCTTCCTGGTGAACACACCTTAACAAAGTTGTAGTTGTGACAGCTGGCACCGCTGGCGCCTTTGCTTCTTACAAACACATTCTGAAAAGCGGCATTCATTGATGATAACTCTGCACCTTCCGCTATCCGGCAGAGCGAAGATCCGTCTAGTTTCGTGCAATTCTCAAACGACACGAACTTCTCTCGCCCTGTCATCATGGTTGCAAGAGTCTTCAAAGTGGGAACTGTCACCAACGATTTGCAGTTAGCGGCGGTTAATTCTTTGATGGTTGTTGGAAGCTCTGGCAGTTGCCTGAGGTTCAAGCAATTCTCTAAGGAAAGAATTTCGAGCAGCGAAAGATGCTTGATGCTTTCAGGCAACGTTTCTACGCCGCTTCCGTCTAGTCTCAGCTCACATAACTTGGACAACACGCTAATGTTTTCAGGAAGTTCAAGCAAGTTTGAACAATCCTTCAAATGCAGCAATCTTAGAGATCTTAGACCATCAAACAATGCTTGCAATTTCTGTTTTTCAAGAACTAGTTCTTTGCAATCAGAAATTCTTAGTTCCGCAAGGCTTGTAAGGGATGATAGCTCATTTGGAACATTCTGGAATCTCAAACCTTCTAGATTCAGATATCTAAGGTTGCTCGAAAGCCCTATCGACGAGTGCAGTTGTTCTATTCCTGCATTCTTCAGTTCCAAGCTCTCCATCTTATCGGAGGACAGCGCAAACTCCTTCAGACTGGTGCATCCCTCCACACTGACTTTCTTGAGAGATCTGAAATGCTTCTCGCTCTTTAAACTCTTGAGTTTCTTACAGCCATTGAGGATCAAAGTTTCAAGCGTGTCAAGAGACAAAACGGATGGATGAAGCTCAACCAAGCTCTCACAATCAGAAAGATTCAACCATTTGAGTTTAGATGCCTTGGACAGATCTGGAAGATTCTCCAAATATTTGCACTCACTTAGATCAATTCCCTCTAAATTCACAAGATTCTGCAAGAAACATTCGATATATCAGAGACATCGTTGATCCGAGACATTTTAAATGTTAAATGTATATTAGTTATGAAATAAATGACTATACCTTAACCCCATGCCAAAGTTCTGTTATGTGGCTCTGGACCATTCGAATCTCGACAAGCTTCGTAGCACAGAAACTTTCTGGAAGAGACTTTAAGCGGTATCCGTTCCACTCAAGATAACTCAACTTGGAAGAAAATTGATCAAGGACAATAGGATAGTCCATGTTACCCGAAATCTTACCACAGGGAGTATGCAATTTCAAAAATCTTAGTTCAGTCATGATGCTAAATGCGTTAGCATTTAAGTGTAGATCGTCAATTTGTGACAAATCTAACTTTATACCTTCAACAGCATCACTCCCCTGACAAAGAAAAATAAGCAAACAATTAATATCACATTAACTAGTAACAGTTCTAACTAAAATCATTCCATGCTTATAATTGGTTACCTTATTTTTGCATTCAAGTACACTAGAAATTTCAGCAATGTCTCTCAACCGGCTACGTTTTCCATGATCTTCGATGCCTTCACGAACAATACTCAAAGCCAAATCTTGCACCAAACCATGCATTTTTATTTTGTTGCCATCTGAAATGGTTATGAGAGCTTTATCTTCAAGGACCTTCAAACCACCGGTAGCATAGAAACCGCAAGCATTCAAAACCCTTTCCACAAAATCTTTACTCTCGTCTTTGAAAAAGAATGCAATGTCTAGAAATATTTTCTTCTCAAGATCATGTAGTCCTTCATAGCTCACTCGCAACACCTTTTGAATCCGGTCACAAGAATAGTTCTCGACCTTATCCAATTCCCTCTCCCAAAATTCAATGCTTCTATCACCAAGACTCGAACCCAAAACGTTCAAAGCCAACGGAACACCACCGGCATAATCAACCGCCCTTTTCGCAAGATCCTCGTATCCTTTCTTCGGATGCTTGCTCTTGAAGGCACTCGAGCAAAAGAGCTCTAGAGATTCTTCAAAGCTCCATGTCTTAATCTCATAAACATCATATTCATCAACCATTATTCCCCTAAGCAAATCCTTATTTCTTGTAGTTATAATGAGTTTACTCTCTGGACTTGCATATTTAAACTCTTCACACAATACTTCTAATTGTTCTAAATTATCCACATCATCAAGCACAACAAAAATCTTTTTGTTACTAAGCCTCTTTCCAATTAATAATGTGGATTCTTTAGAGTTTTGATTTTCATCCTTTAGAAGCTCAGAAACCATCTTCTCTTTTAAAGATTCTATGTTTTGTGATGCTTCTTTCATATTTTCTATGAAGCAAACACTGTCATATAAGGGAAATTGTTGGGAAAAAAGGATTTTTGCGATGGTTGTTTTACCTATTCCGCTCATACCGCAAATTCCGATTACTTGAACATTTCCAACTAACAAATTACCTCTGTTTCTTGACAGCAACAATTGCATCTCTTTGAGGATTTTGTCAAATCCAACAAGGTCTTTGGATTTTAGTTCCTTAGGGAACCTTAACTCCAACATTTCCAATACATCTCCGACCATTTTCTCAATGACTTGAGATTGGTTCCTAGTGAAAAAGCAAGATTAAACGGAGGATTAAATTAACTTTAATTTCCACTGAAAAGATTAAATAAACCAATACTTAATTTTTTTTTTTGGCGGAGAAACCAACACTTAATTAGTAATTATACATTACTCTAGCCACGAAACTACTATTACAGTATTACTCTTTTTTTAAAAAAAAAATTAAAATATATATAATCAATTAAAACTAAATAGTAAATTTGGATTCTAAACACTACACATATATAGAAATCAATTAAAAAAGAAAAAAAGAAAACTTCAAATAAGATCATATTGGCCGTTCGCTGGTGTACGTTAAGATAATGATAAAAAGTTTGAAAAATCATAAATAAAGTCTAAAATTATCTTATTTTATATTCTTTAATTATACCTGAAATAATTAGATAATACTAATTAAATATAATAAATATGTAAGTATAAATAATACATACATAAAATTATAAATACTAAGTTAAATAAAATAATTTAAATCATTGTCCCTCTAATATTATCAAATGTAATTAATATAAATTTTTGGTTATATATAACTTTCTTTTATATATATATATATATATATATATATATATATATATATATTTGGTTATATATAACTTTCTTTTATATATATATATATATATATATATATATATATATATATATAAAAGAAAGTTATATATATATATATATATATATATATATATATTTGGTTATATATAACTTCCTTATATCAAAATAATAGATTAACTAATCCATAACAGAAGTGGGTCGTCACTAAGGCTGAAAGTGAGTCGAGTTAGACCAAGGTCAAGTTCCACTCTCGAAAATAAAGCTTAGCTCACGGCTCGACTCATTGACAATCGAGCCTATTTCGTAAGCTCAAACTCGACTCAACGAAAGCTCATGAGTTAGCTCAAATAATAGGAACATAGTCTATAATTTTATATCAAGAAACTATAACTTATATAATTGAGCTAACTCACGAGCTAATGAGCTAAGCTTACCCAAACTCAAGCTCGACTCATTTAATTTATAAGTTCAATTCTAAGGTTAAGCTCGACTCACCATCTCACGAGTTCAGCTTATCGAGCTATAATGAGTCGAGCTCGAACAGGCTCATGAGCTGGCTTGACTCACTTTCAGCCTTAATTGTCAGACTTAATTAGATTTTAATGTATAAGAATGCTTAATTATTTTTTTTACACATCTTCATTAAATTTAAATTATAAATGAATAATAAAACTAATGAAAATATAAAAAATAATAATTATTTGTGAAAAAAATATAATAATTATAAAATAATATTTAATAAAATAGAAATTATTAAAAAGTTTAAAATATACGAATAATTTATTTTTGTCTATTTTTTCATTTTTAACAAATTATATATATGAGACTGAAAATTGGTAAGGAATTACTAAATGGGTGCCTAAACAATATAATATATATCTCATCACTCTATGTGTTACTTTACCATTTTTAAATAGGTGAAAAATTTACATGCAGTTATTTTCATGTAAAGCTGATAGTCGAGAACTGTTAAATAATAATCTAGTTAAATCTGTCAAATTATCTAACGATTTTCAATTATTAACTTTACATAAAAATAACTAGAGGTGAGTCTTTGCCTTTTAAAATATTGTATCATTGAAGTTCTGTTCTGAAAAAGTAAGGTTATTCTGTGTTCCTTCTCTATTATTTTTTTCTTTTATTAATGACAACAAATATGCAAAATATTGATAAAGAGAAACAATAGTTAAGCAAAAGGTGAACAAATATATATATATAAAAAAAATCAGTTTTTTTTTCCTTCGTAAGTGAACTTTTGAAGTTGCTTCATCGCATAGTGTTTGGCGAATGTACGTCATTTCGCAAATATTAATTATTCAGATCTGTGCCAAAATTTTAGTAGTAAGAATGTAAGATCTAGGCATAGATAATGAATAAACTTTTTCAAAGATATTTAGACATACTAGAATTACTCAATTTAAAGTTATCATATATCCTTTGATTAGTTTGCACAAAAGAAGGGTTTTAATAAAATATATTTGTTAATTTTATATATAATAACGACTAAGGAACATAAACTTTAATGTCCTTTCACATCAAGAAATGGAAAACAAATAGAATTAATTTTTTTAATTAGAATAAAAAATTTTATGTTACAAATTAATTAATCTTCCATACCCAATATTTAAATAGTCATACAAATTGAAGAATTATAATGAATAACATTGTATAAAATAAAAACTCAATTTTTGTTTAATTTTTATTATTCCGTTTTCTATTTTAGGTTACACATTTAAAACGTGACAACAAAAACAATAATTTAAAAGCTAAAATGTTATAGCGTAAGAAGAGTTTGCATACAAAAACTATTTTCATGTGAATTATCTAAATTACACAAGAATGACAAATAATGTAATGCATGGTAGGTGCATGAAAATGAAACTTCCAAAATTTATTGTTACACAAGAATTAACTAGTACTCACTTATTGCTTCGAGTGTACCATCCAGATATATTAGCAGCTTCAGTGAGTGCACCTTTCCATTGAGACAGTTTCTTCTGAACATCTTCTTTGTTGATGATGTTGTCTTTTTCATCCAACAACAAGCACCGTTCATGTTTTGCAAATGCTTCTCCGTATGTTCCACTCTGATTCCGTACATCACAAGGATCAACATTGTAAAACAGAGGTATAACCCCCATTCCTTCGGTTCTTCGGCATTCGAGTATCTTCCCAAGTTCTTCCAAACACCATTTGGAAGACGCGTAGCCCTTTGTGAAGATTACAAGGGCTACGCTGGAGTTGTCGATGGCTTCGCGAAGCGGCGGCCATATTGCATCTCCGGTTCGGAGGTAACTATCAATGTATATTTTAATGCCTGCTTGAGTAAGTGCTGAGTTTAGGTTATTAATGAAGTTGATTTGGGTGTCCCCGCCTTTGTAGCTCACAAAAACATCATATTTTTTTGGAGAAGAAGGAAACAACTCCATTAATATAATTAATCTCTTAGTCTATAGTAATGTGCAATCAAGAAAGTGTAGAGAGAAACGAACTAACTAATTAATACACTCTTGATTCTTGAACCATGGAAGAGCATGAATAAGGGTTTAGGATATATGCGTTTATATAAGGAGACTCTAACGCGGGGACAAATATTTTAACACGATAATGGGACCACTTGTTTAACCACAAGTAGAACGTGAGATATAATGATATATGGGACATGACGCGGCGAATTTATTCGGAATAAAGATTCATTATAAATAAACGATTTATTTGATTAAATTAAAGACTTTGGAGAATCGTAAATAGTAATTTTTAGGAGTGACAAATGGATTAATCATCAATCTGTTTTAACAGACTAAAACTCCTTAAGACCAAAAAAAAAAAAAAAAATTAAAATCCTTACAAAAATGCAACTTCCACACTAAAATCTGTTTTAATATATATTTTATATTTTATATTTTAATATATATTTTATATTGATTATTTTTATTTTTTATATATATTTTATATTTTTAATATATATTTTATATTTTTGAAAAATATAATTTTATGATATAGCATTAGAGTTCTATATCCAAAATATCTAAAATTTAATTTGTTGTGAATTTCAAAAAAAAATAGCATAAAATAAAAAAAAGTTTACACAAGAAATTAAAGCAAACCCAAAAAGAAATTTTTATTAGAAAGATTGTATTAGAGATATAATTATTTATGTTATTATTGCTTATTAATTTTAATTTTGGAGAGAAATAGTATCATGACAAAAGGAGCAGAATTTAATTTAGAACAATTTTTTTATTTTTGAAATAATGCTATATATAATTCATATATATATATATATATATATATTATATTTTTATAATATAAAATGTGTGTCCGAAGCTTTTTTTTCTCTCTACTCTTCTTTAAATTCTTCATATTCGCTTTTATAGTTTTGGATAAATTACAGAAAACTAAAAGTTAATTGATTACTTAGAAGAAGAAGAAAGGAAAAATACAAAAAGAAGAAATCTCTAATGTGCCATAGAGTGAAAAATTTTTCTTTAAAGAAGGATGATGTAGACCTAAAATTATGGTCACATATACAAGTAATTTTTATATTAATACTAATTATTAAGTCAATATTTATAAGAGGTTATAAAGTATGGATATTTTGTTAAGTTGTCGTATTCGCATGTCGAATATATTTTATTGATATACGTATTTATTGTATTTAACCGTGTCATAATAAAATAAATAAATAATTTATTTGATTAAATTAAAGACTATGAAAAAGTAAATAGTAATTTTTAGGTATGACAAATGGATCAATCATCAATCTGTTATCTCCACTCATAACAAACTAAAACCTCTTAAGACAAAAAAAAAATTAAAATCCTTACAAAAATGCAACTTTTACACTAAAAATCAATTATTTTTATTTTTAATATATATTTTATATTTTATATTAATTATTGATTTTAGTAATTAATTTTAGTGGATGCTGATAGTTTATCAGTAGCTAAGACAAGGGGGTTGAATCTTAGCCCTTTTTTTCACTTAGTAATCCTTGCTGTCCTTCAGAACACTTGAGGAGATCTTTCTTGTTTTATCTCGTGCCTAGCCATGAGATTTTTTCGTTTTGTCTCGTGACCAGCCAGGAGATATTTTTCAGTTTTGTCTCCTATGAAACAAAATCAGAAATGGAGTAGAAGAGAGAAAATTACACCAAGATATATCCTGGTTCAGTTACAAAGTGTAATGCAGCCTACATCCAATTTCCATCACAATAATGATGGAATTTCACTATAATCATCTTTCATTACATACACCAATTCTCCCTAGGAACTACCCTTCCTATGCGGGACAAGTCCAGAATCTAAACCCAAAGACTGAACTTGACTTGGTCACTGCCAAACTTTCAACTGCTAAGTGCTAACCCAACTTGCAAGGGGATTCCCACAGAATCATGAAACATAACACAGATGGACAAAGGACCTCTAAGGATATCTATGGCTTTTTCTTTTAATTTTGCACTCTCTGCCTTTTTTCGCTCTATGGTTTTTTCTTACAAACCTTACTGTTTGCCTTTTTCCATGAGACTCAAGACAAACAAAATTAAACAGAAAATTACAAAATGAAGAACATTGAAGGAGAAGAACTTCTGTCAGTTTAGGTAGCTATGTGAACACTGTGTCTTGCACTCTCACTCCTTGCTTCAAGCCCTGATTGTTCTCCCTTATTTATAAAGGGGGAAGCCTCCACGGTTGAAACTATTTGAATCAAGCTAAACTTCTTCTTCTTTAAGAAAACCGGTTCGGCCAGAGAGAGAGAAGAGATAACCGAATGCTATATCCAACATGCAATTACCTCTGAGTTTTCCCTTTACACCAAGCTTCATCAATCCAAGCCATCCCTCCTTGCTTGCACTCCAAGAAGGACTCCTAGCCCTTGATGCATCTTGATGCATGACAACTTCTTCTGCTCAAACTTCTGCATCTTCTCCACGTAGCTACAGTAGCTACCTCCTGTGACAGTTGATCAAAAGTTGAGACAAGCCATCCCTTAAGGATCTTCTTCCTCTGACCGAAATCTTCCTTTTCTATTTTTGGTATGGAGAGCTTGAGCTTACTTTACCAAATCTTACCCTTATTTGGTGAAGATCTCAGTCACAACATACTTTCTATTTTTTTTCTTACCATCATTGTGATGGTCTTGTTGCTTGCTTCTTTTTCTTTTCGGTAGCTAGCTTTAGCTTCCATACTTTCTCTATTGAAATGACCGAAAGAGAAGAAAGAGTAGAGAGAGATGAGAGATAACTTTGAAATGCTTTTAGTGAAGCTAGGAAAGAGAATGAAATGAATTAATTGTTTCGAAACCCAAGCCTAAAAGCGTGTAAAACACTTAAGGCAATCACATCATTTTTTCACTTTCTCTTTCCTATTTCCAATGTCTCTTTTAAGTGCAATAGAACATAATTTGAAATCCATCCAAAGATGCATATGACATCCGTGGAAGCATGCATGGATCTTTCTTTCTCATTTTTCAATTTGGACCAAGCTAGTGGATCTCTCTATCAAAGTTGATTTGGGCTAATAATAATCAAATCTGGCCCAACAAGGAGAGTAATAAATCTGCCATAACAATTTCATTCCAAGGCTGAAAAATTATTCCAATGGGCTTGCTACATTTCAGCCCAATCTGCATCACAAAATTATTTAGTTTAGCACATATAATCTAAAATCAAATTAATAATTTTGTAATTAAGTATGTTAATAATGTTTGATTATCATCAATTTAAATTAGAGTTTTTCAAACTCATCAGGCACTATAGTTAAAACCCTAAATTGTATAAGTATTGGTTTAGCTAACTTGTACTTTTAGAATAAATATTAAGATTATAAATTAAAAATACTAAAAATACAAACAAGTTAAATTTTTAATATATTTGTTTTTTATTTATTAAAAACAAAAATTTAAAAACTAATGTTATTACGTGTCTTTTGAATAAATGTTTACTAAATCATATAAGTATTTAAGAAATAAAAATACATATTAGAGTCAATATTTATTTGGTCATTTTTGAAGCGAGCGAAAAAATTTCAAAAACAAAATTAAATTCTAGCATTTAAAAATCTAAGGATGGTAATTAACTACTCTACCATCTCAATTTAACTAATAAAGTTTTTTGATATTACGATTATGAATAAATTAATTAATTCTAAAAGATTTTTATTGATCGAACAATTTTACTGCTTAAGTTTTGATATAATTTTATGTTTTAGGTGTTTAATTTATTCTTCAATTTTATGTAAAATGTCTATTTTATCTGCCTTGTCCACTACTAGTCATTTTTCAAATGGATATAAGGATATTGGTATGTTTAAACACTCAACATGCATGCTGGAGGCTAATTAGCTGTATTGCGTGACTAACTAAAATTAAACATAAGCATACACGTATTAAAAAAAAAACACATATACCAACTCTATATAAAGGTAATTTTTAAAAAGTATTATAGATATAATTATTTATCAGTTATTTTTTTATTAATTTAAATTTTTGAAAAATATAGTTTTATGATATAATATTAAAATTTTATGTCTAAAAAAAATCTAGAATTCAATCCTTTGTAAATTTCAAAAGAAAAAAATAGCATAAAATAAATAAAAAAAATTTATAAAAAAAATAAAGCAAATCCAAAAAGAAATTTTTATTTGAAGACTATTCATATTATTTTCTTTTATCGGTTTTAACTTTTAAAAAAATAGTATCATGACAAAAGGAACAAAATTTAATTTAGAACAACGTTTTTATTTTTAAAATACTGTATAATTCATAGATATATATCACATTTTCATAATATAAAATGTGTGTCCAAAGTTTTTTTTCCTCCCTACTCTCTTCTATCAATTTTTCATGTTCCCTTTTATAGTTTTGGATAGATTACAGAAAACTAAAAAAGTTAATTGATTACTTTAAAAAAAAAAAAGAAAAAATATCTGATGAGCGTCAGAGAATGAGAAATTTTTCTTTAAAGAAGGATGATGTAGATTCAAAATTAGGGTCAAATATACAAGTAGTTTTTATACTAATACTAATTAAGTCAATATCTATGAGAGGCTATGCAGCACGGATACTTCATTGAGTTGTTGTATCCGCGTGTCGGACATATTTTAGATACCATACTTATCGATAGACGTGTTTGTTGTGTCCAACCGTATCTTAATAAGAAGGAATGAAAAACTGCCATTTGTATCCATGAACTTTACGAACATTGACAAAAATATCCATACAATACAGAAAGTGACTTTGTACCCATGAAAGACTGGGTTCGTTTATCGAAAGTACACAAGACGTCATTAACTCATTTACTACGTTAAACTAGAGGCTAACGTGGCACGTTAAGTGCTTATCTGGTTATGAAAAAGCAATGTGACGTGTCCAAACATCTTGTTACCGTTAACATCACTCCTTTTCTAAATTTATCCTCATCATCAATTGTTTCCTAAATTTGAAATTGAAAACCTTAGAATGTCTAGGCAAAGCAGAGGTAGCTATTGTTCTTCAAATGGAAGCATCAGTAGAGAGGGGCCTTCGTCTTCCAAAAGGGGTGAAAAGAAAACTCTGTCTTGGAGATGCTTCTGTGAGTAGGATATGGTATTACTACAATCTGGAACTTTGAGAAATCCTGAAAGATGATTCATTAGGTGTCTTCTATGAAAGGTAAGTCCTTCTGTTTTTATGTTTATGTTTATGTTTAGGTTAACTTATTGTGAATGATTCCTTATTCCTATGTTTCACGCTGTAGACGATGGATTGCAAATATTTTGTATGGATAGATGAGAGATGGAGGCTGGGAGAAATTGGCAAGAATCTTTGTTAGAAAAAATCAAGATAGTTTTTGTGCTATGCATGAGGTCAAACCACTCAATTTCCTTTCACACCATGCTTGAATTCCAAAGCTTGAATTGCCTTTCTTGATGAGCCTTGGATTTACTTGGCAACCAACACTCCTTTCTCCACCATGTAACAACCCAAGAAAGATTTTGAGTTGATAATCTATCTCCAAGATAGCATATTGATGGGGGCCAATAAAGCTCATAGATGAAATTGCCACCCACTCAATGTGCTCTTGGACCAGAATTGCTTCCTCACCAACTTTCTCTTTCCTATCACTCAAGTCATAACAAGAAAGTTGTGAGAAGTCTACCTCCATGTCTCTCTCAAACTCAATAGGAAGAGGCTCACTAAGATTATTAAGGGAATTAACCAAGGTGGACAAAAAATCATTAATGATGGAATCTACATCTTGATCAATCTCCCTCAACTCTTCCTTTCTCTCCTCCGGCTCACTTATCCCACCTTCCTCCTCTTGTTTCAATTCATGCTCTAATTCTTTCTCTTTTCCTTGTGACTCCATGCTCCCCTCTTCACTACAATCTTTAGTTGACCCTTCACATTCCTCAAGAGGAATGCCTTGATCGGATGAGCGAAGTAGGACTAAGTGGCTCACCGCTTCGGCTATGGTAGCCATGAATCGCCCTTGTGTTCTTCGAAATCCTTCTTGCTCTTGGAGATAAGTTTGAAGGTCTTGATGGTCTTGGGCCAAGGGTGAAAAAACTTCATATTGGAGTAAAGAAAGAGGTCTACTATTTGGGAGAAAGGTTGTATGTGTGGGAGGTGACTCATGTTGGTAGGTGTTTTGAGGAGGTATGTAAGGAAGTGGATGGTGGTATTGGTGTGGTGTTTGAAAGTATGGTGATTGAGGATTATGTTGGGAGTATGGGTCATAGGTATATGGTGGTGGATGTGCATAATCAAAGTGAAATCCACCATATTCTTGGTTTGGGTATGCATATTGGGGAGGGTTTTGCTCATTGTAGTATAGAGGAGGTTGCTCCTTCCAAAATTGATGCCCCAATTGCATGATGCAATTCAAAATTGAAGTTATCAAGCCCTACAAATTGATCGCAACCATACTCCGAACCAAGAGGGTGATAACTCATAGAGAAAATTGAAAATAAAAACTAAAGACATCAATTAACAAAAGAAACAAAATCCTAATTAATAGTAAAAACAATCAAACAACCCAAAAAGTATCTATTCACACTATTCACATATTCACAGCAACCAAAACTATAACACTCATGGCACTAGTCCCCGGTAACGGCGCCAAAAACTTGATAATTGAGATTTGCACCGGTTTGGATTTTTCCACTTAAAATAACTTCCGTTGCAAGTATAGACAAACCGACAACCAACTCCCATCATCAAAGTTTAAAATTTCTAATTCAAATTAACCGAGAGTAATCAAATCTCGGGTCGTCTTCCCTAGGAATTAATGCCTAAGAGCGCACAATTTTGGTTGCGAGAAGCATAAGGGTGTTTCAATAAAGAAGCAAGCAATAAAGAGATAAAAGAACGATCAAAATTGCAGTTAATAAACTAATAAAGGAATAAAAGAACTATGTATCTAATATGAACAAGTAAGGCTCAAAATTGATGGAAATGTGGTTCAAAACATAAATGGAACCTTGACTTGGGATGAGTTATGGGATTCCTTCCTTGCCATAACCACAACTATGATAATTATGATGGATTAATCTCACTTAGTCAACCCTTAACATCGAAGAGTAAGTCAAGTGAGCATAATTGTTATTAATCCACAAATCTTATCTAACTTACAAATTACCTTAGTAAAAAGCTAGCGTTAGTGGAAACAATAACAACTAACAACTCAAGAATTATCACTAAATATCAGACATTATGACTCTAGTATTCCATACACTCAATCCCCCAAGCCAAGGGGTCGAAATCTGCCCCATAATTAAAATTTGCATTTCATCAAATACATGGTGGGCATAATCATAAAACATGGCAAAATTGGAAAAATGATGAAAACTATGAACCACAAAGGATCAAAATCAACGCTAACAACTCAAACATCAAATTCATTAACCAAAACTCAAAATTGCAAGAAGCATATATGTATTGACAAAATGACTTAAAATATAAGAAAGTGTAGAATAATTAGTGTAATAAAAGAGAAAATTAAGAAATACTTACAATGAAAATAAGCAAGGATCCAAAATAAAAACTTGAAGCTATAAAATTCTACAAACCCTAATAAACCCTAAGGAAAATTGAGAGAAAACCTAACCTAAACTACTCCTAAGTGTGTTGTATGAAGTATGGTATTGTATGGTATGTTGCTAGCCTCCTTTAGGCTTCAAACCAATCAGAATTGGGCATCAGAGCTTCCAAAATCACACTTGCTGAATTTCCTCCTGTGCGTACACACAAAAGTTGTGCATGGGCACACTTTCTGATTTTCATTCTGTGCATGCACACATACCTGTGCGTGGGAACGGTACCGATTTTGACCCTTGTGCGTAGGCATAGAAAGTGTGCGTGGGAACACTCTGAAATGCTTTTCTCCTTTGTTTTCCTTATGTTTTCTCCCAATTGCATGCTTCTCTTCCACTTTTATCAAGCCATTCCTATCTATTACACCTGAAATCACTCATAAAAAAGATCAAAGCGTCGAATGGAATGAAAGTGGACTAAAATTGATTAAATTAAGCACAAAATAGCATGTTTTCACAATTAGACACAATTTAGAGAGAAAACACAAAAGTATGCTATTTAGATGAATAAATGTGGGTTTGTATGATGAAATCCACTCAAATCAAACCAAAATTTATCATCAAATATGGATTCATCAAACTTGTATATGGCCATAAAGTTGTTTTACCACTTGAAATAAATTTACAAACTATCAAAGTGGCAAAACAAAATGATTTACATGTTGAACAATATTGATCGAGTATATATGATGGATGAATTAGGCAAATTAGATCAAGCTCGATTAATGGCGTCGGATAGAATAATTTGACAGAAAGAATCCAGAGCTAGGTCATACAACAATTAAAGAATAAAAAGTTTGCAATTACTGACTTAGTCTTAAAATAATTCGGCTGATTGAGGGTCAGCTGCAACCCTAGCAATTTGGGTAAGTCGAGCAACTAAAAAGCATATAGAAAATATAAGATGAGTAGAAGATAAAATTTGCTAAAACCCAAGGAAACACAAGATACCTAGAGGATATCCAGCGATCTTTGTTTGACCATGGATTTTATCACTGGTTCCTCGAGAGTAAACAACACTAGTCGTGTTTACACCCAACGTCTGTGGGTCATTTTTTTGAAGTTGATAATTCACTCCTAAGGCTCCTTTAAGAAGGTTAGACAGTCGATTAGCAAGGTACAAAAGGACATTAGGAAAAGAAGAAAACTTGAAAGGATGCATAAAATATTTTTTCTGTGCTAAAAGATCTCGAGTAAAGGCTTGTAAATAACGTTTAAGACATTTATACAAGTGTGCTTCTTTTTTCTTTTTCCATACCTATAATGCCTTATTGAAAATGTACCTTATCTTCCTGAAATACCATTTGACTTTGTAATACTTCTCAAACTTAACAATTTCTTCGACATGCTCACCTTTATTCTTCTTTGATGTTGTAGTAGTTTACACAGTAGGAAGGATCAAATTAGAAAGAGTTTAATCAATTGAAGTGTAATGAGATGCATAATAAGCTGACCACTACCACTTTTGGAAGGAAGATATTGAAAGAAAACCGCGAGTGAGGTCAAGCGTATGATATTGTGCACTTATTCTTTGATAGTTCAAGTCAAAGATTTGGTTGAACTCCTCTAATCTTGACACTTCATATGAATCATTTGTACTTTAGAGTCAAGAGATAATGGAGAAGGTAGTGCTTGTGCCAGTCCAAATTGACGAGACACATATTGAGGAGAATAGGTGACTAATTTCTTCTTTAAAGCCATTGTAAACTCGTGTGTGGAAGTCCTTTTGGGAGGATTTGAGGAGTTAATGTTCAAGATCGCAGATCATCCATAATGAATTGGTTTTCTAGTTTGGAGCTGGTAAAAAAATGAAGATACCCGACCGAACATCGATGGTAGGTGAAAGAATTGGGGTAGTAATAAGTGTTATCATCAGTCTTGATTTCGAGAAGTAGGGCAATAAAGTGACAAAAGGCATTAATGCCAGACATATTATTTTGGTTTCGACCAAGACAAAAGAGATAGTCGAATACCATCAATAGAAGTTTTTAGAATATCAGAAGATGAAGCTGTGAGTCGAGGCTCAAGTATAGCATTTAACCATAAATTGATAACCCAAAGTGGGCCAATGGATTGATTAAAGTTTCACCTTGACGAATCTCACTGACTATTAAAGAAAAAGTTTCATATAGTTAACATAAGATCAAGGAAGGAAGGTTGATTTTTTTTTGTGATAAATCATGATAGCCAAAGATAAATAGTTATTTTTCTGAATCTGAATGGATTTTGAGCAAAAAACAAAAGCACTAAGACATTAAGAGAAAAACTTTATATGTTCAGTAGCAGTGATTAACTCATCATCAGACCCCATGTGTTATTTTGAATGAAATCCGACATAGAAGTCGAGTCAAAAGTGATATTGAAAACATCATCTGGGTACTCAGTATGACACACACTCCCCATTAGGAGGCATGCTAGTCAAAGCAGATACTTCTATTCAAGTAGGACCCATCATCCCATATGAAAAGTGGAAGTTGTTAATAGTAGGACACCAAAAATATAAACTAGCTCCTAAAAGAGGTGTAGTATATGATAGGTCGAAGGTAGCTAGTTTAAGGACAAAAGTAATCCCTACTAATTTTTATATAGATTTGTAAGTGGGGACTAATCTTGACATCCAAGTCAAGAAAATAGAATTAGACTCTTTGGGAGGAGCAGTTCTGAAAATTTGACAGGCAAAATAAGAAGCCTTAATATTTTTACAGAAAATTAGAGGAAGATGTTCAGGTGAGATAGAAAGAAAAATGAAATGGATTCAATCTATTCTTAAGTAGAAAGAGGTCCTAAAAATGAATACAAGATGTCAGTAACCTTGAAAGAAAGGAATAACTGATTTGTCCAGAGCTATGTGGTCTCAACATTTGGGTTGGAGGCTCTTAAGCTTCCATTATCATTATAAAATTGTATAACGTTAGCTACATAATCACCATCCTCATGATGATGAGGAAGTTGTTAAGCAGTAGTTACCATGCCAGAAGCAGAAGACTTTGTAGTAGCAACAACAACTGGAATGGAAGAAGACGCAAAGGCCATAGTTACTAGAGCAATGGAGGAAGTAATAGTGGCAGTGATGGCAATGGTTGTGGAAGTAGAAGATGCAACTATAATGGATGGAGAGGTAGCTTGTTGTTAAACGGGTTGGGAATCCATAGAAATAATGAGAAAACTTGAAGAAAGAACAATTTTTCTTTGCAGAATTGATAAGTGAAGAAAGTAGTAAACAAGTGGCAATGTTTTAAATAAATAAGATCACTAAAATCCTAAGAGACTTTATGTATTTCCAGAAAAATACAAGCATCGTTTCAGAAACTGTGTAACTGTCTTTTCAAATTCTGAATTTTGAAAAAAATAGCACGTGATTGGCACATGTTAAGTAAAACTTATCATCTTATTCCTAAAATGATAATTTTTAAGGAAAAATTTGTTAGTGTAAAAATTCAACACTTTGTACAATTCGACCGCAATGAGAAAAGTGTTGATTGTACTATGCATGATATGAATCGAGTATAAAAGAACTTAGGTCAAATTTTGCTAAAGACACGCGAGAAAATCATTTGGCTCGTGGTGAATAAAGAATGTGGGGGACAAAAGTTTGGTGACCAAGGTAAAAGGAAAAGACGTGGGACTTTTAGCTCTTGGAGAACAAAGTCTTTCATGGTTAAAACAAGATCGAGGGTCACAAAAACTCGAGAGAAAAGGGAAGCTAGATTGTGAGAAAGAGAAAAGAAATAAGCAATTGATGAGCGGATAATTTATACGCTTTTTGGCATTGTTTTTAGGTAGTTTTTAGTAAGTTCAAGCTACTTTTAGGGATGTTTTCATTAGTTTTTATATTAAATTCACATTTCTGGACTTTACTATGAGTTTGTGTGTTTTTCTGTGATTTCAGGTAATTTCTGGCTGAAATTGAGGGACTTGAGCAAAACTCTAAAAAAGGCTGACAAAAGGACTGCTGATGCAGTTGGAATCTGACCTCCCTATACTCGAAATGGATTTTCTGGAGCTACAGAACTCCAAATGGGGAGCTCTCAACGGCGTTGGAAAGTAGACATCCAGAGCTTTCCAGAAATATATAATAGTTCATACTTTATTCGGGAATTGACGATGTAACTTGGCGTTGAATGCCAAGTACATGCTGCTGTCTGGAGTTAAACGCCAGAAACACGTCATGATCCGGAGTTGAACGCCTAAAACACATTATAACTTGGTGTTCAACTCCAAGAAAAGTCTCAGCTCGTGGATAGATCAAGCTCAGCCCAAACATACACCAAGTGGGCCCCGGAAGTAGATTTATGCATCAATTACTTACTCATGTAAACCCTAGTAGCTAGTTTAGTATAAATAAGACTTTTTACTAATGTATTAGTCATCTTTTGACAGTTTAATCTTTTGACCATTTGGTCTTTTGATCATTCAGGGGGCTGGCCATTCGGCCATGCCTGAACCTTTCACTTATGTATTTTCAACGGTGGAGTTTCTACACACCATAGATTAAGGGTGTGGAGCTCTGCTGTACCTCAAGTTTCAATACAATTACTATTACTTTCTATTCAATTCTCTTTTATTCTTATTCCAAGATATACGTTGCACAACACTTTGATGAATGTGATGATCCGTGACACTCATCATCATTCTCACCTATGAACATGCGTGACTGACAACCACTTACGTTCTACTTTAGGCCGGGCGCATATCTCTTAGATTCTCCAACAGAATCTTCGTGGTATAAGCTAGATAGATGGCGGCATTCATGGGGATCCGGAAAGTCTAACCTTGTCTGTGGTATTCCGAGTAGGATTCCGGTATTGAATGACTGTGACGAGCTTCAAACTTCTGAAGGCTGGGCGTGATGACAAACGCAAAAGAATCAATGGATTCTACTCCAACCTGATTGAGAACCGACAGATGATTAGCCGTGCTGTGACAGAGCATTTGGACCATTTTCACTGAGAGGATGGGATGTAGCCATCAACAAGGGTGATGCCTCCAGACGATTAGCCGTGCAGTGATAGCGCATAAGACCATTTTCCCGAGAGGATTGAAAGTAGCCATTGATGATGGTGATGCCCTACATACAGCTTGCCATGGAAAGGAGTAAGAAGGATTAGATGAATGTAATAAGAAAATAGAGATAAGAAAGGGTTCAAGCATCTCCACACGCCTATCTGAAATTTCCACTATTGATTTACATAAGTATTTCTATCCTATTTTATTTTCTGTTTAATTATTAATTTTCGAAATCATCATAAATCAATTAATCTGCCTAACTGAGATTTACAAGGTGACCATAGCTTGCTTCATACCAACAATCTCTGTGGGATCGACCCTTACTCACGTAAGGTATTACTTGGATGACCCAGTACACTTGCTGGTTAAGTTGAACGGAGTTGTGAGCTTCTCTAACAGTGCCTGGAACTCTTTTATCACAATTTCGTCCACCAAGTTTTTGGCGCCGTTGCCGGGGATTGTTCGAGTATGGACAACTGACGGTTCATCTTGTTGCTCAGATTAGGTAATTTTCTTTTCAAAAAATCTTTTTCAAAATTTTTCTTTTCTTTTTCGTTTTTTTACAAAAATATTTTCGAAAAAAATTAATAAAAATCCAAAGAAAAATTAGAAAATCATAAAAAAATCAAAAATATTTTGTGTTTCTTGTTTGAGTCTTGAGTCATGTTTTAAGTTTGGTGTCAATTGCATGCTTTAAAAATTTTCTTGCATTTTTCGAAAATCTCATGCATTCAAAGTGTTCTTCATGATCTTCAAGTTGTTCTTGACAAGTCTTCTTGTTTGATCTTGATGTTTTCTTGTTTGGTGTTGTTTGTTGTTTTTCATGTGCATTTTTCGTTTGTTAGAGTCCATGCATTAAAGATTTCTAAGTTTGGTGTCTTGCATGTTTTCTTTGCATTAAAAATTTTTCAAAAATATGTTCTTGATGTTCATCGTGATCTTCAAAGTGTTCTTGGTGTTCATCTTGACATTCATAGTGTTCTTGCATGCATCATGTGTTTTGATCCAAAATTTTTAAGTTTTGGGTCATAATTGTATTTTTCTCTCATAATTAAATTTCAAAAATAAAAAAATATCTTTTCCTTATTTTTCTCATAATTTTCAAAAATTTGAGTTGACTTAATCAAAAATTTTCAAAATTAGTTGTTTCTTACAAGTCAAGTCAAATTTTCAATTTTAAAAATCTTATCTTTTCAAAATCTTTTTCAAAAATGATATCTTTTTCATTTTTTTCCTATTTTTCGAAAATTTCAAAAATCTTTTTCAAATTATTTTCAAAATCTTTTTCTTATCTTTATATCATATTTTCGAAAATTAGCTAACAATTAAAGTGATTGATTCAAAAATTTGAAGTTTGTTACTTTCTTGTTAAGAAAGGTTCAATCTTTAAGTTCTAGAATCTTATCTTGTAGTTTCTTGTTAGTGAAGTAAGTAATTTCAAATTTTTGAATTAAATCTTTTTATCTTTTAGCTTATCTTTTTCAAAAATTTTATCTTTTTCAAAATTTGATTTCAAAATATCTTATCTAACTTCTTATCTTCTTATGTTTTTAAAATTTGATTTTAATTTCTTTTTCAACTAACTCTTTGACTTTTTGTTTGTTTCTTATCTTTTTCAAAACCACCTAACTACTTTTCCCTCTCTAATTTTCGAAAATATCTCACCTCTTTTTCAAAAATTCTTTTTGTTCTAAATTTTAATTTTAATCTTATCTTATCTTTAATTTTCAAAAATTACTAATCCGTTTTTCAAAATTATTTTCGAAATTTCCCTCTCTTTTCTTATTCTATTTAATTATTTATTTACTAACACTTCTCTTCACCTCTCTCCATCTAAATATCCGAACCCACTCTTCTACATTCTTCTCCCCTTTCTTTTTCTACTAACATAAAGGAATCTCTATACTGTGACATAGAGGATTCCTCTTTCTTTTCTTGTTTTCTTCTCTTTCATATGAGCAGGAACAAGGATAAAGGCACTCTTGTTGAAATTGATCCAGAACCTGAAAGGACTCTGAAGAGAAAATTAAGAGAAGCTAAGTTACAACAATCTAAAGGTAACCTTTCAGAAACATTAGAACAAGAGAAGGAGATGGCAGCCGAAAATAATAATAATGCAAGGAGAATGCTTGGTGACTTCACAAAGCCAACATCCAAATTTGATGGAAGAAGCATCTCCATTCCTGCCGTTGGAGCCAATAACTTTGAGCTGAAACCTCAGCTAGTTGCCTTAATGCAACAAAACAGCAAGTTTTATGGACTTCCATCTGAAGATCCTTATCAGTTTTTAACTGAATTCTTGCAAATTTGTGAGACTGTAAAGATGAATGGAGTTGATCCTGAAGTCTACAGACTCATGCTTTTCCCATTTGCTGTAAGAGACAGAGCTAGAATATGGTTGGATTCACAACCCAAGGATAGCCTGGACTCTTGGGATAAGCTGGTCACTGCCTTCTTAGATAAATTCTTTCCTCCTCAAAAGCTGAGCAAGCTTAGAGTGGATGTTCAGACCTTCAAACAAAAAGATGGTGAATCCCTCTATGAAGCTTGGGAAAGATACAAGCAGCTGACCAAAAGGTGCCCATCTGACATGTTTTCAGAATGGACCATATTAGATATATTCTATTATGGTCTATCTGAATTTTCGAAAATGTCATTGGACCATTCTGCAGGTGGATCTATTCACCTAAAGAAAACGCTTGAAGAGGCTCAAGAACTCATTGACATGGTTGCAAACAACCAATTCATGTACACTTCTGAGAGGAATTCCGTGAATAATGGGATACCTCAGAAGAAAGGAGTTCTTGAAATTGATGCTCTGAATGCCATATTGGCTCAGAACAAAGTGTTGACTCAACAAGTCAACATGATCTCTCAAAGTCTGAATGGATGGAAAAATGCATCCAACAGTACTAAAGAGGCAGCTTCTGAAGAAGTTTATGATCCTGAGAACCCTGCCATGGCAGAGGTTAATTACATGGGTGAACCTTATGGAAACACCTATAACTCATCATGGAGAAATCATCCCAATTTCTCATGGAAGGATCAACAAAGGCCTCAACAAGGCTTTAACAATGGTGGATGCAATAGGCTGAGCAATAGCAAGCCTTTTCCATCATCTTCTCAGCAACAGACAGAGAATGCTGAACAAAGCACTTCTAATTTAGCCAATCTAGTCTCTGATCTGTCAAAGGCCACTTTCAGTTTCATGAGTGAAACAAGATCTTCCATCAGAAATCTGGAGGCACAAGTGGGCCAGCTGAGTAAGAAAGTCATTGAAACTCCTCCCAGTATTCTCCCTAGCAATACAGAAGAGAATCCAAAAGGAGAGTGCAAGGCCATTGATATAATCAATATGGCCGAATGCACAAGGGAGGAGGAGGACGAAAATCCTAGTGAGGAAGACCCCCTGGGACGTCCCTCAAGCAAGAAGGAGTTGCCTATTAAGGATCCAAAGGAATATGAGGTTCATATAGAAACCATAGAGATTCCATTAAATCTCCTTCTGCCAT
Organism: Arachis hypogaea; assembly: GCF_003086295.3. NCBI lineage: Eukaryota > Viridiplantae > Streptophyta > Magnoliopsida > Fabales > Fabaceae > Arachis > Arachis hypogaea. Next base: position 94,545,247 of record NC_092044.1, on the reverse strand, counting down.
TCATGAGCTCTGAAGACTATTCTTCCTCTGAAGAGGATGAAGATGTGACTGAAGAGCAAGTTGCTCAATATTTAGGAGCTATCATGAAGCTGAATGCCAAGTTGTTTGGTAATGAGACTTGGGAAAGTGAACCTCCCTTGCTCATTAGTGAACTGGATACCTGGATTCAGCAAACTCTACCTTAAAAGAAACAAGATCCTGGCAAGTTTTTGATACCTTGCACCATAGGCACCATGACCTTTGCAAAAGCTCTGTGTGATCTAGGGTCAGGGATAAATCTTATGCCACTCTCTGTAATGGAGAAGCTGGGAATCATTGAGGTGCAACCTGCCTTGTTCTCATTATAATTGGCAGATAAGTCATTGAGACAAGCTTATGGAATAGTGGAGGACGTGTTAGTAAAGGTTGAAGGCCTTTACATCCCTGCTGATTTCATAATCTTAGCACTAGGAAGGAAGAGGATGAATGCATTATCCTTGGAAGACCTTTCCTAGCCACAGCAGGAGCTGTGATAGATGTCAACAGAGGTGAAATAGCCCTTCAATTGAATGTGGACTACCTTGTGTTTAAAGCACATGGCCATCCCTCTGTGACAAAAGAGAGTAAGCATAAAGAGCTTCTCTCAGTTCAGAGTCAAGAAGAGCCCCCATAGTCAAACTCTAAGTTTGGTGTTGGGAGGCCACAACCAAACTCTAAGTTTGGTGTTAAGACCCCATATGCAAACTCTAAGTTTGGTGTTGGGACTATACAACATTGACCTGATCACCTTTGTGGCTCCATGAGAGCCACTGTCAAGCTATTGACATTAAAGAAGCGCTTGTTGGGAGGCAACCCAATTTTATTTATCTAATTTTTATTTTATTTTATTCTATTGTTATTTTGTGTTTTGTTAGGTACATGATCATGAGGAGTCACGAAAAAAAATATAAAAATTAAAAATAGAATCAAAAACAGCAGAAGAAAAATCACACCATGGAGGAAGCACAGGCTGGCGTTCAACGCCGGTAAGATGCATCTGGCTGGCGTTCAACGCCAGAACAGAGCATGAATCTGGCACTGAACGCCAGAAACAAGCAACATTCTGGCGTTTGAACGCCAGAAATGTGCCTAGAGGAAAAGCTGGCGCTGAACGCCAGTAACAAGCATGAAACTGGCGTTCAACGCCAGAAACATGCTTTACATGGGCATTGAACGCCCAGAACGTGCACCACTCGGCGTTTAAACGCCAGAATGGTGTGCAGAGGCATTTTACATGCCTAATTGGTGCAGGGATGTAAATCCTTGACACCTCAGGATCTGTAAACCCCACAGGATCCCCACCTACCTCACCCTCTCTCTCCATTCATGGTCATCCCTTCTATTTTTCATTCACCACCTACATCTATCCACTCTTCCTCATACACCCCACCTACCTTTAAAATTCAAATTCTCTTTCCCACCCAATCCCACCCATATAGCCGAATACACACATCCCTCAATCTCCTCCATATCTTCTTCTTATTCTTCATCTTTTCTTTCTTCTCTTGCTCGAGGGCGAGCAATTTTCTAAGTTTGGTGTGGTAAAAGCATAGCTTTTTGCTTTTCCATAACCATTAATGGCACCTAAGGCCAGAGACATCCAAAAAAAAAGAAGAAGAGAAAAAAGGGAAGACAAAAGCTTCCACCTCTGAGTCATGGGAGATGGAAAGACTCATGTAAAGGGTTTATAGCTCAGTGGTAGAATATTTGACTGCAAATCAAGAGATCCCTGAGATACCTCAGGGGATAAATTGTCCTCCACACAATTATTGGGAGCAACTAAGGATAGGAACACCAAAATTACTAGGGATCATGCAACAGAAGCAAGGAAGAGACATAAAGGAGCTCAAAAAAGCACCATTGGACCTTCAAGAAGGCGCCACCCTCACTCAGGTGGATTCATTCCTTGTTCTTATTTCTTTCTGCTTTTCAGTTTTTATGCTGTGTTTATCTATGTTTTGTGTCTATACTTCATGATCATTAGTAGTTAGTAACTATGTCTTAAAGTTATGAATAATTCCATGAATCCTTCACCTCTCTTAAATGAAAAAATGTTTTAATTCAAAAGAACAAGAAGTACATGAATTTCGAATTTATCCTTGAAATTAATTTAATTATATTGATGTGGTGATAATACTTTTTGTCTTCTGAATGAATGCTTAAACAGTGCATATTTTTTGATCTTGTTGTTTATGAACGTTAAAATTGTTGGCTCTTGAAAGAATGATGAACAAAGAGAAATGTTATTGATGATCTGAAAAATCATAAAATTGATTCTTGAAGCAAGAAAAAGCAATGAAAAAGCAAAGGCTTGCGAAAAAAAAACTGGCAAAAAAAAATAGAAAGAAAAAGAAAAAGCAAGCAGAAAAAGCCAATAGCCCTTAAAGCCAAAAGGCAAGGGTAAAAAGGATCCAAGGCTTTGAGCATCAATGGATAGGAGGGCCCAAGGAAATAAAATTCAGGCCTAAGCGGCTAAATCAAGCTGTCCCTAACCATGCGCTTGTGTCATGAAGGTCCAAGTGAAAAGCTTGAGACTGAATGGTTAAAGTCGTGATCCAAAGCAAAAAGAGTGTGCTTAAGAGCTCTGGACACCACTAACTAGGGACTCTAGCAAAGCTGAGTCACAATCTGAAAAGGTTCACCCAGTCATGTGTCTGTGGCATTTATGTATCCGGTGGTAATACTGGAAAACAAAGTGCTTAGGGCCACGACCAAGACTCATAAGTAGCTGTGTTCAAGAATCAACATGCTTAACTAGGAAAGTCAATAACACTATCCAAAATTCTAAGTTCCTGGAGAAGCCAATCATTCTAAACTTCAAAGGAAAAAGTGGGATGCCAAAACTGTTCAGAAGCAAAAAGCTACAAGTCCCGCTCATCTAATTGGAATTAATATTCATTGATATTTTGGAATTTATAGTATATTCTCTTCTTTTTATCCTATTTGATTTTCAGTTGCTTGGGGACAAGCAACAATTTAAGTTTGGTGTTGTGATGAGCGGATAATTTATACGCTTTTTGGCATTGTTTTTAGGTAGTTTTTAGTAAGTTCAAGCTACTTTTAGGGATGTTTTCATTAGTTTTTATGTTAAATTCATATTTCTGGACTTTACTATGAGTTTGTGTGTTTTTCTGTGATTTCAGGTAATTTCTGGCTGAAATTGAGGGACTTGAGCAAAACTCTGAAAAAGGCTGACAAAAGGACTGCTGATGCTGTTGGAATCTGACCTCCCTGCACTCGAAATGGATTTTTTGGAGCTACAGAACTCCAAATGGGGCGCTCTCAACGGCGTTGGAAAGTAGACATCAAGAGCTTTCCAGCAATATATAATAGTCTATACTTTATTCGGGAATTGACGACGTAACTTGGCGTTGAACGCCAAGTACATGCTGCTGTCTGGAGTTAAACGCCAGAAACACGTCATGATCCGGAGTTGAACGCCCAAAACACATTATAACTTGGCGTTCAACTCCAAGAAAAGCCTCAGCTCGTGGATAGATCAAGCTCAGCCCAAACATACACCAAGTGGGCCCCGGAAGTGGATTTATGCATCAATTACTTACTCATGTAAACCTAGTAGCTAGTTTAGTATAAATAAGACTTTTTACTAATGTATTAGTCATCTTTTGACAGTTTAATCTTTTGACCATTCGGTCTTTTGATCATTCAGGGGGCTGGTCATTCGGCCATTCCTGAACCTTTCACTTATGTATTTTCAACGGTGGAGTTTCTACACACCATAGATTAAGGGTGTGGAGCTCTGCTGTACCTCAAGTTTCAATACAATTACTATTACTTTCTATTCAATTCTCTTTTATTCTTATTCCAAGATATACGTTGCACAACACTTTGATAAATGTGATGATCCGTGACACTCATCATCATTCTCACCTATGAACGTGCGTGACTGACAACCACTTCCGTTCTACTTTAGGCCGGGCGCATATCTCTTAGATTCCCCAACAGAATCTTCGTGGTATAAGCTAGATAGATGGCGGCATTCATGGGGATCCGGAAAGTCTAACCTTGTCTGTGGTATTCCGAGTAGGATCCCAGGAATCCGGAAAGTTTAACCTTGTCTGTGGTATTCCGAGTAGGATTTCGGTATTGAATGACTGTGACGAGCTTCAAACTTCTGAAGGCTGGGCGTGATGACAAACGCAAAAGAATCAATGGATTCTACTCCAACCTGATTGAGAACCGACAGATGATTAGCCGTGCTGTGACAGAGCATTTGGACCATTTTCACTGAGAGGATGGGATGTAGCCATCAACAAGGGTGATGCCTCCAGACAATTAGCCGTGCAGTGACAGCGCATAGGACCATTTTTCCGAGAGGATTGAAAGTAGCCATTGATGATGGTGATGCCCTACATACAGCTTGCCATGGAAAGGAGTAAGAAGGATTGGATGAATGTAATAAGAAAATAGAGATAAGAAAGGGTTCTAGCATCTCCACACGCCTATCTGAAATTCCCACTATTGATTTACATAAGTATTTCTATCCTATTTTATTTTCTGTTTAATTATTAATTTTTGAAATCATCATAAATCAATTAATCTGCCTAACTGAGATTTACAAGGTGACCATAGCTTGCTTCTTACCAACAATTTCTGTGGGATCGACCCTTACTCACGTAAGGTATTACTTGGATGACCCAGTACACTTGCTGGTTAAGTTGAACGGAGTTGTGAGCTTCTCTAACAGTGCCTGGAACTCTTTTATCACAATTTCGTCCACCAGCAATTTAGCATCATTGCCTATAAATAAGAGAAGCTTATAGGAGTTAGGGACTTTAATCTGAACTCTTTTATAGTTGCACTAAAGTTCTGTAATTTCCGAATCATACTAATGTCAAGAAGAATCATGGAGTGCAAGTGCATGTGAATATCTGGAGTCAACTGTCAATTTGTTTTCTTTTCTTTTCTTCAAGCATCTTGCCTTTTTTTCAATTGCTATTTCACTTTTATGTTTATTTAAAAGTTCACTTATCTTTTGTATGTTCATTTGTTATAGTTATTTACATTTTTTATAATGTAATTTCACTAATATTTCATACATCTCTGGTACAAGCGATTTTTTGAAACATACACTTGGTAATTTTCGGGTTGAGTTTCCTTTTTTAAGAGGATTTGTATCTGCTTTTTGAATTGAGATTTTGATACAAGTTTGATTCAATATTTTGTCGAGATTAACGAAAATAGCGAAACACTAACATATTTAAAATTTTAATCAATGAATAAGATGATGAAGCATCTTTCCATCCTAATAGAGAAAGTATACGGAAACAATAATAATTGTGAACAATGTGAATAATGAATTAAAAAAAAAGGTAAAATTAATATTTAAAATAAAATTATTAATTAATTATTTAATTTTAAATTTTGAAATTTGAATCATTAGAATTAACAATTAAACACATTCACACAACGTACAGTTACTCCTACTCTCACCATAACCTCCCAATCTCTGATACATGCCCAAAACTCGTCGTCATTAATCTCTGGTCAATGGCAAAAACTCGTCGTTATTGTCGGTTACAGCCGTTCTGATGGAGCATAAAGCCATCGTCCCTCCCGCAGCCGCATCCGTGCATCTTCTTTGCCGTTGCACCCTCCTCCGCCAGCCGTGCTGATGCCACCCGTAGCCATAGCTGCACCCATGCCTTCCCCCTCACGTTTCCATTGATGGATGTTCATTTCAATAGATTAGCGGATGGTTATTGTAATTCTTACGAGGATGGTTAGTTTAAGTATATATATAATTAACAAATGCTGGATGTTCATTTCATTAGGTAGATAGATGGTTATTTGAATAACTACCTAGATGGTTGTTTGTTGAATTTGAATCTATCTCGAATTTTCCAGATGCTGCGAGGTTGGTGCTCTATGGGTGAGAGCTCGACGACGGATGGGGATGGATAGCGTAGAGTGACGGGGCCGACGAGATCAGCAGCGAGGATTATGATGGTATGGAAAGAGAGAGACGGTGGTGGTTGAAAATGACCCGAGGTTAGCTCTCGGCGTAGGAGAGAGAGACGAGCGGGGCACGACGGACGCGCGATGAAGAGGATGAGCCCCTCCGCAATGTTGGTTGCCGGCAAGGGAGAAACAGACGCGCAACGGGAATGACTTGTCCTCCACGATAATGGCTGCCGGCGAGTGAGAGAGAGACTTACGACGGGGATGACGGGCCCCTCCGCGACATTGGCTGCCGGCGAAGGAGAGAAAGACGCGCGGGGAAGGGTCTATAGGAGGCAACGATGATGGCTGGTGAGGGAGCTTCTAATGCCGGTAAGGTGGGATAATTGATGAAGGTGGGGTGGCAAACAGTTTGAAAAAAAAGAGAGTATTTAAATGAAATACTTTGGTAAATTAGAATTTAAAATGATTAATTATTTAAAATAATTGTGTGAGTTTTTTTATTTAGATAATTTAAAAAGTATTTTTTATTTTTTATTTTTGTATTGGATCAAAACTTACAGTTCATTATTTATATTATTCATGTTTTTTCTTATCGTCTCTCTAGTAGAATTGATCCTAATATCCACCTTAAAATAAATACATAAAAATAGTGAGACCCCTTCTCCACTTTCTTTCTTCTTTATGTGTTTACACTTTATATTATTTTGATGACTCGATAACATAAATTATTACTCCTACAAATGAAGCGTGAGACACGAGCCAAAACAAAAGACGTATGAACGACCCTTGTGTACCATATAGTATTCGACTTCGAGCTCCCTATTTATTGCAGTGAGTGGATATGTTTTAATATCGCGATACCTAGCTGCTGAGGTGTTAACAAAAAATTAAAGCTGCCTTATGTGGTGGGGGCTTTATTATTGGATGTGGGCGGGGCCGGGTGGCTTGTGATATTCAATCAAATTACCATAATAATAATAATAATAATAATAATAATAATAATAATAAAGTTGGATTTTGTTTATCTTTTATTGTTAGCTTTATCATCAATTCTTTAATATCGTTCCAATAATATTATGGAAAATTTATATGTTTAAACATTATTAATATTATTGTCATCTCAAACCCTTGTCAAAAATAACATCAATCATATAAGTTGAGTTGGTTTTGGAATTAATTTTTTAGTTCATTTAAATAAATATCAGACAATTCAAACTTTATTTTTTGTATGTAATAATTTATTAACTAATAAAAAATATTTTTTAAATAAAAATTTAATTTGTGACAAATTAATTCTTAATTTATCATATTAGAATATATTGTGAAAACAAAGAAACCTAAGTTCTATGTAATTTAAGTTAATCATCGTTTTAATTAAAATTAATTATGATAATGATTTAAATTTTATTGCGAAATTATAGTAAGTGATTTTATTTATATTTGGCGGTGCATTAGATAACATACAACTTAGCTCTAAGCACTGTAACCACCACAAACGTATCTATCATAATTCATAAAATTGGACAAAAATGAAATATTCATGAATCACGTGGTTGCATTGTGAGTGATATATAAAAGTAACTCGCGCATGTGCATGTAGGTTGTTACCGTGAAAATAGTCATCAACATATAATAATGCAGAAAAATACTCACGTGCTCTTAAAAACAGTTCATGTGGGCTTTGAATATTTATGTCATTCATTCCTAAAATTATAGCTAATTTTTAAGAGTAGATATCAACTCAATCCTTGTCTATTCATTCGAATGACAATGTAATTTTTTACCAAAAAAAAAAAAGATTTGTTTCGGACCTTAATCCTATTTTTCAGCTACTAACGTGGTCTTTCAATTCTATCACTTTCACCACAAAAAATTAACAAAAATTGATGACGTGTCTAAATAAGTAAATGAGATGGATGGCTAAAGTAATTAGGTAGAAAATAAAAATCTACGTAATTTGTTAAAAAAGACATCGATTTAATTGTCCTCTTTTATGTCACACAACGACGTTATTTTGACATCTCCAAAAGTTTTATTAGACGATATTGGTCGTTTCTCCCCCTTGTTTTGTGTTTGGAATCCAAACCAACATGAGCTGTTGAGCCTAGTTTGATTTTGGGTTAATGATGATAAGCATTCATTTGGATTGAAAGTTCAATATTGTGTAATGTGTGTGCTAAATGATGCAGGACCACTTGTAGGATTGCTTCAGCCAAAATTAGTGTGGCTTCAGCAACTTAAAGCATTATAGTTTCAACACTTCAGCCCATTACTTGCCATTTGAAAAACAAATCAGTATATGAGCCAAGAGAGAGAGTACCGAACAAAAAGAGAAAGAGAAGGACATCTGTCAACATCAAGGACAGCTGGGGCTCTAGCAAAGTAACAATACACAAGGACAACTCCACCTCTCCAAGGACAAACAGTACACTAGGACAACCACTAATCCAAGGACATCAGCTGAGCAATACTAGGATCGTAGTTGAGCAAAACACCAACGAGCAAAGAACACAGAGCAGCAGAAGCAAGGAAATGGAGCAGAATGCAAAAGAAGAGCATGCCAAGGAAGAAAGTAAGGAAAAGGACCACAGAGATAGTGGACGAGCTCCTCCAGCAGTAGGGGTAGTGGAGCATGATGAAGAAGGACAGTTTGCTAGCTATGCCAGCTCCAACGGACAGCAAGGACAAGCAAAAGAATGAAGCTACAATGAAGCCAAATTGAAGATATATAACAAGGTTCACTCCACCATTTCAAGTCAAGAAAGAGAGAACACACACACTCAGAGCACCATCTCTAACATAGAGCTGGAATCTCTTTCTTCTACTCAAGCTTAATTCTGATCTTTGTGTTATGGCTGTCTTGCGTTATTTTCTATTTTGAGAAAAGACAATTATGTGAGGTTCAAAATCCAAGAGAGAAAAGGCAAGAGTGATGCAAAATAGCCACTAATTTCTGATGTATTTTGGGTTTATGAACTAGGATTAGTTCCCCTTACCAAGTTGGGTTAGCACTTGGGAAAATTGAATCTGGTTGATTCCCCTTCCAAGTTGGGTCAGCACTATGGAAAGCTAAGCTTTTGGTGTTGAAAGCTTAGGGTGTAGATATTAGTTGAATTAGGAAATAGTATTGGTGTATGTAATCTGTGAATGATTAGTGAAAATTCCACCATAGTTTGTGGTGGAGACTAGACGTAGGATTCATTATACAAAGAATCCGAACAGGATATATGCTGGTCTTCATCTTCTCTTCCCTACTCTTTACTGTTTTGCATATGAGACTATTTCAAATAATCTCCTGCAAACTGTGCTACAGTAAAAACAGATTTTGAAGGTTTAAGTTTTAAACTAACTTGATTCAACCCCCCTTCTCAAGTTCAACTAGATCCATCAATTGGTATCAAGAGCCCGGTCTCAAGGAGTCAAGCTTCACAGCTTGGAGCATAGATCCATGGCCAACAACTGAGTCCCAACATAGTGGCTTTCACTCTCACTGAAGGGCAGTCTAATAATAGACCTCCCTACTTCAATGGCAGCAACTACTCTTACTGGAAGGAGAGAATGAGAATCTTTGTGCAGTCGATCGACTACAACATCTGGAAGATTATTCTCAACGGTCCAGACGTTCCCACTAAACAGAATGCTAATGAAGAAGTTGTGGCAAAGGAAGACATCGAATGGACAGATGAATAAAAGAAGAAGGTTGAACTCAATGCCAAAGCAATCAACCTGATGCACTGCGCAATCAGTTTCGAAGAGTTCAGAAAGGTGTCAAGGTGCAAAATGGCTAAAGAAATATGAGATAAGCTCAGACTCACTCATGAAGGCACTAAGCAAGTGAGGAAAACCAGAATTGACATGCTGATGAAGGAGTATAAAATGTTCAGTATGAAGGAGGATGAAAGCATCGATCAAATGTTCGAAAGGTTCTCAATGATCATCAACAATCTGGATGCCATGGGAAGGAATTACTCTGAGAAACTCTAGTAAGAAAGATTCTGAGAAGTCTTACCAAGAAATGGGAGGTAAAAAGCACATCCATCTCTAAAAGGAATGATTTGATCAAAATCACCTATGATGAGTTGAGAGGCAAGCTGCTGGCCTATGAAACCACTCACATGTCTCAAGACAAAGATGACAAAAAGAAAAGTATAGCACTAAAATCAAGAATGACAGCCCAAGGAGAAGAATTTGATGACAGTTTCTCAGATGAATAAATGGTGCTCTTTGCAAGAAAATTGAGAAGACTACTGAGATACAAACGCAAAGGCAAAGGAAGCTTTTCATCCAAAGATGTCAAGAGAGAGCAAGTCAAGTTCACATGTCATCACTGCAAGGAACCTGGTCACTTCAAGTCAGATTACCCTCAACTTAAGAAAGGCAAAAAATCCAAGAAAAACAAAAAGAAGGTGATGATGGCAATATGGGAGGACTTGGAGAACGACACCAGCTCAGAGAGCTCAGATCAAGAAGCTCAACTATGTTTGATGGCAGATCATAATGATGAAGATGAGGTAGATCTCTTTGACTTATCTATTGATGAACTGCACTACATTATCAAAGACATTTCTGTGAACTCTAAAAAACTCTTGGATAAGTATGCAAAATGTAAGAAAGAAAATGAGGCTTTGAGGACAGAAAATGATCTTCTTTTAAAAAAGGTTAAGGCAAATGAAACTAGTAATGAAAAGTTTTTAAAAGAAGAAAACATTGCCTTGCGAGCTGAATTAGAGAAATTCAAACTCAAGCATGAAGTTACTGCTTCCACTGATTTGATTTCTGAAAACAAAAAGCTGAATGAACAAATAAAAAATTTGAATGAAAAAAGTTTGTTCAAGGTTCTCAAAATCTGAACAAACTACTCGCTAGTCAAAGGTTTGGGTCTAAAAAATCTGGACTTGGATTCATAGAGGAAAATAAGGCTATTTTCAAACAAAACTTTAAAAAATCTGAAGCCTCCTCTTCCAAGCTTTTCAAACCAAAAGGATTCAGTAAACCTCAAAAATCAGTAAGCAAGAATCAATGCTATAAGTGCAATAGAAATGGTCATGATCCTCCTCAATGTTTCATCTTTCTTAGGTCTTTTGGTAATGATAGTAAATTATATAAAGTTGTTCATGATTTTAATGCTCTTGGGCAACCAAGAAGATTTCACATCAAAGGATCCAAATGGATTTGGATACCTAAGGTTAGTTGAAGAACATGCAGGTTTGCCTTACATCCAAGAAGAAAATGGACATGTGGTATCTTGATAGTGGATGTTCAAAGCATATGACCGGAAGGGATACTTTCTTCATTAAACTCAACAAGTATGATGGAGGATTTATCACTTTTGGAGATAATGGTAAAGGTAAAATAATTGCTATTGGTAAGGTTGGTAAAGATTTTTCAACTTGCATAGATAGTGTCTTTTTAGTTGATGGGTTAAAGCATAATCTATTGAGCATAAGTCAATTGTGTGACCTTGGATATACAGTAACCTTTAGGAAATCTGATTATAGAGTCATAAATGAGAAAACAGGGGCTGTTTTATTTGTTGCCAAAAGAAGTAACAATGTTTATGGTATCACTCTAGATGATCTAAAAGTTCAAAATGTAACTTGCTTTTCTTCAATGGAATCTGAAAAATGGATGTGGCATAAGAGGTTAGTACATGCTAGCATGTTCCAAATCTCTAAGCTTGTAAAGAGAGGCTTAGTTAGAGGTCTTCCTAATATAAAATTTGATAAGGACATCATTTGTGATGCTTGTCAAATGGGTAAACAAATTAAAACCTCTTTCAAACCCAAGGAAGATGTCTCTACTAAGAAACCATTGGAGTTATTGCATCTTGATCTGTTTGGACCAACTAGGACTCAAAGTCTTGGAGGAAAGAGTTATGTCATGGTAATTGTGGATGACTATACTAGATTTGGATGGGTGTTCTTTCTTGCTCATAAACATGAGGCTTTTTCTGTTTTTGAGAAATTCAGCAAAAAGATTCAAAATGAAAAAGGTTTAAAAATTGTTTCAATTAGAAGTGATCGTGGTAAAGAATTTGAAAATCAATACTTTGAATCTTTTTGTGATGATCAAGGCATATCACATAACTTCTCTTGTCCAAGAACACCTCAACAAAATAGTGTTGTGGAAAGAAGAAATAGAAGTTTACAAGAAATGGCTAGAACTATGTTATGTGAATATGAAATCCCCAAGTTCTTATGGACTGAAGCTGTGAATACAGATTGCTATGTTTTAAATAGAACTATCATTAGGAAGTCTTTGAAGAAAACTCCATATGTTCTTTGGAAAGGGCATCCTCCCAATCTTAGTTATTTTCATGTGTTTGGGTGCAAGTGTTTCATTCTGAATATCAAAGAAAATTTAAGAAAATTTGATCCTAAAACACATGAAGGCATTTTTCTGGGTTATTCCACAAATAGCAAGCCTATAGAGTTTATAACAAGAACTCCAAAGCTGTTGAAGAAACCATGCATGTCACATTCTGAGTCTAACAATTTTTCTAGTATTTGCATTGATGATAGTCTAGGTTTTGAAGTTGAAGTACCAAAGAACAGTGAATCAGTTCCACACAATCCAAGTCCTCATGAAGTTGCACCTGTTAGCAGCGAAAATCTAAATTTTGCAGGAGACAATTTGGAATTATCTTATGTCACAGCTGAAAACACTGATGCAGAGGCTATTGTTGATCAAGAGGAACATGGATCCTCAACTCAAATCAGAAGGCCCAGGGAATGGAAGTTTCTGAAAAATTATACTGAGAAATTCATAATTGGTGATCCCTCCAAAAGCATTTCAACAAGATCATCTTTGAAAAGAGCTGAATCCAACAACTTAGCTTTTTTTTTTTTTTATCAAAGATTGAACCTCAAAACATCCAAGAAGCTCTTGCTGATCCATCTTGGGTGTTAGCTATGGAGGAGAAATTGCAGCAGTTTGAGAAAAATTAGGTCTGGTCATTAGTGCCTTACCCAATTGAAAAGAAAGTCACTGGCACTAAATGGATTTTCAAAAACAAACTGGGTGAAGATGGATCTATAGTCCGAAACAAAGCTAGATTTGTTGCTCAAGGATATGATCAAGAGGAAGGGATTGATTTCGATGAATCCTTTGCACCTATAGCTCGAATGGAAGCCATCAGATTGCTCCTAGCATATGCTGCTCACTGTGGTTTCAAGCTATTCCAAATGGACGTAAAGTGTGCTTTCCTCAATGGCATAATAGATAGAGAGGTTTATGTAGCTCAACCACCTGGGTTTGAAAACAAAACTTTTCCTAACCATATTTTCAAACTAGCTAAAGCCTTATATGGTTTAAGACAAGCTCCTAGAGTTTGGTATGAGAGGCTTAGCTCATTTTTATTGAAAAACAACTTTCAAAGAGGAGCCACTGACACCACTTTATTTATTAGGAACTATCATGATCATTTTATTCTTGTGCAAGTTTATGTTGATGATATTATATTTGGTTCGGTTAATGAGGATTTGTGTGCAGATTTTGCTAAGCTTATGACCAATGAATTTGATATGAGCATGATGGGAGAGCTCAATTTCTTTCTAGGCTTACAAATCAAGCAAACTGCAGAAGGCATATTCATTCATCAAGAAAAATATGCAAAAGAACTTGTCAAGAAGTTTGGGCTGGACTGTGCTAAGCCAATGGGAACCCCCATGCATCCTAATATTAAGATTGATAAGGATGAAAATGGTAGAGATGTTGATGAGACACGCTATAGAGGGATGATTGGATCGTTGATGTATTTAACCTCTTCTAGGCCTGATATCATCCAAAGTGTTGGGGTTTGCTCAAGGTTTCAATCAAAGCCTAAGGAGTCCCATCTCTCAGCTGTCAAGAGGATCATCCGATATGTGCTTGGTACCACTAATTTTGGTTTATGGTTTCCTAAGACTGATTCATTTCAATTAGTGGGTTTCTGTGATGTAGATTTTGCTAGAGATAGGATTGATAGAAGAAGCACAAGTGGCATGTGCTGTTTTCTTGAAAAATCTCTCATTGTTTGGTCTAGCAAGAAGCAGGCTACAATGGCCCTTTATACAGCTGAAGCTGAGTATATTGCAGCCTCCTCTTGTTATTCTCAATTGTTATGGCTGAAAACTCAACTAGCTGATTATAAACTGAATGTCTCTAATATTCCATTATTTTGTGACAATATGAGTGCTATTAATATTTCTAAAAACTCTATTTTGCACTCAAGAACAAAGGACATTGAAGTTCGATTTCATTCTATAAGAGAACATGTGCAAAATAGAAATTTAGATATTCAATTTGTTAACTCTGAAGGTCAGCTAGCAGATATTTTCACCAAATCATTGATAGAGGAGAGGTTCTGCAAGTTACGAACTGAACTGGGCATTCTTGCTTCATCTTTGTTTTCTTAATGACTCTGCTAATGAAATTTTTTGTGTTTTGTCTTATAAATCGCGGTGAGATTTTTCTTTGGCAGATGATGAGAAACCTTCATTAAGTCACTATGAAGCTACTGGATTCATATCTGAACATAATACATGATGGGCCTCTAGTGCTGAAGCAGTCTCTGGAACTATGGGCTGTTCTTTATTGAAAACTTGTTTTCAAAATTTTTTTTGGGCTTAAATTCAATTTCAATTTTTTGAGACCACTGGAATTACTTCAATTTTTTTGGCAGTCTCAAAATTTTTGGCATTTGCACTTAGTCCTTATTTGGGCTTAGTTTCAATTGCATCCTTTTATAAATTTCCATCTCATGTTTGCTTTTTATCCATATTTCAAACATACGAAAGTTATAGCTGTAACTTTCAAAACGTTTTCAAAGTTTGGATTTTTATCTTTTCAAGGTGCAACCTTTACACTTCTCAAGTCTATATTAACTTCCCACTATATGCATCCATTCACACTACTCTCTCCACTCTTTCATCTTCTCCGAACCAGTGCTCTATAAATATGGCACGAAAGAAGAGAGCTGCCCGCAGAGGCTCCCATAGTGGCACCCACCGTTTTGATCACACACATTCTTCTCCCTCACAGTCACCTACTCATTCTTCAACTTCATCACCACCAAACCCTTCTCTTGACATGGCCCGCACTAAGACCACTGCTCGCCGTCTTGGCGTTGCTCCTCGCCCTTTTCCTCCTCCTCCGTTAAACACCTCTCAGCCTAGTTCATCCAAACCCAGTTCTTCCAGAGGAAAGAGGCCTCTTCATGAAGACGAAGAGACTCGCCTGATAAACCACTATTTTATGGTTTATATTGTATTTAATTGAGTGGTTTTATCAAGCTTTTCACCCACTTATTCATATGATTTGCATGATTTTACAATTCCTTCCTAGTTTAGTTCTATGATTGAAAACATGTTTCTTTGGTCTTAATTTAGCTAATCTTAATCCTCTCCTATTACCATTCGATACCTTGATCTGTGTGTTAAGTGTTTCAGGCTTTATAGGGCAGGAATGGTTTAGAGAATAAAGAAGAAGCGTGCAAAAATGGAAGGAACACAAGGAATTGAGGAGATGACCAGCGAGAAGTCACGCGGTCACATGGCTCACGCGACCGCGTGAAATGAAAGAAATCAGAGTGACGCGATCGCGTGCCTGACGCGACCGTACGGATTGGAAGCTGCACGAACGACGCGAATGCGTGGACGACGCGCACACGTGATACGAAAAACGCTGAGTGACGCGATCGCGTGGACGACGCGAACGTGTGATGTGCGCGATCTGCAGAATTACAAAAGTCGCTGGCAGAGATTCTAGGCCGCATTTCAACTCAGTTTTTGGCCCAGAAACACAGATTAAAGTCAAGGAACTTGCAGAGACTCAACATGCTTTTCATAATTCATAATTTTTAGTTTTAGATATAGTTTTTAGTGAGAGAGGTTCTCTCCTCTCTCTTAGGATTAGGATTAGGATTAGAATTTATTTTAGGATTAGGATTTCTTTTCACTTCAGGATTATTTTATCTTCATCAGGTTCAATAATTTATGTTTCTCTTCTATTTTTATTTAATCTGATATTTTTAATTGTGTTTGATTGATGTTGCCCAATTGGCTGATGATATTGTCCATGTTAGAATTGACATTTTCTATTTAATATAATTTGAGGTATTTCAGACTCATGATTGCTTTTCTTTAATTTTAATTTGGATTATTTACTATTGGCTTTAATTGATTAACTGGAAGCTCTTGAGTTCTCAACTATTCATGATTGATTGTTATGTCGGCTAATTAACTGGAATTCCACTAACTCTAGTCTTTCCTTAGGATTTGGCTAGGACTTGGGAAATCTAACCAATTGGTTCACTTGACTTTCCTTTGCTTACGCAAAGGTTAACTAAGTGGGATTAACTTTCATTCTTATAGGAGTAACTAGGATATGACTTCCGAATTTTCATATCTTGCCAAGAGTTTATTTTATAGTTAATTATTTATTTTATTTGTCATTTGAATTACTTGTCATACTTCTTCCTTATTTCCAAAACCCCCAATTTTACCTTTTTCATAGCCAATAATAAGAACATACCTCCCTGCAATTCCTTGAGAAGACGACCCGAGGTTTAAATACTTCGATTATCAATTTATTTAGGGGTTTGTTACTTGTGACAACCAAACGCTTGTAAGAAAGGTTGATTGCTTGGTTTAGTAACTATACCTACAACGAGAGTTTACTATAACTTCTAAACCATCAATCTTCAGTTCTTTCATCGCCCCACTCAGACTCGCCATACCCGCGGTACAGTCATTGACTTCCCTTTTCGTTCTGTTTCTGAACCCAAGCTGTCAAACCCCATTGCTTACAAGTCTTTCTACGCTGATTTTTCCCATGAGTCTTTTGATCGTCATCATTATCAATCTCTCATGAACTATCTATTTTTCTGTAAAGACATCTATTATCGCACTCTTTGTCCTCCTAAGCTTGTCAATCTTGACAAACTCCGTAGGAAATGTCTAAACTTTACACCTCTGTTTGCATGTCAAGGATGGATCCTCATTCTATCCATCAAGGAGAAAGTTTATCCTGATCTAGTTCAGTAATTCTGTAGTAACCTAACTTACAAAGAAGGGAGAATCGCTTCTTTTGTCAAAGGTAAATTGATCATCATCGACAAAGACCACCTAGGCAAAGCCCTAGATTATCAGGACAGGGGGTTGATGTGTATACATCGGGTAAGTGGGATGATACCATGAATGTGTCTTACTTTGAAGCTCTGAGTATAGTGTGCGTCAATATCCCTCTCTTTGAAGGTACTACTCCTACTCACAAGTCTCTTGGCCCTATCCGTGCCTAGTTGTACAGGATTGTTAACCACATTATTTTACCTCAGCGAGGCTCTCTTCAACGTGTATCATTCTGTGACACACTGGTTCTATTTGCTCTACTTTCTAAAACTCCTATTTCTTTTGCTTACTTGCTTGTCAGACATATGCATGCTTGTGTCAGTACCAAAAATGCTTTACCATATGCCATGCTTCTTACAAAATTTTTTCAATATTACAATGTTGATTTTAGGGCTGAAATTGCAAAAGATTGTAACTCATATATCAAATGGGGTGGTGTAGTAAAGAAAATAGCTTCCAGGCGTCGCCAAACTGATGACAGCATTGATGTTCCCTCTGTTGATGAGGATCCTCTGATTTTCCCTTCCACCTCCACTATAATCAAGGTCATGATCCACATTCTGAAGAATGTGCTTGAAGAATTCATCAATCTGACAGACCTTCTTCTCCATCATGGTGTTGAGCGCAAATGGAACCAAGTTCTAGAGGGAAATGCTCTCAAGAAAACCAAGGGAATGATTCACATTCTGAGGGACTTTGTGGAGGATGTCGAGGTTGGCCTCACAACTTTTGACAATGGGGGGAGGACGATGAAACCTCCGATGAATCCAACTCTGATACCTAGCTCATTTTATCTCATCTGTGATTATGACTTAGTTTACTTTTTGAACTTGTTTAATATTTTGGATGACTGTAAAAAATCTTAACTACTCTGCTACTTAAACTATATGCACCAGCCACTAACAAATTTTGTGCAAGTTATTTTTCCTTTCCTCCCTTGATGACAAAAGGGGGAGAAAAGAAAGGGAATGTTAGCTTTGGCTTAGGGGTTAATAGTGATAGTTAAGAACAATAATGCTTTGTGGTGCTAATTAACTCATTTTGTCCTATGCTGTGTGTCAATGCCTAGTGTTAATTGCTCTGTGTTATTAGTACTATATTGCTTGAAAATTTTGGTCTTGGCTATTTTTAAGATTTGTTCAGGTAAAGATGTAAGCCATGATCAAGGGAGAGTAATGCTAGCATTAAGGGGGAGCAACTCACAATCCAAAGGTCATTAAAGGGAAGTGTTCTTAACTCATTCAAATTAGTTTTTAATTTCTCTATTTTATCATGTTTGTCATCAAGGAGGAGATTGTTGAGCCTAGTTTGATTATGTGTTAATAATGACAAATATTCATTTGGGTTGAAAGCCCAATATTGTGTAATGTGTGTGCTAAGTGATGCAGGCCCACTTGTAGGATTGCTTCAGCCAAAATTAGTGTGGCTTCAGCAACTTAAGGCATTATAGTTTCAACACTTCAGCCCATTACTTGCCATTCGAGAAACAAATCAGTATATGAGCCAAGAGAGAGAGCACCGAACAAAAAGAGAAAGAGAAGGATATCTGTCAACATCAAGGACAACTGGGGTTCTAGCAAAGCAACAAGACACAAGGACAACTTCACCTCTCCAAGGACAAACAGTATACTAGGACAACCACTAACCCAAGGACATCAGCTGAGCAATACTAGGATCGTGGTTGAGCAAAACATCAACGAGCAAAGAGCACAGAGCAGCAAAAGCAAGGAAATGGAGCAAAATGCAAAAGAAGAGCATGCCAAAGAAAAAAGCAAGGAAAAGGACCACAGAGGTAGTGGACGGGCTCCTCCAGCAGCAGGGGTAGTGGAGCATGATGAAGAAGGACAGCTTGCTAGCTGTGCCAGCTCCAATGGACAGCAAGGACAAGCAAAAGGATGAAGTTACAATGAAGTCAAGTTGAAGATATATAACAAGCTTCACTCCACCATTTCAAGTCAAGAAAGAGAGAACACACACACTCAGAGCACCATCTCTAACATAGAGCTGGAATCTCTTTCTTCTACTCAAGCTTAATTCTAATCTTTGTGTTATGGCTGTCTTGCGTTATTTTCTGTTTTGAGAAAAGGCAATTATGTGAGGTTCAAAAGCCAAGAGAGAAAAGACAAGAGTGATGCAAAATAGCCACTAATTTCTGATGTATTTTGGGTTTATGAACTAGGATTAGTTCCCCTTACCAAGTTGGGTTAGCACTTGGGGAAATTGAATCTGGTTGATTCCCCTTCCAAGTTGGGTCAGCATTATGGGAAGCTAAGCTTTTGGTGATGAAAGCTTAGGTGGTAGATACTAGTTGAATTAGGGAGTAATTCAATAGTATTGGTGTATGTAATATGTGAATGATTAGTGAAAATTCCACCATGGTTTGTGGTGGAGACTGGACGTAGGATTCATTACACAAAGAATTCGAACAGGATATATGCTGGTCTTCATCTTCTCTTTCCTACTCTTTACTGTTCTGCGTATGAGACTATTTCAAATAATCTCCTGCAAATTGTGATACAGCAAAAACAGATTTGGAAGCTTTAAGTTTTAAGCTAACTTGATTCAACCCCCCTTCTCAAGTTCAACTAGATCCATCATGAGCAATAGCAAAGAGTGTGGGAGTGAAAGAGATGCGTTGAATGACAAGGGTAGGAGTAGTTCTGTGAGCTCTGTTGGCAATGAATCTTTTTTTTTTCTTCGCTCATTGCCAACAAAACTCACAGAAATACTCTAACCCTCCTCATTCAACGCATTTCTTCTACTCCCATGCTCTCTGCTACTGCTCATAGTGGTTTGGATTCCAAACACGAAATAAAGGAGAGAGATGACCAAACTCGTCTAATAAAGACTTCTAGAGAGGTCAAAACGACGTTGTTCATGTGACGTGGAAGAGGATAGATAAGTCTCTGTCCTTTCCAACAAGCTACGTAAGCTTCCATCTTCCACCTAACCACCTTATCCATCCACCTCATTTGTTTATCTAGACACATCAACAATTTTTGTCAATCTTTCGTCGTAAAAGTGATAGAAAAAGGACAGCATTGGCAGTCGAAGCATGAGGTCAAGATCCGAAAGCTTTTTTTTTTTGTCAA